>NC_071511.1:49739921-50045781 GCF_027887155.1 Malaclemys terrapin pileata
CATTGCCCGAGCCTTTCAACACACCCCCATGCTTCTCTGTGCATGCTGAGACAAGCTTTGCTGTGTGGCGGATGATGCGCGGCACCATCTCAGCGGCCTCAGGCAGATTTCCCCTCCCCGTCATGAAGGGCTTGTCCGCTCTCGGGGCATTCGTTGGCTTTGTTCTAGGAGGCCAGAGGGCAGCACGATCTCCTCTCGGCCGGTCTCCACTTTGCATGCCATTCAGGTGTCTTTAACAGGGAGTCTAGCTGGCTGGCTGGCCTCAGCCAGTGGCAGGGGCTGGGTGGGTGAGACAGAGCTAGCTCAATGGGAGTTAGACGCCTAAATACTTTTGAGGATCTGGGCCTCGGTCCCTTCCCAACAACTTTGGTTTTCTGTTGTCTGTGTTTGCTGAGTTCTAGAGCACTGGACACATCTGTCCAGAACCCCAGACAGTATCCCGTAGCAACACATGCTAGGGAGGATGGACTCGTGAGGAGGGCATTGGACTGTGCCTCAGGAGACCTGATTTTGCCATGGTCCCCTGTGTGACCTTGGGCAAATCACTCAAGCTGTCCCGTGCCTCAGTTTCCCACCTGTAAAAGGGGGTAATGCTCCTGTACCTCACAGGGGTGCTGTGAAAATAAAATCCATTAAAACTCAGCTCCCTCCTCTTGCTTGAGCTAAAAGACTCTGCCACTTGAGCTGGTGGAGAATCCCCAATAGCAGTACAGGGCCTATGACACACAGTTGAATTCCGCCCAGTAGAGGACAGTGGCACAAACATAGCAGCCAGCTCTTTGCCGGAGAGGTAGTTGGTCTCACTGCTTTCCCATCATGAAGAACTTGCCATGGCACAAACGCATCAGAGAAGACCAAGTGCCCGTGGCTGGTCAAAGCTCCCTCAGTGCTCAGGTTTCCCTCTGAGGTTTATAGGGGTGGGTCACGGGGATCTCGCAGGGGAAGCCTTCAATCACCATTGTCACTCAGGGGCCCCCAAATATTGCCCTAGCCATGTACAGAATTCTTGCCTGGATTAGGCTCCAGCTCCCAGACGCTCCGGGGCCGGCTAATCCCTTTTTAATTGCCCTACCGTGCGGGGGGCTGGGCGAGATGGAGAGCGTGCAGGACTCCTTGTGGAAGGGGAGAGGGAAAGCAGGGCCCCTGGGCAGCACACAGGAGGGCAGCCCTGGCCCCTTTCGGAGGCTGAGAGGCCTTGCCCCAGAGAAATCGCTGCTGAGGGGCTAGGCTGCTGCAATGCCGGGGGGCAGGCAGGTGTGGGGGAGAAGCAGCCTGTTCTCTTCTCCCCTTTGGGAGCCTGAGGCACCTCGGAGAGAACTGGACCAGAAGAGACTCAGGGGCCCATATGCTGGAAGCCAGAGGGCTCCCCCAGCCTGGGGAGGGGTGGTTGGGAACTGTCTTATCCTCTGTCCATACTACTGAGCGCTGAGGGGGGAGTGCCGTGGGTACGTGGCACAGGCAGATCCTGGATAAAGCAGTAAGTCTCCCAAGCCCAGGCACCTCCTTCCCTCATGTCTACAGCCCAGCCCCACCCAGCTGAGCCCTGGGCTGCTGTGAAACAGCGGCCAGCCATTGAGGAACAAGACACCCCCATCCCAGCACATGAAATGGAACGGGAGACTGTGAAACCATCACGCTAAGCAAAGGAAAGGCAGTGACTGGCTGAATCAACTGTCCGTCAAAGGGAATTGAGGCTGGGCAGATAGCTGAGTATAAAATCCCCCTGCCATGGCTCTGCATGGGCAGTCTATGAATGGGAAGGGGGATTCTGCAGCTCTTGTGCCCAGGGAATGGCCAGGCAGAGGCACCGGCACCCAGATCTGAACTTGATGGCTCAGGCTCCTGTGCATGGACCAGCCAGGAAATATGTGGGTCCTCGAGCAACGTGTCATTGACTGTTCTTTGTGTGTAGAGTGATCATATAGCAAGTGTAAAAAATCGGGACAGGGGGTGGGGGATAATAAGTGCCTATATAAGAAAAAGCCTCCCAAATTGGAACTGTCCCTATAAAATTGGGACATCTGGTTTCCCTATTTGTGTGTCACAAGCTATGGGGTGTGAGAGCTCACAGCTCGTGGGACTGGAGGGCTTGGGGTCAGATCCTCATCAGGGGGCTGGGGAGCGGCAGGTCCTGCTATGAGGAAGCGAGATGGGAGGGATATGGCTGGACTTGCCCTTCCCCTTAGGTGAGAGGGGTATATGGAGTGGGACAGAGGAGTGTGCCGGGTGACCGGGGCCAGGCCCCCCGTAAAGGCTGATGAGCCTGCAACAGCCTCAGCTCCCGGGTTAGGTCTCTGAGCTTGTGAAGCAGTTGCTCATGCTCTTAGATCTAGAGCTTCTGGCTTCAGTCCCTGCAACTCATGGCCCAGCCAGGGGTGGGATCTCCAGCACCAAAGGATGGGGGGAATCTGTTCCTCAGGGACATTCTGGGATGTTCACAGGGAGGAATTTCCCTGGCTCTTCCCCTACAAATGCCCCAGCAGTGTTTCCCATCTAGGAGAGGCCCTTCCCCAGGTCCGGGCTGTGTTGCTATGAATGGAAAACGCCTTTCCTTTGAAAGGGCAGCTGGGCCGGTGCTAAGGGGTTCCAATCCAGATCCCAGCTCGCCTGGGTTCCAGATCCATCCAGGGGTTTGGCTCTGCCCATTACAGACGTAGGGTCCAGTACAGAGTTTGAGTCTGGTTCTGAGCTTCCCCAGGACTCCTGGGGCCCAGCCCAGCATTGGGAGCTGGGGTGTTGGTCCTGCACGGTAGAGGCGGGGGTAGGGGACAGGGTGACTGTGTAGAGAGTGGATGGGACCTGTCTCCATGTCTCACTGGCATATCCAGCCTTTCTGAGGGGGCTGAGCGACGAGGCGAGATGCCATCGAACCACCCCTGTGCTGGGGCTCTCTGCCAGAACAGCCATCGGCCTCCCTCAGTTTCTGGCATCCCGTGTCTGAGAGCTGGACCCCCAGCGGGCACTTCCCCTGGTGATAACCCCCCAGTGCCAGTTGGTAACAAGACTAATAATCCTGAGACTGCTGCTGATCCTCTGCGAATGGCAAATATTGTCTCTCAGGGATCGTACGGACAGTCGCTTCTTGCATGCACGCTGGGGCTGTGTCTGACAGGCACTCCGGAGCTTGCTGCCCTGGCATGCCGGCCTCTGCGTTATCTGCTGTCATGCACGAGGGGAGACACCAGGTACTGTACACGATCCCAGCCCCGGCACCTGACACTCACCTCTATTCTGGCTGCTTTGCCCTGCTCTGGGGGAACGAAGAGCCAGAAACACGGATCTGGCTCCCGTAGGATTCTCCCAACATAGTGGGAAGCCCCCAGTGGCCCAGGGCCAGGGTGATGGCTCTACATCACCCCTTACTGGTCCTGGTGCAGGGGGTGATACAGAGGGAAAAGGGTGTGTGGCCAGGGCATCCTTACGCTCTGGTGATCCCCAGCTGCCCATAGGACCTCTTGTGGGCATAGGCAGCTGAATGCAATTTAGAGCCGCCCTGAATCTGCTCTAAGTTACTGTGGGCGGGTCATACCAACCCCCAGCCAGCTCCTAGCTCAGGGACCTTTTAAGGTGGCAGAAAGTATCTGTTGCTCCCTGCCTGTTCCTGGTCTGGAGCTGAGCGCAGCTCATCTGAACCAGAGAATTTGGGCCCTGCCTTTAAAGATTTGTGGGAGTTTTCTCCCTCCAGCTGCAGTGAATTATTATTGTAAATGCAGCCAGCATGCTGATTGTTCAGCCAGACACACAGGAAGACAGCCTGGGCCACACTTTCTTCCCCCTCCCAGTGGGGTCAATTCAGAGTAACTCCAGGGAAGTCATGGGGTTTACTTGGGCCACACAAACGCACGAAGGGACCAGACCAATCTGATGTCTGTTGGAGCCGGCACCCCTTGGGGAAGGTGAGTAGGGGACGAGGCAGTGGCTACATGTTGGCAGGATTTAGCTGCCAGTGTGCAATGAAAGTGTAAGCGGGGGAATGGTCCCGCTATTGTGGGGAACTTTCCTGGCTTCTGCACTACCCCGGTGAAGAGGGCTAGCGAAAGGATCCGAGTCCTCGCTCCCACTTCCTTTACCCAGAGGCCTCCCTGCCCTTGAGGACTCCCCTTCCACTCTCCTGTCTGGCAGAGTCCTCATAAACCCTGACAAGGCTGGGCCCAGGGTTCCTGGGGGGCTCGACCCCCAACCCTGCGGTGGTCACCCAGGACAGGGGCTAGGGTGTCCCCACTCCGGGGTACTCTCTCTGCACTGGGCACCTCCCTGACCCACTGATCATTTCATACAATTTAAAGCAAATACAAGTTGTTTAATTAACAATTAATTTTAAAAAAGAATAAGGAAAAATGGGAAAGGTTAGAGGAAAACACATCACCCTGCTCTGTGGCAGGGAACATTACAACCAGTGTCTCTGGAACGTCAGGGCAGTTCAGTCTGTTCCTTGTAGGTCCCAGGCCTGCTTCTCAGGCCCTGGCCGTGCTGCAGAGACGCTGTGGATTGGACACTTGCTCTGGCGGTGGCCACACGCTCTCAGGCTCTAGGTGGCAGGACCCTTCTTCCCAGCGTCGCCCCCGCCCAGTCGGGGTTATGATCCCCCTGTAAGTCTGGCCTGCAAGGCCTCTTGGCTGAGGCGTCTCCCTGTGCTGGGCCCACTGCCCAGGGTCCCCCTCACTCTCCCCAGCTGCTCACTGCACTCGGACTGCACACCGCTCCGGACTGCCCCAGCCCCAGCTCCGGACTGCTCCAGCCCCAGCTCCAGCTCCACTCTGCCTCAGCACGGCTGCTGCTGCTGCTCTGCCTCCAGCTCCCTGGGCTGCTTCTCTGGCCTCTCTGGCTCTGGTTGCTGCAGCTCTGCCCCCAGCACAGCTCTGCTCTGCAGGCTGCTTCTGTGACTCTGCTCCCAGCTCTGACCTGCTCCCTGGCTGCTTGTCTGGCCCCTCTGGCTCTGGTTGCTACAGCTCTGTTCCCAGGGCAGGTCTGCTCTCTCTGGGCTGTGCTCTGGCTTTGGGGCTGCAGCTCTGCTTCCAGCAGCTTAGCTCGGGCCCCTGCTCTCTCCTTAGCTCGGCCCCACTCTGTCTGACTCAGGCCATTCCAGCTCACACGGAGGAGGGGACCCACCCTGGCCTCCTGACTCTCTGATTAGCCTGCCCGCCCTGTCAATCAGGCTGATCTGGAGCATTGGCCTCTCCCCATTGCCCCTGGGGACTGTCAGTCTCAGGCTCCTGATTTGCCATCGACCCTTCCCCTTTTAGTGCTGGGAGCTAGCAACCAAAACACCCCACTGAATGTTAGTAAGGGGGCAACAGTCCCCTTACATCAGTCTCGTGTTGGCACCTCCACCCCTCCAGAGATCTCCAGTCAAAAGCACCGATCCTGCAGTGGCTGGTCTGTAAATTACATGGGATGGGAAGGGACCTCCTGATCCCCCCAGGATCGCAGGCAGTCCCAGCTGATCATCCCATTCCTAAACTTACCAAGTACCATCTTAAAACTAGGTCAGTTGTTTGCCCCCCTCCTCGACTGAGAGGGTATTCCAGAGCCTGCCTGCCTTCGAAACCTTTGTCTGACTCACAGCTAGCCTCTACTCACAGCCAGTTTATCCCCATTTGGTCTCATGCCAATGTTGTCCTTCAGCGTCACTAGCTCTCCCTCCTCTCCCAGGGTTTAAAGTTGAAGGATCAGGGCCAAACTGCGGAAGACAGTGTGGAGGGGTGAATTTTTCACACCCTGGAGTGAAGTAGCTAGTTCGGTCTAAATTTTAAGTGTAGATCAGATAAGTCTCTGGCCCCCACTGCTGTAATCTCCAGTAGCCTGGCAACACCTTTATGAGATAGGGCACTGCTGATATCCCCTTTGGGCAGGTGACAAACTGCAGCCCAAAAGACTTGCCCAAGGGAATCTGTGGAAGGGCAGAGACTTGAGCCCAGGGCTCCTGAGTTCTAGGCTGGCGCCCTAATCACTGAACCAGCCTTTCATTCCAAAAGCTGGAATCAACAGGCAGCATTTCCAAGCTCTCCCAGCATTGGCCGAACTCTGTTGCCATTGAAATTGCTGGGAAATCCCCCAGTGACTTCAGTGGGAGCATGGACTGGCCAATGGAAATCCCGCTCTCTAGGGGAGGCGCTAGGAGCTTTCCACGGCATTAGCCAATGCAGATACATCTCGTAGCCGCAGAAAGTTGCGATCCTGCCAAACTCGTGATAGAAAGAGATGCAATATCCTACTGGTATCCGACGGTCACATTTAAAAACCACCATATGCTTGACTTTCTTAGAGGAGATTGTGTATCTGCTAATTTTACCCCGGAGTCAAAGGAAACCCAACCCAGAGAAACAAAGGAAATAGATTCATCAGGAGCGAAGCCTTCATAGCTCCAGCCAGGCAATGCTGGAGACGCCTGTGATGCAGAGCTGTACATCGTGAGTTAAAATCCAAAGGACCCAAAACTCAGCGAGTACTTGTCTCCGTACCAAAGCTATTCTCAGATGGATCCAGGCCAGGGGGAATGTTGTGGAAACATATCTCCAGGCTCCATTGGAGGAGAAAGGTTTGGATAACCTCAAGCTTGTCGGGCTTCAGCAAGCCCCAGAATTCAGAAGCATGAAGATGTTGTGGGTAAAGCTGCCATTTCTGTTTTGTTATCACTCCTGCCGAGCGACCACCCGAGGTAGGATAAAAATGAGGCCATCCCTTTCTGGTAGGCCTTGTTTGGGTTAGATGAGCCCTCCAGTTGGAGGATCCAAGACGCACTGGTCCTGAGGGTAAGTAGTAGGATTAGGAAAATAGCGGAGGCCAATTCCTAGGAATCAAAGGAGAGCTGCAGTGATTCTCATACTGCATTCACACACATCAACTCAGCGGGAGGTGCCGGTGCAGCGTGAGGAACGGGTTGTGAAATGGGCGTAATATCCATGGCACTAGAAAAGCGGGTGAGATCTTCATACGATCAGCACCCAGAAGCTCCCACAGGAGACACAGGCTCGATTTTCCGCCAGAGTTGAGCCACTGACAACTAACTGCAGCCCCAACCTGTGCACCCACCCACACGGGAAAAAGAGACAGTGGCCAGGGGATTCCTAAACTGCCTGTGAAATTAGTCTGGTGGTGCACATGACAGATTGAAGGTATTACTGCGCTGGCCTGGTCCCTGCCACATTCCTCCTTCATTGGCTGTTCTGCTCGGTTCACGGTACAGACTTGCAGCACGTCCTGCAAAGCCAGCTGGAGCCTGTGCTGGCAGATCAGGGGACGAGGCAGAGCCGTGGCTTCTCACCCTCATCCCTCCCTGCTTCCCTGGGGGCTCAGACGCAGTGCAGGGTGTGGTGGGCCTGGGGTGCGCTTGCTGAGGTTTGCTGGCATGGGGAGATAAACAAGGCCATGGTTTTGCACAGTACAGGCTGTGGTTTCTGCGGGCCAGGCTCCGTTTCCACTGGGAACGTGTGGAAAGTGATGTGTGGCTGGGACGCACGTGAGTTCCAGCTTCCCCCTGTTGGAAAGGAGCTTCCCCCTGCTGGAAAGGGGGGGAGGGGGCTGGGGTGACCGGGAATGACACCATCCCAGCACTGCCCGGGAGGGGAGGGGCCGGGCCGGGAGAGCTGGTCTGGATCCCATTAGGAGAAGAGAGCGATGCCAACAAACTCAGCAGAGCAGAGAGATCCTTCTGGGGGAAGTGGTAGGAAGAGACAGGCTGCGAGCAGCATATCGCTCCGCCCCTCAGAGTGCTGGCTTTAAAAGGATGAGCCTGGAAAAGCTTTTGGGGGACAGGGGGGTCCAGCTTGTTTCAGCATTTGGAACGTGGGTACTGTCTAGTCAGGCAGATGCTGGTGACTGGAGGACTAGAGAAACAAGAGGGAAAGTCAGACCATAGCAAGGGGAAGGGATATGCGGGGCACTGCGCTAAACCCAGTGCCATTTGTTAATGCCCATTTAACTGCAACGACTAGCTCACAGCTTGGATAAAGGAAGCCTGAGTTAAAGATGTGACACTCTCACCCCTTTGTTTAATGTGTTCGAAATCCCAGTAACCATAGTTCCCGGAGATCCCCCGGCGATGGCCAGAATCATTGGGCTTCCAAATCCAGATATTGCTAAGGGATTGGTTAGCTGACAGAGTGCAGCGATAGAAGGGTCCTTTCCCCCTTCCATGCTGGCTGACAGCTGTCCGAGAGTGCCAGAGGAATTCTGGGATACACCGGGAGGGTCTCCACATCCTTGCGGGCACTGAAGGAGACCCCAATGTCTAGCTCCAAATTACCCAGAGTGCACAGAGCCTCACAGCAGCTGTGGGCACTCTGCGAGACCCACCCAGAATGCCACGTGCTTGGGGCAGCACTGCGTCGCCCTGTGTGGATATAAAGCTCTGTGCGAATGTCCGTTCAGGGCTTTGATCCGTCACTTTAGTACCATTGACAGAAACAAGAAGGGGGGAGATTTCACATGCAGATGAGGCCTAGGATAAAAGACAAGTTGAAAGAGAAACACTGTCCCGCTTTTGAAAAGAAAACCCTTTCCAGCCTGTATTTATCTATGGTAATGGAGTGACACAGGACCCACGCACCATTAAAAAACCCCTTTTGGGTCCCCTTGAAGCAGACCCCAGTCAGGAGGACCGTAGCTGTGTGTCACATTGTACAGGGACTCTTTTAAAGTCAAGGGACGTGGTGTCTTTAAAGCATAATCATGGAACAGAGCAGGAGCGAGCAGATATAATAACTACCTGAAAACACTAGAGGGAGCTCGGGGGAAGGCATCTGGGGAGCATGGCGGGGCAAACAGGATGGCATGGACTGTTGCAGAGAGACACCCGCTTAATCCTGCTCCCGAGTTCCACTGGGGGCGAGGAAACGGGGCTCTGCTGGGTCTGTGTGGGAGGGAGGGATGCTGGAAGGGAAGGCACAGCCGATCCATCCTGAGAACGCCCCCCATATTTCCCAGCACAGCCCAGGGTTTAGAGAGGAGCAGAGAATTTGGAGAAGGTGCCTTTAAGAAAAGAGCTGGAATGGGCAACACAGGCGAGTAAGCGGCTAATCTGCAAATGCACACTTGCCTCCCCCACACCCCCCGGCTTACTGCCTGGGCAGCCCCCCCAGGGCGCCTCTGGGAATTAGCCGGCACAAGGCACAGCTGAACTTCCCTTCGGAATAGATTCAAGGGGCCTTTAAGCCGATCAGGAACATTTTTCCTTGGGTAGAAACGGCCACGGCAGAAATGCAGGGTGAGAAATGAGACACAACACGGCTGCTGCCCGCAAGCTGCCCCTGCTCCTCTTCCACACATGGGGTTGGGGGCACCTGGCTGGTACATCTCCCCCAGACACACGTGCACCTGTGGCCAGATGACTCGTACCTCCCGCGAAGGGAAACCACCAACAAAGTAAGAACAAATGTAAAGGCCCAGGTCATGGGCAGGGTCCAAGTTGAGCTCAGAGGGGAGGGGCAAATGCAGCATTAAGTCATAGAATCATAGAAGATTAGGGTTGGAAGAGACCTCAGGAGGTCATCTAGTCCAACCCCCTGCTAAAAGCAGGACCAATCTCCAACTAAATCATCCCAGCCAGGCCTTAAAAACTGATAAGGATGGAGATTCCACCACATCCCTAGGTAACCCCTTCCAGTGCTTCACCACCCTCCAAGTGAAATAGTGTTTCCTAATATCCAACCTAGACCGCCCCCACTGCAACTTGAGACCATTGCTTCTGTCATCTGCCACTACTGAGAACAGCAAGTTCCCTCAGCCTCTCCTAAGAAGTCATGTGCTCCAGACCCCTCATCATTTTCGTTGCCCTCTGCTGGACTATCTCCAATTTGTTCACATCCTTTCTAGAGTGGGGGGCACAAAACTGGACGCAATACTCCAGATGTGGCCTCACCAGTGCCGAACAGAGAGGAAAAATCACCTTCCTCGATCTACTGTAATGCAGCCCAATATGCCGTTAACCTTCTTGGCAACAAAGGCACACTGCTGACTCATATCCAGCTGCTTGTCCACTGTAATCCCCTGGTCCTTTTCTGCAGAACTGCTGCTTAGCCAGCCTGTAGCAGTGCCTGGGATTCTTCCATCCTAAGTGCAGGACTCTACACTTGTCCTTGTTGAACCTCATCAGATTTCTTTTGTCCCAATCTTCCAATTTGTCTAGGTCACTCTGGACCCTATTCCCACCCTCCAGTGTATCTACCTCTCCCCCCCCCAGCTTAGTGTCATCTAACAACTTGTTGAGGGTGCAATCCATCCCATCATCCAGATCATTAATAAAAATGTTGAACAAAACCGGCCCCAGGACAGACCCCTGGGACATTCCGTTTGATACCGGCTGCCAATTAGACATCGAGCGATTGATCACTACCCGTTGAGCCTGACAAACTAGCCAGCTTTCTATCCATTCATTCAATCCATACTTTTTTAACTTGCTGGCAAGAATACTGTGGGAGACCATATCAAAATCTTTGCTAAAGTCAAGGTATATCACTTCCACTACTTTCCCCATATCCACAGAGCCAGTTATCTCATCATAGAAGGCAATCAAGTTGGTCAGGCATGACTTGCCCTTGGTGAATCCATGTTGACTATTCCTGATCACCTTCCTCTCCTCCAAGTGCTTTAAAATGGATTCCTTGAGAACCTGCTCCATGATTTTTCCAAGTACTGAAGTGAGTCTGTAGTTCCCCGGATTCTCCTTCTTCCATTTTTTAACGATGGGCACTATATTTGCCTTTTCCTAATCATCCTGGAACTCCCCCTATTACCATGAGTTTTCAAAGATAATGGCCAATGGCTTTGCAATCATATCAGCCAACTCCCTCAGCACCGTTGGATGCATTGTATCTGGCCCCATGGACTTGTGCATGTCCAGCTTTTCTAAATAGTCCTTAACCTGGCTTTTCACCACTGAGGGCTGCTCACCTGCTCCCCATTCTGTGCTGCCCAGTGCAGCAGTCTGGGAGCTGACCTTGTCTGTGAAGACCAAGGCAAAAAAAGCCTTGAGTAGTTCAGTTTTTTCCACATCATCTGTTACCTTCATGGCCCCACTCCCTCAGGTCAGCCTGCTCCCAGTTCAATTCCAGACGTAGTACTTTGTGCTGGCTGACAGTGGCCCCCAAGGGCCATTCCAATGGCTGGGGATTGCAAGAGCCGCTTTGGCTGCCCCCTTTTTCTCCTGGATATGCCCCCTCGCCAAGGAGGGGGGAGCTGAGAAGGGGTGGCACTGGAGCCTCCATGGTGTCTATAAGCCACCCAAGGGTCTGCCTCAGAGGATTGGATCCACTGGCTGCCAATGAGGAGAAGGAAGGATATTCCATGTGGCTTAGATGATGGAAGCAGTGAGGTGATATGGATTGCAGGGGCTTGGATGCCTCACAAACCACCAGCAGCAGCTCCTCAGAACCCAGTTCTCCAGCAAGAGCTGGACCTGTGCCCTGTGTGGGGGGACTGTTCAGATCTGGGCTGCGCAGGTCAGCCCAGGACAAGGGTCTGGGCCCCTGGGATCTGGATTGGGATTAGAACTTCTGCCAACTTGGGGGTGTTTGGATCCAGGGTTTTGCTGCAGCCCCAAGACAAGAACTTGGCACAGAACCAATGAGACATGTGGGTTCCTTCCATCCTGCCCAGCCCCTCAATCTGCCAGCCCCCTTACCTCCCGGAGCACCATAGGAGTTTAATGGAAGCTGCCTCTCCCTGCTATGCTCTCTTCAGCCTCCATGATTTCTGAGGACCCGTTGAAGGCTGATGCCACACAGGGCTGGGAGCACTCGGGCACCGAGAGCAGCTGGCAAAAGTTCTCAGAGCGTGACTGAAAGGCCTGTCAATCTGCGACAGGAACAGCTGATGGGGGTAGGGGTTGGGTGGTTAACCCTTTCGCTACTGCCAGCATAACCAGCCAAGGAACGAGACAGGGCCCAGGGTCTCCCGAGAGCATGGCCCAAACCCTTCATTGTGTGCCCAAGGCCTGGACCCCCGCATTGCAATAAAACAGCCTCACTCAGAACCAAGGTATCAGCGTGCGTCCTGCGGAGCTGGTCTCCCTTGCAGGGCTAGCTGCCACCTGCAAAGGAGCCAGTCTGAGGTAGCTGCTGGACTCCAGGAAGCAGAGCAGGGGGCCTGGGCTGGCAACACAGAGCAGGAGTGAGTTATTAACATGCATGTTGGATACACACAGATAAAGGGTGTCGGACAGGCGTGAGAGGGGCAGCCTGATGGCAGAACTAGGAGAGTTTGGGGACCTGGTCCCCTTCATGGCCTGTGTGCTCCAGCTGAAGTCCAACAGCCTGAGGAGCTGTCAGTTCGCAAAGCGCTTTAACCTCCCCACCGTTGTTTGCCAGCGGTGTATGTCATACTCGGTGGAACAGCCTGCCTCAGATAGTAGGTGCTGATTAAAAGACACAGCTGCAGACCCAAACAAACCAGTTTCCACACAGCTTGAGCCCCCGTTTGGTCTCTTGTGTTTACCAGGGACTGCATCCTGCCTGGAACGTTACACAGCCCACAGAGACACCTAGTGGCTGGATAACATATTGCAAGCAAACATGCCATTACAACTCTAGGAACACTCTGTAAGGTTCTTAATGCTTATTACTGTTCATATTATAGTAGCATCGAGCCCCCGCTCTCCTAATCACAGTGCAGGGCCCATTGTGCTAGGCGCTGTGCAGACACAGTAGGAAGTGCTATGCTCTGTCACATGTGCTTTACAGCCATACTGTCCACACACACACCTCCCACCTGGGGTACAAGTATACAAGGACTTCTGGGACAAGCCGCCTGCCTTGGTAGGGGAGGAGGAGAAAGATGATGTGACAAACACCTTTATTCACCATAAAAATCAAACAGAAGTCGCATTAAAAAGCATTGTAAACATGAGAAACTCTTGTACATTACAATAAACACACTGAAAGGACTCAATGCAGAGAACCCCCTCCCCCTGGGGAACATTGCACCCCGAGCGCCCCAGACATTATTAAAACACCCTGTCAACCAAAACGGGCCCACATGACAAGTCTGTTTGTAACAGGTCACCAAGGCCCAGAGCGGAGGGAGAGCTTGGATTGTGACAGCTCAAATAAGGCAAAACCCCACTAGCTTTGAGGATGAAAGTCCCCGGGAAGCATATTCAACCTCATAGCCCAAATGAACAGCTGAGGAGAGGGACAGAAAGGAGGGTTACCAGCAGCTGGCTTGGTTGGCCACCTCCGCTGGTGCTGCAGAACCTACCCCCAGAATCGAGGCAGAGTTATCCAGACTTGGGCTAAGCTCTTGACATGTGGAATGGAGCCAGCCATCAATCTGAGCTGGCCAGAGCACAGCTAAGAGCTAGGAGAGGGAAAGAAGAAATCCCACCTGAACTGCCATAGGATCTGCAGAGACATGGGTTCCTGGCATGTCTACATATCAATGAGGCTAAATCAGCAATGGATCAATTTAGAGACCCTCAGCTGAGCTTGGTCTTGCAGGTGAAGATCAGCAAAAGGAGGCCAAAGGCACTCCGAGAGGCTGTGGAATTAGCTGTGGAACATGAATCTTTCTTTGCAGCAGTGCATCAGAAGAGGAAGCACTGCTGGGGAGGAAGATGGATGCTGATACCATGAGCCCTGCACGTACAGCTATGTGTCTGGTACGTATGCTGGCAAGGGGAGTTCTAGACAGTTTGTGACTTTTTTTAAAGATTAGAAAAAGTGAGACATTTGGTCGTTAAATAAGGGAAACTGGCAAAAAGGAAGGGAAGTCGTTCCATTAAAAGTTGGCCACAACAGTTATCAGACCAGACATGTTAACAATGCAAGGGAATAGGGAATCTAAAACAGAACCACCTGATTGTTCTTAAATGGAGCCTGTGACCAGATAAGACAAGGACACCTGTCCACAAGACTGCAAGTTTGACCCCTGGAGTCTGAGCGAGAAGTCTGGATTGCCGAGCTAGTGGCAAATAATCGGTTTGGATTCCGTTTTGGCTAATAACTGTGCAATCAACGCCAGGGCAGGTGTCTTACTGCTTCAGCCAGCGGCGATTCCCTTTACAGACGCGGCCCAGGTGAGACAAATAGTTTGTAGCCAATTGGTTGGTGCTGAGAAAGCTGTCCTACCTGCCGCGGCAAAAACCATAACAGCAGCTACATGCTGTGGTAGCTTTCCAAGACGGAGAGTGGTTGAGACCCAAGGTTTGGGCGGAGTTTTAGCTGCTAAAGTTCTTGTGAGCCTGAAGCTGGAATGGATCCCTGTTCATTTGCTGAATGTTTCTGACAAGCAGCAAATAAAAAGGGAACCACAAAACCACAATGTAAACTAGTGAGTCTACTAAGTGCCTGGATAGAGGAAATCTCCCAGGGGAAAGCTCCCAGGGTTTCCACTGCACCTGTTCTAGTGCAGTGCAACACCTGGAAATGAGAACAGCCTAAGGTTAGGAATCGGGTGCTGTTCTCCTGATCCAACAAAGAGATAGTGTGTACTGCACTGATACTGGGGAAAACTGCCCCTTTAAACAGCCACTGCAGCAAGCTGCTGAGGCCAGGTATCCAGCAGGTATAATCAAGCTTCCACCAGTCTTTGGGCCCCACCTGTAGTGGCAAAAGACAAAAGATGGCAGCTCCAGATCCTGTGTAGACAACAACATGAAATCACTTTAAAGGAGTCTTGTCCATTACCACAAATAGATGGTACCATGGCTGCTGCAGCGGGTTCAATCTGGATCTTAAAAGTGGGTATTGGCAAGTGGAAGTGGGTCCTAAATGCTGCCTTCACAGCAGGGCAAGGCTGGTGGCAATTCAAAGTGATGGCTTCTGGCTCTTGCAATGCACCAGCCACGTTTGAGAGGCTAATGGAGACGGCATTACGTAGCACGCCCCTCTCAGTCTTCTGTTACACCTAGCGGATATCCTGGTGTGTGTTAAAACCTTTGAGCAGGAACGGCTACATTTACACATGGCCTGGGGTAAGCGTGAAGCCTCCAGTCTGAACCGAACCCAAAGAGGTGATTTACCTTGCTCAGTCCAATTCATGAGCAGGGAGTTTCCACTCAGAAAAAGACAATTGAGGCTGTGCAGAACTGGTCGACTCCCCGGACACTCACCGACGCGCAGAGCTTTGTAGAAGGGTTACAGAAGGGTCATTTGTGGGTTTGCCAATATCGCAAACCCTCTGCAAGGCTGGGTGAGGCAGAGAAGCCAGCGCAGCGTCAGCCGAGTGGGATGGAGCATTTTCAGCATTGAAAAGAGGGTCTTGTGAAACCCCAAACCCTGTTCCTACTGGGCCCAGCTGCTGGTGCTCAGGGTGCGGGGGCAGCATTGACACAAGGGACTGAAGAGGGCGGTGGCTTGTTACAGCAAATGTCTAAGTTCTCTGCAGAGGAATTATTGCCCCACCCAAAGGAACTCCTAGCAGTGGTTAAATCCCCATGCTGTGTATGGGAGAAAATTCACAGTCAGGCCAGAGCAGGCATCAGAAACCCCGAGGGGCAGCTTGCCAGGTGGCTGGAGAAAGGACAGTGCTATGATTGCACAACCACACGCATGGAGCTGCTGATGCCTTTTCCAGATGGCCTCTTTGGGGGCCAATTGCAATTGCTGCCCGAAGCAGGAGAGTAAGGAATTGGGTACTCAAGGGAATGAGTGCACCTCATGGTGGCTGCTCCCCAAACCTGAGAGAGCAGCTGAGGCTGGGAGAGTTATGACAGTGAATAAAATGGGCAAGGCCTGCCCTGGAGGGTAGATTTCACAGCTGTAGTAGCCATTTCACAGGGGCTCTCTGAAAGAAGGCTGGTCAGGAGCTGAGGTATGTGGGTGGAGGGGCTGCGCTGGGTACTGTTTGATGGAGGCATGTGTCTGTGAGCAGAAGCACCCAGGGAACAGGCAGAGAGGATTAGCCAAAAAGCCAAGCATAAAGCAAGAGAAAGACTGGAAACATGGCCTAAAAGGAAAGTGATGAGATGCAGCTTTTTGGGTAGAGTGCTGCCTAGAAAGAGGCTTAGAATTGTGAGCAAAAAACCTGCCTCCTGCTATTTGATTCCTGCAGTGCTTGGGGGAACAGGACTTTGTCCACTCTCTGTCAGTTAACAGGATTGCATCGAAAAAACACCTGACTCAGTTGTCAATTTCTCCTCCTAATAGAAACAACCAGCAAAGCCCCAAATATGGGCTAACCGCTTGGGACAAAGGTGGCAACGGTGTCCTCCAGGGGCCTGCACACCTCCACCCTCAGCCACAGCCGCAGCCCAGGAGTCTCCAAAGTCAAGGCATTTTTTATAACAATCCCAGGCCAATCCGCCTCACTAGCAGGCTTCACAGCCCCATCTCCAGCATCTACCTATGCTCGCTCCAGGAGGAGAAGGTCCTCATCTCTGGGACTTGTGGGGTTGGCCGCTGAATAACAGCAGCCCATTGAGGGCAAAGGGGGGTGTGCCAATCTCAGAGGGGCAGGTACAGACTCTGTCTGCTGCTGCCCCCACGATGTCCCCGCCCCCACCCCTCTATTCTGGGGCCTGAATTCTCACCAGGGTCTCCAGTTTCAGCAGAGTGTGGGAAAGATCCCAGGTGACCCAGCTCCCCGTCCCAGGAACATTTCATACTCTCTGTTGTGGCGAACACTATGATCCCTCCCCTCGAATGGTGCCAGCATCCAAGGCTGCTCAGGGCTCTGTAAAGCCACATCAAACAGGATCCCCACTGCCCATAGCAGGAGAGAGTAGGCACCAGCTGGGCTTCTGCACTGTCGTGGAAGGGAGGCCTTGGAATGAACGATGTTCGAGGCAAGAACAAAGAAGGGGACAAGTGGAATAAAAAATTCCTCGACCCAGAGTCCCTCCTGGACAACCTGATTCCCAAGGTACCTCTACACAACAATTAAACACCCGAGTCCGGCCTGTGTCAGCTGACTAAGGCTTGCAGGGCTTGGGCTACAAGCTTAAAAACTGTGTTGTAAATATTCAGGCTTCTCTGGGACCCTGCGATGGTGGGGAGGGGACCCAGAGCCCCGGCTCCAGCTTGAATACTGTGTAGACATTCCTCCAAGCTACTCCCGGGCCAGGAAAATCACAGTGGATTTGCTCATTTGAGAGGCAGATTTTGTATCGACCGGAGCCAATAACTTCAACTACGCCCCTCGCAGTGGGCACACACCAAGCCCCTGTCTGTGGGGCAAAGTGCTCACTCCATCGGAAGGGCCCCCCATGGGGAGCCCCTCGCCCCCAGGGAAAACAAGGGGGAGGGATGATGACACCCCTGAAACAAATGAACCAGTAACACAGCAGAACAAACACATATTAAAATAGGGTTACCATATTTCAGCAAGCAAAAAAGAGGACGGGAGGAGCCCCGCCCTAGCCCCGCCCCTGCCCCTCCCACTTCCCGTCCCCCCAGAACCCCCAACCCTCCCCCCGTTCCTTGTCCCCTGACTGCCCCCTCCTGGGACCCCTGCCCCTAACTGCCCCCAGGACTCCACTCCCTATCTAAGCCTCCCTGCCTCTTGTCCCCTGACTGCCCCAACCCTTATCCACACCCCCACCCCCAGACAGACCCCTGGGACTCCCACGCCCCATCCAACCACTCCCCACCCCCTGACAGCCCCCCCCCCAGAACTCCCAACCCATCTAAACCCCTCTGCTCCCTGTCCCCTGACTGCTCCGATCCCTCTCCGCACTCCTGCCCCCTGACAGCCCCCCCGAGAACTCCCAACCCATCTAAACCCCTCTGCTCCCTGTCCCCTGACTGCTCCGATCCCTCTCCCCACTCCTGCCCCCTGACAGCCCCCCCCCAGAACTCCCAGCTCCCCACCCCCCCGCTCCTTGTCCCCTGACTGCCCCCTCCTGGGACCCCTGCTCCTAACTGCCCTCCAGAACCCCACCCCCTACCTAAGACTCCCTGTTCCTTGTCCCCTAACTGCCCCCTCCTAAGACCCCCCCAACTGCCCCCCAGGACCCTACCCCCTACCTGTACCCTGACTGCCCAAAACTTTCTCCACTCCCCTCCAAAAGCCCCCACCCGTTTCTTGACTGCCCCCTCCAGAACCTCCCTGGCCCCCTTACCCTGCTGCTCAGAACAGGGTGTTGGGCTCTGTGCAAGCCCAGCCGGACACATGGCTGCACTCCCCAGCACAACAAAACCCGGTCCCTGGCCCTGCACAGTGCTGCTGGACCGGGCTGCAGGGGAGAGCTGCCAGCTCAGAATGCAGGGCGGATCCGGCTCCTCTACAGCTGCTCCAGAGTCCAGCCCGGGACTTTCCTGCAGCCCTCCCAGCTGCTCGCTCTGCTCTGCCGGGGGAGGGGGGGAATCCCGGACATTTTGAGTGTTTTACAAATCCCCCCCGGACGCTATTTTTAGAACAAAAAGGAGGACATGTCCGGGTAAATCCGGACGAATGGTAACCCTAATTAAAAGGGGGAGCTGGAGAGACAGCCAGTGTCCCCTGTACATCCTTCCCAGGGCAGAGCCTCCCACAATCTCCAGAAAGGGAGGACATGTGGGGGTAGGGTGACCAGACAGCAACTGTGAAAAATCAGGATGGGGGGTGGGGGGTAATAGAAGCCTATATAAGAAAAAGCCTCAAATATCGGGACTGTCCCTATAAAATCGGGACATCTGGTCACCGTTGTGGTGGGAGGCGGGGGAGACTCCTATATCCAGACTCTGCTGCTTCTCTCTCTATCTCTCTCTCCAGTTGGCAGTTCCGCTTTCTCCCTGCCCCGCTCTCTGATTCACAGGACCCGTCTGGATGCTGTTCCAACACATCCAGATCTTAAAAATAGCTGGGCTGTGCCCAGCATGCCCCACCCTGCCATGGGCCGGTATTTTTGGCCTGGGTGTGCCCACTGTGGAAACAGGCCAGATCCTCCTCTCTGCTCACAAGGGCTGTGGAAAGCTGCTCTCTCCCAACTGCCCTCTCCCCAGGCTGCAAACAACCAGCCAGCAAGGCCCAGTGCAAATCTCCCTGCGCTGTCAGCAGCTGCTCACCCCTCATGGGCCTGGCCCCCTGCCTGGCCCCAGCCCGGCTCTGCAGCTGATCCATCCCTCTCAACTGGACAAACTGGCTGTGTGGGTTGATGTCACCAAAATCAAACACAGCAAGTAAGGGACAAGCTCTGGGAGGATCTGCCAGGCACAGGGCACTGGGAGTGTGACAGTGGACGGGACAGCGTTGTGGGAGGAGAGCCATTGGAACCTGGCTCCATTCAGCCCCGTATCTCACTTCCTGCTGCACAGTCGGAGCAATGGCCCATCCAGCCTGGCTCTACATCCCTCTGCCGGCCGCACTGGATCAGACTAATGGTCCATCGAGACCAGGAACTTGTTTCTGGGGGTGGCCAGGATCTGACACTTCAGAGGGAAGTTAAATAAAACCCAACAGAGCCATTATGCACCTGGACACTGGTGTGTGTGTGTGTGAAGGGAGGGGAGGAAGTGGGGATTCCTTCCTGAATGAGCATCCGGCACCCTGAAGCATGAGGTTCCAGACACAGAGTTAGAAATCGGACCCATGAACTCACTGCAGTGCGGACGGGTGACAAAGCTCAACAGGCCTGGAGTGTTCATTCGAATACAGCATATGGCACTATTGCTACGAAGGTCCCAGTGAGACCCCACGGCCGGGTTTGCCTCATACTCCTAGAAAGGAATTCTTACTATTCCTCTTCTGAGCTCCCCCTCCTCTGCCAGTGCTCCTCACTCCCGACCCGCAGCCCCTGCTATCCTAGCCCTGGGCTCTCCCCCCAGCTTTGCCAGTGCCCCTCACTCCCGACCTGCGGCCCCTGCTATCCCAGCCCTGGGCTCTCCCCCCAGCTCTGCCAGTGCCCCTCACTCCCGACCCGTAGCCCCTGCTATCCCAGCCCTTGGCTTCCCTTCCTCCCACAGCTCTGCCAGTGCCCCTCACTCCCGACCCGTAGCCCCTGCTATCCCAGCCCTTGGCTTCCCTTCCTCCCACAGCTCTGCCTGTGCCCCTCAGTCCCGACCAGCAGCCCCCTACTAGCCGAGTCCTGGACTCCCCCTGCTCACAGCTCTGTGGATCTGGGGACAGCCTGCAACACAAGCCCCCTTCTATTGTGCCCGGGTGAGAAAGCCGGGAAGCAGGGGAAGGGGGAGCAACATGAACATGTCTGCAGGTGTCTCTCCCCCAGCCCACCCAGCAGGCCCCAAGGAGGCTCTGACTCACCCCCTGCTGGTGGCCTTTTCAGATGCACCCACACTCCAGCACATCCTGCACTTGGCAAACCCATCGCCCTCCCCCTCGGGACCTCCGTGCCCTGAGCATTCTGGGATCCTGGGCACAAGGCTTCCCAGGAACTTTTCCATTCACCTCGGCCGTACGGAGCAAGGTCTGGGACGCAGGCTCCAAACCGGTGATGCCCGTCCCCTTGTGTCGCCTCCCAGCGAGGGGGGGGCATGCACAGCCATTCAGCCGAGCCAAGCCGCTGGGAGCCGGGAGAATTTACTGTCCGCCTGTGTTAGAAGAACAAAGCTGAGCAGGGAGGGTTTTGTGTGTCTGTGTGTGGGGGGCTCCCTTTCTCCCTTCAATTCCTTGTTTGACAAACAACTGTCTGGGGGAACAAAGGGCGGCTGGGATGTGCTGGGACGTGGGCTGGGAAGGCGAGATGGTGCCACTTCTTTGGCGCGGACTTTCAGGCTTTATTCACAGCTCTGCAGCCTCGTCTGGGTGGGCACTGATGTGGCTGCATGAGGCTTTCAGCCGCTCAGATCTATGCTGAGCGGGGTCAGAGCAGTGCTGGGCCGGAAGACCACCTAGAAAAACCCCACGGGCTGCAGCGCTGATAGGGCAGGAGTGAGTGAATGGCCTAGCAGTAGGGAGGCCGTGTTTCAGAGGAGACTTCAAACAATTGTACGGGCTACTCATGGTCTAATGCGATGCAGTGTGGCTAGCACAAACTTGGATGTATTGGACCGTTGCTCCAAGGGAAACCCTGGAACATCTTGGCAGGGTGGGGGTGACAAATCCCCGAGTCCTGGCCAAATTCCAACACAGCCTGTTGCATTCTGTCTCCCTAAGTACGCGTCCCCCCCCACCCTCCCCCACCCCTGGCAGTTTCAATTTAATCCAGACATCTTCACTCTCTGTCCTAACCTCTCGTGTGGTGTTGCTGTGTGCTGTTAAACAGCAGCCACGTTCCAGCCCAGAGTTGGCTGCATTGTGGCAGGGAAGCGGTTCCTGTCCATAAAGCTGGTTGCGGGGAAGCTAGTGAAACATACGTAAGAGATTCTTATTCTTCTGTCCCTCTCCACAGAGTCTCAGGGGCAGCCAGTCACATTTAATGACTAAGCCAGACGGGAACACCTGTTCCCAGCTCTCTGTACTAGAACTAATGGTGCGGAACCTCCATTTGTTCATTGTGCAATAGGGCCATTAAGTTATTTGCAAGCGGCTCATGAGCACTCTCCCCCTCCTGCCCTGCTCTCCCTCTCTTGCCCCCCATCTCCTCCCAACTAGATCACTCCAGCTGCCTGGAATACCATCCCACGATGCTTTCACAGCCCAGCAGCGGCTGGGAACAGCCCCGGCAGCCCACAAGAGTGTATAATGCAGCTATTGATCTGCAGCAGGCCCAGTGGAGTCCAGAGCATAGACACAATGGGGCCTTGTCTGGTGATGGATCTCCCAGCACTGCTTGAGGGCCCAGGGACCCGTGGAGGGTTTCTTTCTTCTTTCTTACAGCTCAGATCCATCTCGGTGCCAGGGAAAAATCCCAGGCACAGGGCAAAGCAAGGGATGGGGACGGCCAGGCGGTAAATGCAGACAGAGGGGCACTCCCATATTCAGGAGCAGCTCAGCAAGTCAGCTGGTGTGGGAAGGGGCTTTCCAGCTTCAGCTCTGACAGAGAGCACAAAATACTCTCAGCGTGCGAGAATATCTATCCTGGCCTCCCCTGGCAGCAGGAGGCGCTGCAGGGTGGGTGCAGGGGTGCTGGCTGTGGGGGAGATTTCCTGCCTTGCAGGGCCCAGCAAATACTACACGCATAGTCAGTAGTTCAGTGAATAGCAGGCCCCCAGTGCTCAAAACCAGAGAAACCCCGTCTGTCCCCCTGCAGCGTGATAGCCTGCTCAGAACTGCGCAGTGGGGCGGAGGAGTGGCTGTAGCCCAGCCCACCCCGCTGCTGCAGTGCACAGGGTCAGCCAGCCAGCACCCCCTGCTGGGAGAGGCGGGGGTGGTCTCACCACAAGCCTGGATGGTGCTCCGAGGGGCTCTTCCCACGGGTGTGGGGAAGGTGGTACCCAGTCACAGCCTCCCACAGGGGCAATGCCTATAGCAGCTTATAGCATGGCCTGGCAGAACAGAGAGCTCCTGCGGCCACGGGCTTCGCCAGGGCAACGTGACCTGCTGCAATGAGTAAACCTTGACTCCGCTGCCACCACGCTCTCGAGTGCCGCAGTGACCAAGTCTTCCCTCCTGCAGCCTGCCCAGGGCACAAGGGCCTGCCCTCCCTGCCCTCCTATGCAGCGGGCACCTTGCTCAGAACAAGGTGCTAGCTGGAGCCATCCCAGCAGGTAGGGTCTGATGCTGCCCTACAGCTCTGGATCCTGCTGGGTACCAGGAACAGAGACAAGCAATGAGATCAGTCCCCTAACATCACCGGCTCTATGTTGCTCTGCCCTCCCTGGTGGGGGTTGGGTCCCAGGCTGGGACAGGTCAGGTGGGTGTTTTGAGGTGGCACAGAGGCCCCCCCACATCTCAAACCAGTGAGCACGGATCTCCCATTTCTCTAGCACGCGCCAGCCCTGCGGGCATCGCACTTACCTTCCTGGCAGTGATGGGCTGGCTCTGCTTCCAAGCTCCCCTGTCCCTGGGCATCAGGCTGGCAGAGACTCCTGCCCCTCCCTGGCCTGTCAGCCTGCGGGCTGAGATCATGCCACAGCCTCTTCTGACCTTTAAACTCTGAACAGTCACTTCGCCGGGTGATGGGTCCAAGTAACAGCGGTGGGGGGGGGTGCATGGATGGCGCAGGAGGGAGGACAGCTGCTCTCTGGGGGCGCGTGATCTGGGTTGCAAAAGAGGTGAGTCAGCAGCCGAAACCTAGGCCTTTCCGTCTGATGCCAACAAAGGGTGATTGACTCGCTGGATACTGAGCCCTGTGCAACCACTGACCCAACTGGCTACCAGCTGGGCAGCTGGCCACACTGCTTGAGCTGGGTCACCCTCCTGTTCTTTGCTGGCACAAGAATGGAGGATGGGGGGTGGTCCCTGAGGTGGCTGCCTGCAGGATCACATCAATGGGGGCGCCTGAAGATAGCGGTAGTGTCTCTACGTGCGGTGTCACGGCAGCCCTCTGCTTCAGTTTCCCTGCAAGTTCCTAAAAGTAATCCAGTCACACCAAGGTCTTGAAAACAATATCCCCCCCCCCATCCTCCTGACGTCCCTCTCTGCTCAGGTGTAGGCTTCACAGCCCCCCTTCCTGGCACAGTGGCTTTAAATCCAAGCCTCCCCGGTCCATAGCTCACCCCTCAAGCTTAGGGGTTTCACAGTCATCCTCCTCCTTGTCCTTCTCCTCCTCGGGGCTACACCCCAGCAGAGACGACCACCCCCGCCCCCCGCAGCATCTCCAGTAGCTCCCTCCCGGGCCTGGCCTTGCAGCCTTCTTCTCGATCACTCCCCCAGTCACCAGTCGGGCTCTTAATCCTTCTCAGGTGAGTCTGATGACCCCAAGCCCCATCTGCTCTGGCTGCGGGGGAGCCTGCCCCACCCCCTCTGCCAGGCCCTGGTCCCAGGCCCTTAAAGGTTACTCTGGGCCTGACAGTTCCCCAGACCCACTTCCTCTCTCCCAGTGATGGCTTCAGTTATTTCTTTGGGATTCATCCACTTTCTATGGACACATGAAGCAGGGGAACCAGCCCCTCAACCTACCTCCTCTGGCCTTAAAGGGCTCAGACAGTCCAATCTGCCTTTCCATGTAGTCCAACACAGCTTCTCCTTGCCCATTCAACCCCTCATGACTCTGCTTCTCCAGGGGCCCATCTACAGTCTGGATTCTGTGTCTTTCTGAGAGATCGGCGCGGGCTCAGCCAGATTTCCAGGGCTGGTCAGACTACAGTCCGTGCTGGGCAGGTCAGATGAGGGGTCATCATGGGCCTTTCTGGCCCTAACATCTCTGGCTGTAGTAATAATACATTTTCTAAAGGCGCCCTGTTGTCTTTAGATCGCCAGCTATGGCTGGGAAACCGTTTTACCCCAGTCCCAGTAGGGGGCGCTGTAGAGAGCGGGGCAGGAGCGCTGGCTGTGGGGAGAGCTCCCTGGTCCAGCCCCAGCCTCTCCCAGCAGGGGCTCTGTGGGGTGGGGCAGAGCGCTGGCTCTGGGGGAGCTCCCAGCTACTACAGTCCCAGTCTCTCCCAGCAGGGGGCTTTGTGGGGAGGGGGCAGGAGCGCTGGCTGCGGGCTATTAATTGATGGCCCATTCATTAATCCAGAACAAGGAAGCAGCTTTGAGACAAGGCCACTCCTGATGCCAGGGAGACATCAATGACTCCTCTGTGCCCTCTGTAAGCAGCCGCTGAGTCAGAGCCCAGAACTTCCTCCACACCCTGCAGTCGCACTGAGCTGTCCGAGCCCTGGCTCTGACCTGCGCCCGCTGGCTCTTGCTGTGTGCTGAGAGTGAGGAAACTTTCTAATGGCTCACCAGGGCCCGGGGTGAGTGACTCATCCTCCCCCGCTCGAGGGTCCTTCTCTGGCCCCCTTCAGCATCTCCCTTGTTTGGCACCCAGGCAGCATTGGGTCTATGTTATTGTCTGCAGTGAAGGTGGTCTGGGGTGCTCTGGGCCCTCTCTAAGAGAGGGAGAGCGATGGATCTTTGTGTGGGGATGGATGGATGGATGGATGGATGGATGGACCGATAGGTGAGTGGGTGATGGGGCTTCCTAGTCTTGGTGCTGGGAAGGTCACTGGTTTCTCTGCCACTCCCAATCTCACCATCCAACTGAGCACAGAAGGTGGAGCTGCTGCTCCATCCTGTCTCTACCTCCCACTGGCTTCATGGCATGTGGTCTCCCTGCCCCAGGGGGCCTGCCCATGGCCAAGCTCTGCCTGACGTGGTTCCTGCAACCCAGTATCCTCGGCCTCTCCCAGCACAGGCTGATGCCTGGCTTGTGCATGGCTAGCGTGTCACACAGCCATGGTCTTCACACAGCCGAGGAGAGCATTGGGCTGACGGGGACGCAAGCTCAGCTCGCTGCCTGTGCTGCTCCCACACCTGGGCCCCAGCACCCAGGACCTCTGCTCACTCACTCCCTGGCTCCAATGCCAGGGCAGGAACAAGGGCAGCATGCCACCCCACTCTCCAGTGTGGGGCAAAGGGCCCCATTGTACAGGGCCATCTGCTCACTCCCTCTGCGGGGGGCTGGGGGCGATGGGCGAGGCTGCCACATGAACACCTGATCCTGGCAGAGGCACCACTCCTCTCCCTGGGCCACATGGACATGGAGAGTGCTCTGCAGCATAGATGGGCACCTCTGGATGGAGCCTATGGTTGCTCCTCCCTCCTGGAGATGTGAGGGGTGCTTCCTGGAGCCCCCTAGCAATGGCCCTTTGTGGTATATCCGTGGCTGGACAGCTCCAGGGCTGACGGGACTCTGAACTCTCCTGACATGCACAAACTCACACTAAACTGAGCTGTTCCCAGCTCCCCAGGCATATTCCCATGGAGAAAGATCCCAGGCCTGCTATGTGCTTGGCATCCCAGGCCATCCTGCCATCTGCTTCTCTCCTTGGGAACCCTGACGGCACCATATGCAGATCAAAGGCCAGCACTGACTCCCCAGAACCCACTGCTGTGGAGGTTTTAGCTGAGCACGTCTGGGCCCATGGGGAATCTGCGGGAATTACGGTTCAGAAAATCCATGGTAAAGCCTGGAAGGTGGGGTTAACCCTCGACATGCTGAGAGTGGCCAGACTGCCCCCAAATGTCCAACCCCTCTTGTGCATATCATTGGAGGAAGAGGGGAACAGTGCCTTTCGGGAGCCCTATTAAAGCGCAGGGCCCTGCTCCTGGGATTCTGCCTTAATGCAGCACCCTACGTGAAAGCGTATTTGCTAGTTTCAACTGCTGGGAGAGACTCCAATGTTCCAGGAGCCTCTGGCTCATCACTGCTGGGAAAGCCTGAAACCAGCACATGCATCCCAGCTGGGGCAGTTTGAACTGTGCTGGGTAGCCACTGCCCCTAGGGGCTGACAGGGATCGACTACACGGGAGGAGCAGGGCGCAGCCAGCTGGGGGGTTAGGGTGAGGAAACCTGAGCCTGTATTGCGAGGCAGGGCAGAGACAGGGAGATGGAGGGAGGGAGGAGGAAAGGATGAGGGAGAGATGGAGGAACATGTTCAGCTTTGATCTAAGCTGGCCCAGCTCTGATGAGGATCGTCTCATCTCTGGGAATCCATTCCCCCAGCAGCAGGGAAGGGTGCAGAGGAGTCATTCATGGTTGCATCACTATTTGGGTAATAGCCCTAAGCCAATTGAAAGGGAGACAGTGTTTCCCCCAGTGGCCATGTGTCATCCCCCCTGTACTGATATTCACATTCCCTATTGTTCCACCCTGCCGCTCATGACAACACCTGTACCCAGCCTGCACTTCTCTCCGCGTATAGGAGCATGCTCCATACTGTACCCCAGGAGTAAAATGTCCCTAGGAAGTCCCAGCTGCCCCAGTGCATCTTGGGATGAATATATAATAAAGCCAGCAGCCCCTTGGTTGCCCTTGGCACACACAGTGGTTGTTGCCATGCAGGACACAGCTATTCTCCACGCCAGCTTCCCAGCTGCAGCCCCCCAGGTCAACGTGCTCAGCTGGTTTCTAATGAGATCCAGCTCAACCCCATCTTAAGACACATGCCCTGCCACACGCCGGATAGGCCAGAGGGAAAAGCCAGACCAGGGGAGGGCGGCATGGTTGCAGAGTTAATCTGAGTGGCTGGGTGAGCAGCAGGGTGTAGAGGGACGTGGCCTCCCCAGAGTAGTGCTGAGACCCCCCCCAGTCTCCAGCGATGCTCCCTTCCCACCCACACTGGGGCCACTCTTCCTTTGGAGCCTGTCTGCAGGACCATCTCCCTCCTGGATCAGGGGGCTGTGAGGGGGGAGACAATACCCATGAGTTGGATAGAATTGCCCTGGGAAACCTGCTTAGAGCTGGGTTTGCCAACCCTCCAGGATTGTCCTAGAGTCTCCAGGAATTAAAGATTATTTTGTGTGATGAAACCTCCAGGAATACGTCCAACCAGAATTGGCAACCCTACCAGAACCCCCCGCACCAAAGGAAGGCCAGATCAGAGTGAGGGGAGGGTGGGGCTCGGTGGGCAGAACCTGAGTCCCCTTCCC
Source organism: Malaclemys terrapin pileata (assembly GCF_027887155.1). Classification (NCBI taxonomy): domain Eukaryota; kingdom Metazoa; phylum Chordata; order Testudines; family Emydidae; genus Malaclemys; species Malaclemys terrapin. The sequence continues at coordinate 49,767,192 of NC_071511.1, forward strand.
TAGCAGCTCCCATGCTCACATATCTGAGTAACACCTATCCAAAGAACCCAGAGCCAGAAACCCGGGCAGTGTCTCCAGCTAACGCTGTCATGGGAGGAGACCTCACTTCAGATAGTGGGGGTTTTGGGTAATTGATGTACATAAACTCTTCTAGGCATTTCCTTGGCTGGCAGGAAAACACCAGCATTATAAGGGTTAAAAATCCCTTGTATTCTGGGCCAGGCATCATATCTGTCCCTAACCCTGGGTCCCTTCTTCTGTCTGCAGCTTCCCCACAGAGCTTCAAGACCCAGGGCTACGTAGGTGCCGCTGGCACTGCCTGAGGATTACACAGTCTGCAATTAGGGCCGGCCAACACACAACTGCAACAGAAGCCCTTTGATGCAGGCCCTAGTGGGAAGAAGAAAGGCCCCTCTTGAGGCTGATGACTTCAGCTCGCAGAGAGGCGGATTTCTGTGGGACTCTGGAGTGCTCTGGCGTTCCCATTGTGCAGCTGTGGGGAGTGCAGCTTTGGAGACTGGTGACCTCTTCCCCTTCAGTAACTTCAGCCCTGGCACACAGGCCAGCTTGGATTCAGTTAGCATAGCCCTCAGCCAAAATGACCCGCAATCAATAGCCTCGGCCAAATAGCCAAGAGGGCAAGTTTAATGTACTGGCTGTGCCCTGGTGCTCCTCAGTTCTCAGGAGCTAAGTCTGTACTTGGATATGGGAGACCACCAACGAAAGCCCAGCTTCTGTAGGAAGCCATCGACCCAGTGTGGTGCTAGGGGGCACTGTGGAGCAGGGTGAGTGACTCAGTCGGGAGGGGAGGTCATGTAAGGTCTGAGGCCTTTCTCTGCAGTCATATTAGGAGAGCAGCAGCCATGAGCCAAGAAACAGAAAGTCACAGCCTCACATTCAATCCAAATTACATTAAAACAATGTGATATCGGGCTGTTAAGAAGGTGATCCTGTCCTAATAGCACCCACTATCACCAGATAAAGAAACAGATCTTAAGATGTTTAAAGAAAACTTTGATTGATGGCATTCTGTCTGGCAAGGAACCACATATCAACAGTTGTGGGTGTGAAATCTCTACTCCATTATTGTCAAGTATCAGAGGCGTAGCCGTGTTAGTCTGGATCTGTAAAAAGCAACAAAGAGTCCTGTGGCACCTTATAGACTAACAGACGTATTGGAGCATAAGCTTTCGTGGGTGAATACCCACTTCGTCAGACTCCATTATTGTTTTGCTTTTATGGTCTCCACTTCTCTATTGTTTATCTGTATGGTTTTTGTCTGGTTCTTTGTTTGCTTCTGTCTGCTACACAACTAATTTTGCAAGGTGTAAATCAACTAAGGTGGTGTGGTATGATTGGGTAAAGAATTGTTTCACAGTATGTTAGGACTGGTCAAAGAATTGTTTAGTAAAACTTTAGTGAAATGATTGGTTAAGGTACAGCTAAGCAGGACTCAAGTTTCACTATATATAAACTGGGGTCCAAAAGAAAGTTCTTGAGAACCAACTCCAGGACGCAGCCCCAAGATCAGAGCTGCTAGACCTCAACACCCTGCCAATCACAATGTGCAGAATCCGGAGACCCCAGATGACCTGATCCTGACTGGTGTAACCCCTTTGGGGTTTAGAGAGCATGGCCCTTTAAATCTTTTTCCTAAGGGGGAGGGGGAGAGTAAGGAAAAAGGAGGGAAACTCCAGGGGGCAGCGCTGGAGCTCCAAGGAGAGGTGGAGGCAGCCTGCAGGCCCTGGAAAAGTGAAGCAGCAGAGAACCTGCCCGAGGCCTGGGACGGACAGGGCCAATCAGGGACACCCCAGGACTAGGGTTACCATACGTCCGGATTTTCCCGGACATGTCCGGCTTTTTGGGCTTCAAATCCTCGTCCGGGGGGAAATACCAAAAAGCCGGACATGTCCGGGAAAATCGGGACATGCGGGGCCGGGGGCCGGGGCCGGGCTGGGGGCTGGGCCGGCGGTGCTGAGCCGGCGGCCGGGGCCGGGGCCAGGGCCGGGCCGGCGGTGCTGAGCCAGGGGCCGGGGCCGGGGCCGGGGCCGTGCCGGCGGTGCTGAGCCGGGGGCCGGGGCCGGGCCAGCGGTGCTGAGCCGGGGGCTGGGGGCCAGGGCCGGGGCCGGGGCCGGGCCGGCGGTGCTGAGCCGGGGGAATTGTCGAGAAGGACAGGCCAGAGCTGGACCCAGTATCACGGCTGCCTAGAGCTGCATGGGGCTGTGAGTACTGGGGCTTCTGACTCTGCATTGGGAACAAGGAGGGAGGTTGCTAGATAGTTAAGTGGGGAGGGGATCGCTCTGTGTGGCTTTGCAGAGAGCGGCAGAAGAGGGCACTGGAGGGGTTTGTCGAGGGAAAGTTCACTGGCGCCGAAGACGACCAGGAGCACCCAAGACTCACCACTGGACTGGAACTTTGCTCAGGACTTCTGAACTCTGTGTGCAGACACATTGCTCAGGGTATGTCTACACTATGAAATTAGGTCGAATTTATAGAAGCCGGTTTTATAGAAATCGGTTGTATACAGCCGATTGTGTGTGTCCCCACATAAAATGCTCTAAGTGCATGAAGTCGGCGGACCGCGTCCACAGTACTGAGGCTAGCGTCGACTTCCGGAGCATTGCCCCATGGGTAGCTATCCCACAGTTCCCGCAGTCTCCGCCGCCCAGTGGAATTCTGGGTTGAGATCCCAATGCCTGAATGATGCAAAACAGTGTTGCGGGGGGTTCTGGGTATGTGTCGTCAGGCACCTCCCCCTCCGTCAGAGCAACGGCAGACAATCGATTCACGCCTTTTTACCTGGGTTACCTGTGCAGACAACATACCACGCCAAGCGTGGAGCCCGCTCAGCTCAGCTCAGCTCAGCTCACCATCACCATATGTCCTCTGGGTGCCGGCAGACGTGGTACTGCATTGCTACACAGCAGCAGCTAATTGCCTTTTGGCAGTAGATGGTGCAGTATGACTGGTAGCCTTCATCGGTGATCTGGGTGCTGGCAGATGTGGGGCTGCATTGCACACAACAGCAGCCCCTTGCCTTTTGGTAGAACATGGTATATTACAATTGATATCCGTCGTCGTTGTAATGCAGTGGCTGTCAATCATGGGCACCTGGGCAGACATGCTCAGTCCTATCGAACAGTCTTGACGATGATGGCTGTCAGTCGTAGTATGCTATTTTCTGCCAAGCACCCAGTATTTTCTGCCAAGCACCCAGAAGATGCTGAGGGCTATCAGTCATGCTGCACCATCGCCAGCTTAAGATGTAAAAAATAGATTTGTTCTGTATTCATTTGCTTCCCCCTCCCTCCGTGAAATCAACAGCCTGCTAAACCCAAGGTTTTGAGTTTAATCTTTGGGGGGGGCCATTCTGTGTGACAGTTGTTTGTGTTTCTCCCTGATGCACAGCCACCTTTGTTGATTTTAATTCCCTGTACCTGTACGCCATGTCGTCACTCACCCCTCCCTCCCTCCGTCAGATACTAGTTTCGCGCCTTTTTTCAGACCAGACGCCATAGCACTGGGATCACGGAGCCCGCTCAGATCACCGCGGCAATTATGAGCACTATGAACACCACGCGCATTGTCCTGGAGTATATGCAGAGCCAGGACATGCCAAAGCAAAATCAGGACCAGCCAAGGAGGTGATTGCAGCGCGGCGACGAGAGTGATGAGGAAATTGATATGGACATAGACCTCTCAAAAAGTACAGGCCGCAGCAATGTGCAAATCATGGTGTTACTGGGGCAGGTTCATGCCGTGGAATGCCGATTCTGGGCCCGGGAAACAAGCACAGATTGGTGGGACCGCATCGTGCTGCAGGTGTGGGACGATTCCCAGTGGCTGTGAAACTTTTGCTTGCGTAACGGCACTTTCATGGAACTTTGTGACTTGCTTTCCCGTGCCCTGAAGTGCCAGAATACCAGGATGAGAGCAGCCCTCACAGTTGAGAAGCGAGTGGCGATAGCCCTGTGGAAGCTTGCTACGCCAGACAGCTACCGGTCAGTCGGGAATCAATTTGGAGTGGGCAAATCTACTGTGGGGGCTGCTGTGATCCAAGTTGCCAGGGCAATGAAAGATCTGGTGATATCAAGGGTAGTGACTCTGGGAAACGTGCAGGCCATAGTGGATGGCTTTGTTGCAATGGGATTCCCAAACTGTGGTGGGGCGATAGACGGAACCCATATCCCTATCTTGGCACCGGAGCACCAAGCCACCGAGTACATAAACCACAAGGGGTACTTTTCAATGCTGCTGCAAGCCCTGGTGGATCACAAGGGACGTTTCACCAACATCAACATGGGATGGCCGGGAAAGGTACATGATGCTCGCGTCTTCAGGCACTCTGGTCTGTTTCGAAAGCTGGAGGAAGGGACTTTCTTCCCAGACCAGAAAATAACCACTGGGGATGTTGAAATGCCTATAGTTATCCTTGGGGACCCAGCCTACCCCTTAATGCCATGGCTCATGAAGCTGTACACAGGCAGCCTGGACAGTAGTCAGGACCTGTTCAACTATAGGCTGAGCAAGTGCCGAACAGTGGTGGAATGTGCATTTGGACGTTTAAAAGCACGCTGGTGCAGCTTACTGACTCGCTCGGACCTCAGCGAAAAGAATATCCCCATTGTTATTGCTGCTTGCTGTGCGCTCCACAATATCTGTGAGAGTAAGGGGGAAACATTTATGGCGGGGTGGGAGGTTGAGGCAAATCGCCTGGCCGCTGATTACACGCAGCCAGACACCAGGGGGTTAGAAGAGCACAGCAGGACACGGTGTGCATCAGAGAAGCTTTGAAAACGAGTTTTGTGACTGGCCAGGCTGCGGTGTGAGACTTCTGTTTGTTTCTCCTTGATGAACCCTCCGCCCCACCCAGTTCACTCTACTTCCCTATAAACCAAAAACCCTCCCCTCCCCTCCCCCTTCGAGCACCGCTTGCAGAGGCAATAAAGTCATTGTTACTTCACATTCGTGCATACTTTATTAATTCATCACACAACTAGGGGGATAATTGCCAAGGTAGCCCGGGATGAGTGGGGGAGGAGGGAAGGAAAAGGACACACTGCAGTTTAAAACTTTAACTCTTATTGAAGGCCAGCCTTCTGATGCTCGGGCAATCATCTGGGGTGGAGTGACTGGGTGGCCGGAGGCCCCCCCACCGTGTTCTTGGGCATCTGGGTGAGGAGGCTATGGAACTTGGGGAGGAGGGCTGTTGGTTACACAGGGTCTGTAGCGGCGGTCTCTGCTCCTGCTGTCTTTCCTGCAGCTCAACCATACGCTGGAGCATATCAGTTTGATGCTTCAGCAGTCGGAGCATCGACTCTTGCCTTCTGTCTGCAAGCTGACGCCACCTATCATCTTCAGCCCGCCACTTGCTCTGTTCATCCCACGATTCAGCCCGCCACCTCTCCTCTCGTTCATACTGTGCTTTTCTGTAGTCTGACATTGACTGCCTCCACGCATTCTGCTGTGCTCTTTCAGCGTGGGAGGACATCTGGAGCTCCGTGAACATGTCATCCCGAGTCCGCCGTTTTCTCCTTCTAATCTTCACTAGCCTCTGTGAAGGAGAAACATTTGTAGCTGGTGGAGGAGAAGGGAGAGGTGGTTAAAAAAGACATTTTAGAGAACAATGGGTACACTTTTTCACATTAAATTTTGCTGTTCACATTACACAGCACATGTGCTTTCGTTACAAGGTCGCATTTTTCCTCTTATATTGAGGGCCTGCTGGTTTGGTGTGAGAGACCACTCACGCAGTGCCAGGCAACAGATTTCGGCTTGCAGGCAGCCATGGTAAGCCATGGTCTTTTGGCTTTTTTCACCTTCTTAACATGTGGGAATGGTTTCAAACTGTAGCGCCCTCATTTCCCATACCAAGCACCCATTGGGTTGGCCATTTAAAATGGGTTTGCAATGTAAAAGGAGGGGCTGCGGTTCCCAGGTTAACATGCAGCACAAACCCAACTAACGCCCCTCCCGCCCCCAACACCCAATTCTCTGGGATGATCACTTCACCCCTCCCCCCACCGCGTGGCTAACAGCGGGGAACATTTCTGTTCAGCCGAGCAGGAACGGGCACCTCTGAATGTGCCCTTAATAAAATCACCCCATTTCAACCAGGTGACCATGAATGATATCACTGTCCTGAGGATAACAAAGAGCGATAAGGAATGGATGTTGTCTGCATGCCAGCAAACACCGGGACCATACGCTGCCATGCTTTGTTATGCAATGATTCCAGACTACGTGCTACTGGCCTGGCGTGGTAAAGTGTCCTACCATGGCGGACGGGATAAGGCAGCCCTCCCCAGAAACCTTTTGCAAAGGCTTTGGAAGTACATGAAGGAGAGTTTTCTGGAGATGTCCCTGGAGGATTTCCGCTTCATCCCCATACACGTTAACAGACTTTTCCAGTAGATGTACTGGCCGCAATTGCCAGGGCAAATTAATCATTAATCATTAAACACGCTTGCTTTTAAACCATGTGTAATATTTACAAAGGTACACTCACCAGAGGTCCCTTGTGTGCCCTCAGGGTCTGGGAGCACGCCTTGGGTGAGTTTGGGGGTTACTGGCTCAAGGTCCTGGGTGCTAAACATATCCTGGCTGTTGGGGAAACCGGTTTCTCCACTTCCTTGCTGCTGTGAGCTATCCACATTATTTTCATCCTCCTCTTCCTCATACCCCGAACCCTCTTCCCTGTGCGTTTCTCCAGTGAGGGAGTCATAGCACACGGTTGGGGTGGTGGTGGCTGCACTCCCTAGCATGGCATGCAGCTCCGCGTAGAAGCGGCATGTTTGCGGCTGTGCCCCAGACCTTCCGTTTGCCTCTCTGGCTTTGTGGTAGGCTTGCCTTAGCTCCTTAATTTTCACGCGGCACTGCTGTGCGTCCCTGTTATGGCCTCTGTCCTTCATGGCCTTGGAGACCTTTTCTAATATTTTGCCATTTCTTTTACTGCTACGGAGTTCAGATAGCACTGATTCATCTCCCCATATGGCGAGCAGATCCCGTACCTCCCGTTCGGTCCATGCTGGAGCTCTTTTGCGATCCTGGGACTCCATCATGGTTACCTGTGCTGATGAGCTCTGCGTGGTCACCTGTGCTCTCCACGCTGGGCAAACGGGAAATGAAATTCAAACGTTCGCGGGGCTTTTCCTGTCTACCTGGTCAGTGCATCTGAGTTGAGAGTGCTGTCCAGAGCGGTCACAATGAAGCACTGTGGGATAGCTCCCGGAGGCCAATAACGTCGAATTCCGTCCACACTACCCCAATTCCGACCTGCTAAGGCCGATTTTATCGCTAATCCCCTCGTCGGAGGTGGAGTAAAGAAACCGGTTTAAAGGGCCCCTTAAGTCAAAAGAAAGGGCTTCGTCGTGTGAACGTGTCCAGGCTTAATTCGATTTAACGCTGCTAAAGTCGACCTAAACTCGTAGTGTAGACCAGGCCTCAGTGTCTGCCCTTCCAGACTGTGCTACCACTGGGCCCGTGGGGCCTTGGTTTGAATGCAACCCTGTTTTACTGCTCCCCCTATATTTCCCCTTGTTGTTTTTCTCCACTCATCCCTCTGTAAATAAATATCTCCCTTGTTATATCCACTGTACTTTTCCTGTGGGTGGGTGTGTTCACTCTGGGGGGTTTGGAACAGGTGCCCCTGGGGTGGAGGGGATTTCTCCTGCTGCATTCCTGCGCGCGCCATCTCTTGGCCAGAGCTGCCTGCAGAGCAGACTCCATCTTGGCCACGAGGGCGCTAAAGTTACACTGGCAATTAGGAAAAGTTGGTCTGCCTTATTGGGAACGGTGAGCATTGTATGCTTAGTGTGTGCATTCTGTTTTGGTAATTGTTAATAGAGGATAAGGATATTACTGTGTAAGGCTCTTTCACTGGTAAAAAAGATCCTGCACACCTGCAGGAAAGTATGCCCTGAGCCCTAGGAACTGGGTATGGGTGGCCCTGAGCCCTAGGAACTGGGTATGGGTAGGTGCCTTTCGCCCTGAGCCCTAGGAACTGGGAAAGTGGTGGGGGTGCCAAAATCAACTAAGTTATGCCTTGAGCCCTTGGAACTGGGTAAAGGTGTGTGCCCTGCAGTGTGCAAGTAACAGTCAGTGCTGACCCCTATGCCCCAGCATAGTGCCAGGAGCCACTGTACTGCAGAAAGCAGGGTGGGTGACTCCGGGTGGCTTTCTCTTCTGAATCAGTGCTGAGGCCACCTTCCCCGGTCAGTGCTCGAAGGTGCTGTGTTGCAAGGAGCAGTGAGTGACGCATTAGACATTGCTCTTCTGAGTCAGGGCCAGCCTCAGCATGACACTAGAGCTGCTGTGTGCGCCTTCTTTTGAATGAGTCATAAACCCCAGCCTCTTTGGGGTCACCAGAGAGCCCATGGCATGTTTCATAAGTGCCGAGTGTTCACCCCAGAGGCCTGGCTGAATTCCAGCTAGAGGAGTTACACTCTCCCAACCTAACATCTCCCCCTATTTCTGCTTAGAGAAGTTATACATGTAATGCTCTCTGCTGTTGCGTAGCACTGCTAGGTCAGGACTGCTGCTGTGATCCACCCCAGAGAAAGATGCATTGCAGAGGACCTGGAGCAAGTCTGGTGACTGTGCAGTACATATGGATGAACAGCGGTAGAGAAGTACAATAGTGGTATTTTTCATACATTATAGAGGCAGTGAACATGATTGAATAGTTGAGGGTGAGCTGGGTTTTCCACTTAGAGCAGGGACTCAACCTCTGTGTTTGGTCTGAAGAACAAAGTGTATTCTCCCCAAATTTACAGCCCTTACTCTCTGGCCACAGAATGAATTGTCTGAGAATTTACAATTCATTGCAATCTTGTGCATAGGTTACACTTAAAAAAATTAGGTTGTAGTCAAACTAAGCTATTAACCATTGGGGTGTGTAATTGCTATTGTTAAATACGCTGCAGACAGAGTCACGCCAACAGTTCAGGTAATTCTTGGGCTTGCCTATATTTGAAATGCTACACTGCTGTTACTCTTCAGTGTAGACATTAGCTATGCAGATGGGTGGGGTTCTCCTTGAGAGGTGGTAGGTACACCAAGGCGGTGGGGGGGACTTATCTACACCACTTAGGGGCATGGATTTTCACACCTCTGAGTGATGTAGCTGGGTCAACCTAACTTTTTAGTGTAGACCAAGCCTTAGGTGGGGACTTCGTGATATCACAGGTAACTCCATCAATCACTACCGTTTCTTTACAGCTAATTTGCATTGGATAATTCTATTGGGTATAATGTTTCAGTGTGGTATGATGGGGACTTGACAACTGGTAGATGGCTGCCAACCAGCCTGGGCATCAGTGCATGAAAGGCTGTGAACCGAGGTGGTGCTACCAGGGGAACTGAGGCTGCAGTGCAGTGGTGGCTGGTCATGCACAGAGATGTTGGGACTCCAGGACTGATCTCTCCCTGCCCCCTTTCACACAACACCAGTCTCACTGCCACAGCCCGTTATGCTAATAAATCAACTGCAATCCCCCAGTTCACTCCAGCTGCTTTGCACAGCTCTGTCAATGCAAAGCTGCTGTGAACCCAGCTGAACTGGTTGGTGCACTCTGTCTGCTTGGCATAAAATCGTAGGAATGGCAGGGACCTCAAGACAGTGGCGGATTAGTCACCAGGCCAATGGGGCCTTTGCCCAGGGGCCCTGGCCAATTGGGGCGCCCCCCCCACACCCTGACCCCACTCCCTGGCAGAGGAAGCCCCAGCACCTGGACCCTGGCTGTGGCCTGGGACTGAAGGAGCTCTATCTCCCTGCCGGGCCTCAGGGCCAGGGCTGGCTCCAGGCACCAGCCCACCAATCATGTACTTGGGGCGGTGCCTGGAGGGGGACGGCACAGCGGGGCGCTCTGGCCCGAGAGTGGAGCCGCAGCGGGCTCGCCGCCCTCCCCCCCGGTGCTCTGGCCGGTCGGGGAGAGCGGGGCCCCAGCCGGGTTCGGCGCCCTCCCCCCGGCGCTCTGGCCACCGGGGGCTCTCCGCCCTCCCCCCGGTGCTCTGGTCGCCGGGGAGAGCAGAGAGCCCCGGCTGGGCTCTCCGCCCTGCTCCCAGCACTCCGGCCAGTCGGGGATTGTGGACTCAGCGCCCTCCCCTGCCACGCTGGGGGGGCGGAAAAAAGCCAGAGGCGGCCCTGCTCAGGGCTGGGGGAGCTCTCACTCCTCATTGTGGCCCGGGGGCCATGGCAGGCAGGGGGAAACAGAGCTTCTCTGGTCTTGGGGCCGCGGGGGGGGCAGAATAGGGCTGAGCGTGGGTGGAGTGGAGCAGAGCGGGGCCACGGGGGAAGGGGCACAATGCAGTGGGGCCATTGGTGGGGCTGCACACGGAAGGGCCCCATGAAACCTTAATCCTCCTCTGCCTCGATAGGTCATCTAGTCCAGTCCCCTGCACTCATGGCAGGATTAAGCATTATCTAGACCGGGGTAGGCAACCTATGGCATGCGTGCCGAAGGCGGCACGCAAGCTGATTTTCAGTGACACTCACACTGCCTGGTCCTTGCCACCGGTCGGGGGGCAGGAGAGGGGGGCTCTGCATTTTAATTTAATTTAAATGAAGCTTCTTAAACATTTTAAAAACCTTATTTACTTTACATACAACAATAATTTAGTTATATATTATAGACTTATAGAAAGATATATTTTAACATTTTTAGAGGGTCTTACTGGCACTCAAAACCTTAAATTAGAGTGAATAAATGAAGACTCGGCACACCACTTCTAAAAGGTTGCCGACCCTGATCTAGACAATCCCTGATGGGTGTTCGGAGCTTTTTAAGATCACATTAGACAATGACAGATATTCCACAACCTCCCTGGACAATTTATTCCAGTGCTTAACCACCCTGACAGTTAAGAAGTTTTTCCTAATGTCCAGCCTAAACCTCCCTTGCTGCAATTTAAGCCCATTGCTTCTTGTCCTGTCCTCAGAGGTTAATGAAAACAATTTTTCTCCCTCCCCCTTGTAACAGCCTTTTATGTACTTGACAACTGCTATCATGTCCCCTCAGTCTTCTGTTCTCCAGACTAAACAAGTCCAATTTTTTTCAATCTTCCCTCATAGGTCATGTTTTCTAGACCTTTAATCATTTTTGTTGCTCTTCTCTGGACTTTTCTCCAATTTTTCCACATACTTCCTGAAATGTGGCTCCTAGAACTGGACACAATACTCCAGTTGAGGCCTAATCATATCGGTGGCTCTGTCCTTACCAGTGAACATTTTCAAAAGACAACAGAGGGTTGATACTGTGATGATTTGCCGGGGGATGGGTGGGTGGGAGGGATTCTGTCTGCAGTCTGTACCACTGTGACAATGCGGTTCTGGTGGAACCCAACTGAGAGTGCCAACTCAGGACAGATTGCTTAAACAGGGCAGTTGCAGCCCAAGGCTGGGGTATTTTCCACCTCTAAGGCAAACCAAACCAGCCAGACTAAGGGAACTTCAGTCTCACCCCACTGGCTAACCGCAAGTCTCTCAAGCAATCTCCTTAGACACTCCAGTTTCCCAGTATAACCACCAGTGCCACTCGTACGGGGACAAATGGTTATGAAAACCAGTACCCAAGTAACAGAAAAAGGTTCTCCTGATCCCAAAGGACCAAGCCCCAGACCCAGGTCAATATACAATTCAGATCTTACCCACAAATCACGCTGTTGCCAATCCTTTAGAATCTAAAATCTAAAGGTTTATTTATAAAAGGAAAAAGATAGAGATGAGAGTTAGAATTGGTTAAATGGAATCAATTACATACAGTAATGGCACAGTTCTTGGTTCAGGCTTGCAGCAGCGATGGAATAAACTGCAGGTTCAAATCAAGTCTCTGGAATACATCCCCCGCTGGGATGGGTCCTCAGTCCTTCGTTCAGAGCTTCAGTTTGTAGCAAAGTTCCTCCAGAGGTAAGAAGCAGGATTGAAGACAAGATGGAGATGAGGCATCAGCCTTATATAGTCTTTCCCAGGTGTAAGAACACCTCTTTGTTCTTACTGTGGAAAATTACAGCAAAATGGAGTCTGGAGTCACATGGGCCAGTCCCTGCATACTTTGCTGAGTTACAAGGCGTATCTGCCTTCTCTCAATGGGTCCATTGTATAGCTGATGGTCCTTAATGGGCCATCAAGCAGGCTAGGCAGAGCTCATCTCAGCTTGTCTGGGATGTCACCCAGAAGCATAGCATAAGTTTGCCATACAGACAGTATAGAGCCAATATTCATAACTTCAACTACAACACTGATGCACACATATAGACAGCATAATCATAACCAGTAAACCATAACCTTGTCCTAGACATCCCATTTGACCCCCTTTATACAAGATTTGCGTGCCACTACAGGACCTTGGTTGCAACAATGATCTATACGGTCCCAGTTTATGTCAATAACGTCACAACCACTTCTGGGGATAATTTTATGAAATGACAGTGTCAGGGAACACCAGTGTGTATGTGAATCCCTGTAACGATGCGGCAACTCACTGGCATGGCACCTCCTGCTGGACATCCAGGGAATTAGCTCACCAGCCTCCAGAGCGCCCTCTGTCAGCCAGTGTCTCACGTGTCATTGGCCCCTGTGTTCCTCCTGGACTCCAGTGCCCCTTTCCCTTGGGGGCTGCCACCTCACAGTACCCCCACAGTCTCTGGGTCTCCCCTCCCTAGGGAACCCCCAACCCCCTATCCCAACCTGGTCTCAGCATATGGCTACTGCCAGTCACCATCTAGCCCCTGCTCACTGGGGCAAAGTACAGTTAATTGCCACTCATCATTGGCAAGGAGGGTTTGGACCTACTGCCTTTGCCTAGTCCAGACTACCCCTCTGTAGCCCAAGTACCTGTTCTGGCCTTTAACAAGGCCTGCAGCCTGGGGGTTTGCCAAGCTGGAGCTCCCCAGCCCTGCTCCACTCTAGGTACCTTCCTCAGCTTCTAGGCAGCCAGGCCCTTCTCCCACAAAAGCTAAACGGAGAGTCCCATAGCTCCTGGCTTCCCTGGCCTTTATAAGGCCAGCTAGGGTCTGATTGGGGCGTGGCCCCAGCTGTGGCTGTTTCCCCAATCAGCTGAGGCTTGCTGCTCTCCCTAGCAGCAGCCCTCACGCAGCTTCAGCCCTGTCCCCGGGGCTGATTTCAAGCCCTTCAGGGGCAGGAGCGGGTGACCACCCCACTACAATCCCCCATGAGTTAGCAGGGCTGTGCCATGTCTCTGTCAATCAGCATGCCAAGTAAAACACTTTGGGACAATGGGGTTGCTCTACCTGGGAGAAAACACTTCTTCCCCTTGTCTGAAGGAGGCAGGGGGTTGAGAGCAGTGCAAATACCAAAAGGCAGAACCAAAGAAGCAGGTGACCCCAGTAGGGGGGAAAACTGGGGGAGAGAGTATTTTTGCAGCTGATGAAGAAGAGGGAGGCTGTGGCAGGGGCAAGCTAGGCAAGGGGGTGCCCACCTGCCAGAACACAGATGTTCCCCAAGGGAAGGATGAGCTAGTCATAATTCAAAATGATCTGGACAAATTGGAGAAATGGTCTGAGTTAAACAGGATGAAGTTTAACAAAGACAAATGCAAAGTGCTCCACTTAGGAAGAAAAAATCAGTTTCACACATACAGAATGGGAAGAGACTGTCTAGGAAGGAGTACGGCAGAAAGGGATCTAGGGGTTATAGTGGACCACAAGCTAAATATGAGTCAACAGTGTGATGCTGTTGCAAAAAAAGCAAACATGATTCTGGGATGTATTAACAGGTGTGTTGTGAGCAAGACACGAGAAGTCATTCTTCCGCTCTACTCTGCTCTGGTTAGGCCTTAGCTGGAATATTGTGTCCAGTTCTGGGCACCGCATTTTAAAAAAGATGTGGAGAAATTGGAAAGGGTCCAGAGAAGAGCAACAAGAATGATTAAAGGTCTTGAGAACATGACCTATGAAGGAAGGCTGAAAGAATTGGGTTTGTTTAGTTTGGAAAAGAGAAGACTGAGAGGGGACATGATAGCAGTTTTCAGGTATTTAAAAGGGTGTCATAAGGAGGAGGGAGAAAACTTGTTCACCTTAGCCTCTAAGGATAGAACAAGAAGCAATGGGTTTAAACTGCAGCAAGGGAGGTCTAGGTTGGACATTAGGAAAAAGTTCCTAACTGTCAGGGTGGTTAAACACTGGAATAAATTGTCTAGGGAGGTTGTGGAATCTCCATCTCTGGAGATATTTAAGAGTAGGTTAGATAAATGTCTATCAGGGATGGTCTAGACAGTATTTGGTCCTGCCATGCGGGCAGGGGACTGGACTCGATGACCTCTTGAGGTCCCTTCCAGTCCTAGAATCTATGAATCTAGTGAGGGACAGAACACTTAGGGTGTTTCATTGCTTTGTAGGTATGTCTTGTACTTTATCTGTAAGGCACAAGCATAAGACTGGGCAATGTGTGTTGACTTCTTCACAACTGCAGTGTGCCCCTGTGACGTTATTGATTAATCTGGGACCACATAGAACATTGTTGCAACCAAGGTCCTGTAGTGGCACCCAAATCTTGTATAAAGGGGGTCAAATGGGGTGTCTAAGACAAGGTTATGGTTTACTGGTTATGATTATGCTGTCTATATGTGTGTATCAGTTTTGTAGTTGAAGTTATGAATATTGCCTCTATACTGTCTGTATTTCAAACTTATGCTATGCTTCTGGGTGACATCCCAGACAAGCTGGGATTAGCTCTGCCTAGCCTGCTTGATGGCCCATTAAGGACCATCAGCTATACAATGGACCCATTGAGAGAAGGCAAATATGCCTTGAGACTCAGCCAAGTATTCAGGAATTGGCCCATGTGACTCCAGACTCCATTTTGCAGTAATTTTCCACAGTAAGAACAAAGAGGTGGTCTTACACCTGGAAAAGACTATATAAGGCTGATGCCTCATCTCCATTTTGTCTTCAATCCTGCTTCTTACCTCTAAACGGACTTTGCTACAAGATGAAGCTTTGAACAAAGGACTGAGGACCCATCCCAGCTGGGGATGTATTCCAGAGACTTGATTTGAACCTGCAGTTTATTCTATCTCTGCTGCAAGCCTGAACCAAGAACTTTGCCATTACTGTATGTAATTGATCTTATTTAACCAATTCTAGCTCTCATCTGTATCTTTTTCCTTTTATGAATAAACCTTTAGATTTTAGATTCTAAAGGATTGGCAACAGCATGATTTGTGGGTAAGATCTGATTTGTATATTGACCTGGGTCTGGGGCTTGGTCCTATGGGATCAGGAGAACCTTTTTTCTTTTATTGGGGTATTGGTTTTCATAACTATTTGTCCCCATAACGAGTGGCACTGATGGTGATACTGGGAAACTGGAGTGTCTAAGGAAATTGCTTGTGAAACTTGTGGTTAGCCAGTGGGCTAAGACCGAAGTCCTCTTAGTCTGGCTGAGTTGGTTTGCCTTAGAGGTGGAAAGGCCCCAGCCTTGGGCTGTAACTTCCCTGTTTAAGCAATTTGTCCTGAATTGGCACTCTCAGTTGGGTTCTGCTAGAACCGCATGGTCACAGCCACCGAGAGAGTTAAACTGTAAACCAGAAGTATCACACCCTTCAGGTGGAATGGGGTGTGTTCACGCACTGGGGAGTGTGAAGGGTCAGTGCTACGCCCCGAAGGGCAGGCAGCTGGACAGTGGGTTCTAGCACTGAGGGGGGGTGGCCAGAAGTGAGGTCTGTGTGTGTGCCTAGTGACACCAAGACCGGGGCAGAGGCTGGACTCCATTTAGGCTCCAGGAGCTTGAAGCACCCTCGGGATGCTGAGCTCAGAGGCTTGGATTCACCTCGCAGCAGCCTTGCTGGGTGGAGAACAAGGGTGCTCACTAGGATCTGGGACAGACCTGTGTTACAAATCTTGAAACATTACATGGGAGTGGTCCCTTTGGGCTTCGGGCTTAGTGCTTGTGTATGGATTTTTAAATCATTTACAGAAAGTTAAGGAAATTCCCAGCCAATAAACTTTGTGATGGCTGACAGGTATGTCTCAGTGGCGTGACATATATTAGGGAGGACTATAGACACAGGGAATTCAGAGTTAAAGTGACACTTTCAAAAATCCAAACATGTTAAGGTAACAAGTGCACCCAACCATCCTTAACTCTGCTCTGTAGCCTCACTAAGAGAGGAAACAACACATTCACAAAAATCGAATGTGCTCCACTGTCTGCTGTACCCATCTGTCTTATATTTAGAGTGCAGGGACCGTGGGGCAGGAGCAGTCATTTTGTTCTGTGTTTGTCCAGCTCTCAAGAACAGAGAGGCCCGGGTCAGGTCTCTAGGCACCACCTATTGGGAGTGTTACCTGCACAAAAGTCTCTGTTACTCACACATTCAAGGGCACCCACCTTTACCCAGTTCCTAGGGCTCAAGGCATAACCCTCTCAATTTAGGCACCTCCACCCTATCCCAGTTCCTTGGGTTCCAGGAGAAAAGCACCTAACTTTATCCTTCCGTGGACTCAGAGCAAACACCCTTTCCCTGTGGACTCAGGGCCTAATCTTTTGCAGGTTTACCTGGTCTTTTACCAGTGAAAGAGCCTTACACAGTGATATACTACATACCCTCTATTTATTAACAATCACCAAAACCAGACTGCACACGCTACACATACAGTGCTCACCACTCCCAATAAGACAGGTGAACTTTTCTTGATGGCCAGTCAGGATCAGGTCCATCTGGGGGACTCCAGTTTCTGCACGGTGTCATTGGCAGACTGTTGAGATCTGGCAGCTCTGATCTTTGGGGCTGTGTCCTGGAGTTGGTTCCCAAAGAACTTCCTTTTGGACCCCAGTTTATATAGTGAAATTTGAGTCCTGTTTAGCTGTACCTTAACTAATCATTATACTAAAATTTTACTAACCAATCCTAACATAGTGTAACAAAATTCTCTAACCAATCCTACCCCACCACCTTAATTAATTTACACCTAGCAAAATTAATTATGTAACAGACAGAAACAATTAAAGAACCAGACAGAGACCATAGAGATAAACAATAGGGAAGTGGGGACCATAATGACAAAACAATAAAGAAATGAGGATTTCACAACCACGGGTATTCGTAAGTGATTTCTTGACAGACAGAATGCTAGTTTTCTTTAGCCATTTTAAGATCTGTTTTTTTTAATCTGGTGCTAGTGGGGGCCATTAGGACTGGGCCTCCTTCTGAACAGCCCGAAATCACATTGTTTTAATGTAATTTAGATGGAATGTGAGGATGAGACTTCCTGCTTCTCAGCTAATAGCTGCTGCTTGGCTGCTCTTTTAATCTGGCTGCAGACAAAGGCCTTTTCCTTACAGTCCCCTCTTTAATGACACTTTTACCAAAGCCGTCATTACTATTCCAGGAGTCCAAAACTCAGACCGGCTGAGCTTGGGCTTGCCTCCTGGGTATAATTAACAAGGGCCTTATTTGACTTTGCATGCCAGCTTCCTGTATTCTTCAAACAGTTTTCTTCATCCAGCAAGCCAAAGTTATTATGCTCACTAATAAAGCCAATTGGATTGCAATGATCACCACAATGGTAATTTAGCATACTAGTTGCAGAAGGCGACCACCCTAATAGTGTTTCCCACCAAGAGTGATGTTCTACATCTGCAATAGTTTTCAGCACTTGGCTGATTTCTGTATTATCATGTTGTACTTCAATACGTATTTCTTCTCCTGTCTGTGCAATATATTGTAAATGTGAATATAACATAGGATGGACAACAATTTTCTTATCATGGTCATATTCATGCCTAAAGTTACAGGTGTTACATTATGATACAACTGTGGTTTAAACTTCAAGTAGTTTACAGTCCGAACAGGTACATAGTATTCAAAAATCACAACTTATAATTTTCCTAATATTGCAAAAACATAAGTCATAAAATACAGTTCATTATCATCTACTAATACTACCATAGGACAATGACTTCTAACAAAACACAGCTCCTTCCTGCATATGCAACAACTGACTTTTGTTCAGTGAGCGGTTTTCTTGTTTTTTTTTTTTTTCCCAATGGTTTGCATGCAGAGGGGGTGGGATGCAGCGTCCCTGGGTGTTACTGGTTTAACGAGGTGATAGGAGAGGGAGTTTGTTGTTACAGAGGACCAGCGAGGGAACTTGGAACCCCAGCCAATGGCGTGGAGAATGGATACCCCAGCAACTGGTGACCGGGAGGCCCAGCTCAGGAGTCACAGCCAGTTCTGGCCAGTGGGAGCACAATGCGCTGCGGAAAGAGGACCCCGGTGACCTGACCAGCCGGTTCCGGCCAGAGGGGGTCAGAGGATGGCTGAGGGGAGAGGAGGCTCAGGTGACCCTGTTTACCAGGTGTAACAATGTTGGCTTCGGTGGGACACTTCTGAGAGTATCAATTCAAGACAAATTGCTTAAAGCAGGGCAGTTACAGCCCAAGGCTGGGGTTTCTCCACTTCTAAGGCTCACTAAACCAGTCAGACAGAGAGGACTTTGGTTTTACCCCACTGACTAACCATAAGTCATACAAGCAATTCCCTTAGACATTCCAGTTTCCTAGTATCACCACCAGTGCCATTCATTATAGGGACGAATGGTTATGAAAACCAACACCCCAGTAAAAGAAAAAAGGTTCTCCCGATACCAAAGGACCAAGCCTGAGACCCAGGTCAATATACAAATCAGATTTTACCCACAAATCACGCTGTTGCCAATCCTTTAGAATCTAAGATCTAAAGGTTTATTCATTAAAGGAAAAAGTTTTAGATGAGAGCTAGAATTGGTTAAATGGAATCAATTACATGGCAATGTTCTTGGTTCAGGCTTGTAGCAGTGGTGGAATAAACTGCAGGTTCAAATTAAGTCTCTGGAGTAAATCCACAGCTGGAATGGGTCATTCAGTCCTTTGTTCAGAGCTTCAGTTTGTAGCAAGGTTCCTCCAGAGGTCAGAAGCAGAATTGAAGACAAGATGGAGGAGTTTCCAGGGTCTTTTATATCCTCTGCCCGTGGAAGGACACCCCTTTGTTCTTACTGTGGAAAATCACAGCAGCAAGATGGAGTCTGAAGTCACATGGGCAAGTCACATGTCCATGCATGACTCAGTTTGCAGGCTGATGCCATTGTTTACATGTTAGTTTGAATGTTTCCAGAAAAGTTCAGATGTGGATTGGCGTCTCCCAAAGTCCATTGTCAGTTAAGTGTTTCTTGATTGGGCACTTACTGAGAATATTCCCTTCTCAAGAAGCTGACCAAATGCTTCACTGAGGCTACTTAGAATCAAAACACATTGAGATACAAGTACATACACAACATTCATAACTTCAAATACAAAAATGATACACACATACAGATCGCATAATCATAACCAGCAAATCACAACCTTGTCTTAGACACCTTATTTGATCCCCTTTATACAAGATTTGGTGCCACTACAGGACCTTGGTTGCAACAATGATCTATACGGTCCCAGTTTGTGTCAATAACATCACAGGTGTAGATACAACTTGTGGATTCCATTTCTACCTTGCATTTTCTTGTCTCTTTTCCCTGCTTCTCATGGGGTGTGGGGGTGGGGGGGAGAATGGCTATTCCCCCAGTGTTTCCACCCTTTTATTCCCCCTTGAGACCATCTTCCTTCTGGCTGTGGAAGGCTGAATGTAATCCCTGTTGGGACCCCCTCAACTCTACTCCAACGTTGGCCCATTGGGAGCAGTAAGCTACGAAGCTGGGCTGGGAGATGACTACTGTGTGGAGCCATATAATCAGGCCGCTGCCTCCTGAGCACCCCCTTGTGGCTGGGGGTGGCTCTGCAGACACCCTGCCTCAGTTTCCTTCTCTCAGGAGGCCCCTCATGATCTGCACATCACAGTCTAATGGTAATGAAAGCTTTCCCCTTCTGGGGCCCAGTTTAGTCTTTACACACTGGCCTCCCATGCCCCGACCCCCCTTCAGTGTCTCTCTCCGGGAGCCAGGGTTCAGCGCTTGGTTCAATTCCTTTCCTTCCTGCAGGACCCAGTCTCGCTCCCTGCCGCAACGTCCTCAGCTCAACTGCAGCTTCTCAGGCTTCTGTCCTGCCTGGTGCACCCAGCCCCACCTAGCTAGAGTATTACTGGCACCCACTCAAGCTCCTTTGAAGTCCCACATGCAGCGCAGTGTAGTGGGGTGAATTGGACAGGGCCAGTGATCCAGGGCTTCCGGACTCTTAAGTTGTAAGACGGGTGCAGGGAAAAACGGGCCAAATACTGTTCATCCACAGTAGGGTCCGTGATCCAGACCAGGCTGGGACACCTCGCAGCGACTTGTCGGGGAGACTGGCCTATCCCATCAGAGGGTGACAGTAACACGTTCTCTGGGGATAGCAATGAGGAACTCCAAGGAAATGGGAACAGAATGGATGACAAAAGACACCTGGTGCCAGAGACTGTCTCTGACAAGCCGCTTTGGCAAGTCATTGGTGGGGTCAGGCATGGAACCCAGGCGTCCTAGAGCCACTAGACGCCACTTTGTCTAACTGCGGGACTCGTGTGCACAAAGAGAGTGCTACCTCCTTTAGAGGACAGTGCAAAGCCTCCACACATCCCACCCCAAGTAAACTTCATCTTCTCCTGACTGATTGTGCTGGGGGCTCTGCCTGTCTCCAGCACTCTGGACCCTCAGCTACCACTACCACCTGGGACCCCCAATTGATTCAAGCTTCACGGAGTGGTGAGAACCCAGCTCTTTCTCTCTCTCTCTCTCTCAGTATAGCCTTCTGACCCTGACTTGTGTGATCAGTTATAGTTTTCTAAACTTGATTTTTAGAATCAAATTTAAGTTAGATTTAATATTATAACTGTTTTGTTTGTTTGGCTCTTACCTGGCAATAAATAACTTTCATGGTTAAGCTGGTTGCTCCTCTCTCTCTCTCCCCCAATGGGTGTTTTTTGGCTTCCTCATTCGCTCTGCAGAAATGCTTCTTGTACCTAAGCTATAGGGTGACCAAAACAACAAGGAGTCTGGTGGCACCTTAAAGACTAACAGATTTATTTGGGCATAAGCTTTCGTGAGTTAAAACCTCACTTCTTCGGATGCATAGAGTGAAAGTTACAGATGCAGGCATTATATACTGACACATGGAGAGCAGGGAGTTACTTCACAAGTGGAGAACCAGTGTTGACAGGGCCAATTCAATCAGGGTGGATGTAGTCCACTCCCAATAATAGATGAGGAGGTGTCAATTCCAGGAGAGGAAAAGCTGCTTCTGTAGTGAGCCAGCCACTCCCAGTCCCTATTCAAGCCCAGATTAATGGTGTTGAATTTGCAAATGAATTTTAGTTCTGCTGTTTCTCTTTGAAGTCTGTTTCTGAAGTTTTTTTGTTCAATGATAGTGACTTTTAAATCTGTAATAGAATGACCAGGGAGATTGAAGTGTTCACTTACTGGCTTGTGTATGTTACCATTCCTGATGTCTGATTTGTGTCCCAGCTACAGTACGGGAACAAATCTACATGGACACACCCCCAGAACCCCGACCAGGGGTATTCTATCTGTTACCCAAGATCCATAAACCCGGAAACCCTGGACGCCCCATCATCTCAGGCATTGGCACTCTGACAGCAGGATTATCTGGCTATTTGGACTCTCTCCTCAGGCCCTATGCTACCAGCACTCCCAGCTATCTTCGAGACACCACCGACTTCCTGAGGAAACTACAGTGCATTGATGTTCTTCCTGAAAACACCATCCTGGCCACCATGGATGTAGAAGCACTTTATACCAATATTCCACATGAGGATGGACTACAAGCTGTCAGGAACAGTATCCCTGATGAGGCCACAGCAAGCCTGGTGGCTGAGCTTTGTGACTTTGTCCTCACCCACAACCACTTCAGATTTGGGGACAACTTATACCTTCAAGTCAGTGGCACTGCTATGGGTACCCGCATGGCCCCACAGTATGCCAACATTTTTATGGCCGACTTAGAACAACGCTTCCTCAGCTCTCGTCCCCTAGTGCCCCTCCTCTACTTGCGCTACATTGATGACATCTTCATCATATGGACCCACGGAAAGGAGGCCCTTGACTCCACCCCATCCTCCCCTGATTGGCTCCCTCCCCAAATCCCCGCCTCTTCCCCAGGCTCACCATTCCTCCTCCCTCCACAAGCGCTGGAGGGAGGCCCGGGAGACTCAGAGGGAGCGCGGGGCCGGGGTGAGTAAGAGTCCGGCCTGGCCCCGAGCAGGCAGGACGCAGTCGGGCGGTAGGGCGAGGAGGGGGGCGGCCCGCGGGGCCAGGCGGTGGCTGTTCTCACCCCCCGGGCAGCGGAACTCGGGAGCAGCCGCTGCTGCAGCTCCCACTGCCGCGGGGGAGGAAGTGGCCATGGCGCTTGGCGGCTGCGGTGCCCCCGAACCTGGGCCTGCTGCGGGGACCCAGTAGCGCGCACGGTGCGCCCAGCCCCTGGCCAGTCGCGTCTGGGCTGCTCCCCAGGTGGTGCTATCCCGCAGCAGCCCCGGGGCGGAGGCATCGGCAGCCCAGCCCCGTTCGTTCCCCTGCGGGACCTGAGCGGGACGGGGGGGCTGGGGCCTGCTGTCCCCACTCCGGGGCTGCCGCGGGATAGTACCAGCTGGGCAGCAGCCCAGACGCGACTGCCAGGGGCTGGGCGCAGAGTGCACACTGCTGGGTCCCCGCAGCAGGCCCCGGCTCTAGGGGTTCGGGGGCGCCAGAGCCGCAGCCGCGGAGCGCCATGGCCGCTTCCTCCCCCGCGGCAGTGGGAGCTGCAGCAGCGGCTGCTCCCGAGTCCCGCTGCCCGAGGGTGAGAACAGCCACCGCCCGGCCCCGCGGGCCGCCCCCTCCTCGCCCTACCACCCAACTGAGTCCTGCCTGCTCGGGGCCAGGCCGGGCTCTCACTCACCCCGGCCCCGCGCTTCCCCTGAGTCTCCCGGGCCTCCCTCCAGCGCTTGCGGAGGAAGGGTTTTTTTTTTTTTTTTGGCCATGCCCCCCGCCCCCCCCCCCCCGCATCCCAATATTTGACTTGGGTGATCTGGTCACCCTACTAAGCTAAAAGATCCCTGCAGCGCCCCAAAGTGGGGTTTGCTCATCAAATGGATTACTACCAGAACAATTGTAATGTGAAAGTGGGGATAGGGATGTGCTGAACCTGGGACATATAAGGGTGGCAGCTTGGAAGTGCTGCTCGACCCAGGTGCTCAGGTGTACTCTACTCTGGTGCCGTACCCATGGCATATGAGGGTGACAGCTTGGAGGTGCTGTTTGACCCTGCCTGCTGAATCCAAGGGCCTATTAGGATGCGCTTAGAAATGCTGCTCGACCCAGCCTACTGAGTCCATGGACATATAAGGGGTCAGCTTGGGAGTGCTGATTAACCTGGTCCTCTCAGACGTGCTCTGTTAATGTGTGTGTCCGTCTGATTCTGGGGCTGGAGGAACCCAGCCCTGGGGAATCTAGGTCCTGCAGGATAGTTCCATGGGGCGGGATCTTGCAGCAGGGAGAAGTAGAGCTCCGTATGAGAACACAAGTGACACAAGCAATACATTGATAGAATTACAGACCCCCCCCTTCCCCAAAGAGTAACCCTAATAGATGAGCATACCCCAAAGTAACAGGCAAAGCTGGTAACACAGGGCATTGGCGGATTGCTCTGGCCTATCTGGTTCTGTCTTGGTTGGAGGTGTCCACCTGACACCAGTTCACTATCTGCCTTTAACTGGCACTGGATCAACCTTCCTTCCCCTTCCAAACCATGCTCCATATCAAAGGTGAAGTGCTGGCAGGCCTGCTGTAGGAGGGAGCTGTGCAGGAAGCCAGCCTTTCCTGCTGCGATGAGGGGATGGTGTAAGGGCAGATGAGAAGCAGGGACAGATTCTCCACTGACGTAAATTGATGCAGCTCCATTGTCCTCACTGCAGATTGTCTCTGGGACTCCAGTGGAGCTGCTCTGATTTACACCGGCTGGGGATCTGGCTTGTAGTGTGCAGAGGAAATGTCTGACAGAGATTACCTCTCCTTTTATCCTGGAAATGATTGAGGCCCCTCTCCCCACTGGGGTGGGTGGCCCCCTCTTGTTCAGTGCTGGAAGGGGTTCCTTGGTGAAACAATCCTAGCTCTGATCATGAACAGTCACCTACCCTTTCTCTAAATGCTGCCCAGGCTCCGAACGTCTCTCCCTAGATTTGTCTAACAGCCGGCCTGAAGGACTAAGCCTCCTTGGAGTGGAGCCACCTGGCCAAACAAAGAGAAAGGGCACCATAACCCGAGCAGGCCTCTCAAGCACTCAGCTGGCCCACGGGAATGCCATCATCCTCCCACAATAGGGGCCGTTGTGGGAACATCCACTCACGGGCTGTAACTCCGGCTCCAACATCAGCAGGCCCTCCAGAGTCTGAGGGGATGAAAGAGTCCCAGGCCTTTGACCCTGACAGCATGATCATAAGAAAACAAGAACATCCATACTGGGTCAGACCAAAGGTCCATCTAGCCCAGTATCCTGTCTTCTGGCAGGGGCCAATGCCAGGTCCTCAAGAGGGAATGAACAGAACAGGCAATCATCAAGTGATCCATCCCTGTCGCTCATTCCCAGCTTCTTTCTGGCTTAGTTGGGTGGGGTCTTCTGTGTCCCACCCTGGTCCATTCTCATCACACTCAACACTGCTCCTATCATCCCTCTTCTTAAATACCCTCACTGACCCTTCCTCACTTACTAGCAATTACTTTCCAGCCTCTGATCTCCTGTCCCTCAGCAAACATCTGGTGACAGTGGGCTCCTCCCATCTCTCTCATCCCCTAAAACACTCAGACACCATGCGTAGGCAGAGGGTGAAACCTAGCACTGAGCTTGTCCTTCTCCAGGTGGCTGCACACCTGCTTCTCTCCAGTCTGGCTCCTTCTCATCTTCATCAGTCACTCTTTTCTTCTTGTGGCTCTTCATCAAGAAGCCCACCTCCCCAGCATTCCCCTTTCTCAGTATGAACCCTATCTCTCTGACCATCTTCTCCCCTTCACTACAGGGCAGCTCCGGGATCTATCCTTGGTCACCTTCTCTTCTCTGTCTAACCCAGGGCACCAGTGTTAGCTCCAGCCTGGGACACAGCTGTTAGAATGGAGAGGGTTGTGGGAAAAGGTATTTGCAAAGACTGTTGTAGATCCTGAATGGTGTTTCCTGGCAGCAATATTTGCACCACTCTCCCATGCTGCAGCCAGACAGCTCCCTCACTCCAGGCACATCCATTGCACCTTCTCTGGCTTCCGAGCCATTTCAGAAGCCCCTACAGTTTACAGTGCTGTCCTCTTCCCTGCAGTGTACCTCAGCTCCCTATCAACCTCATTGCAAGAGAGCCATTGGAAAACCTGGACACAGGCAATTCCTGGCAAGGGGCCAGTGGGAGGCTCTGGGTAGAACCAAACTCCTGAGAATGGAGGCATCACTCAGGAATCACTACAGGCCTGATCCTCCCATTGAAGCCAATGGGCATCGAGGGCTCTTGGCATCTTGCAGGATTGGCCCCTATGTAGTGTGAACACTTGGTGCGTTTTAGCCCACGCCCTTTGGTTCTGGGGAAACTGAAGCACAAAGCAGTGACGGGACTTGCCCAAGAACTCAAGGGTGGAGCTGGGAAGAGAATCCAAGTCTTCCTGCTCACAGGCTTTAAGGCCCAAAGCAGCACAGGGTAGCACAGTACACAGGAGGGGCGTTTGCCTGTACTCTGGCACAGTGCACAGGAGGGGCATTTGCCTGTACTCTGGGGCGGTTTCTCAGCCGAGATCTTGTCTCCCTCACTGTGCTCCCTACCTCACATTTGCACTGACTTGTGCTGCTCTTTCCTTATTAATCCCTTTCACTCCAGTGTGCCCAGCTGGTTTCCAAATCCCAACTCTCAGATCCTAGAGAATCAGGGCTGGAATGTGATTCACTGGGGATAATGGGGGTGGGAGGCAGTAGAAGGGAGGGGCTGCCTTGTCTCTCACTGTATGTTACACAATCAAACAAGGGAATACTCAGAAAATGAAGAATGGAAAGACTCCTGGGTGGCTCCGGAGAATGTTCTGCTTCCATCTCGTCCTATACAGTAGGGAGCCCTCACCTGGCCTTTGTACTTGGAGAAGCTGCCGGCCCCTGCTCACCTGAGATCATCATTGTCTGCTTGTGACATGACAGTCATCTCCCCACCAACCAACTGTGATGTCACCAGCAGAGCAGAGCCAGTGAAATTCACAGATACAAAGAAGCCGCCACCAGGTGGGTGTCCCTGGAGATGGAGAACTGGGGGTGCATGGGAAGCACAGAAGTGAGCCCTCAGAAGCTGGGTTGGTCTGCAGAGTTTGGCACGAGGTGGGAGTGGGCCTTTAAGGGTCTGTCTGCAATGCAGCTGGCAGAGAGGCTCCCAGCCCAGGCAGGCAGAATCACACTGGCAGGGCTTGAGCCCTGGGTGGGTGTTGCAACTAAGGCTGGAACTTGGGCTAGCTACCTGAGCTCAGACCCAGGGAGTTGTCTGGGCTCAAGAGTCTGAGCTGGCTGCCCAAGCTGTGGGCTGGGAGGCTCACTCCCTGCTACAGTGTAGACATGCCCTAAGGGGACGCAGACTAGGCTGACTGCACCCAAATCAGGAAAAGCAGGGTCCAAGAGCAGGAGTTTGCTCTGGTATCTGTGATCCAACTTTCACCACCCCCACTGCTGCAAATCCGCTGTGTTCTGCCTCCAAAGCAGCTGCCGTTCCGTGGTATATGTGAAAAACTTATACAGCACTATGGTATGCATCACATTCAGGTCTCAGTCCTTATCTTCAAGACACTCCATGGCTGGGCCCAGGCCCAGCGCATTAAAAAGTCCAAAGTTCTGCAGCAGGGACACCTCTCTGCTCCTGAGGAACAATGGAGCTTTCTACCATCAAGGTGAAGCTTGTCTTGCCAGAGACAGTGTCCTCTGTTCCAGTCTGTGACTGGCCCCTAAAAGCCCCCAAGAACAAATGACTATTGCTGTGCACTCCAAGTGCTGGGTTACCTCCTCTGACCTGCCTTAGAGTATCAGGGTTGGAAGGGACCTCATTTCATCCAACACCCTGCTCAAAGCAGGACCAATCCCCAACTCCCTAAATGGCCCCCTCAAGGATTGAACTTACAACCCTGGGTTTAGCAGGGCAATGCTTAAACCACTGAGCCATCCCTCCCCCCTAAGCTAAACCCAGGATAGTGTGTATGTATAAAACAAACTACCAAAACAACCCCCTCCATCCTGCACACAGTTCTCCCGATGGAGATGAGAGAGAACGAACCTCATAGGACAGATATCAATCACACTGCTTAATGCGCGACCTGAAGGCTCAGATACTGCAGAGATGAGAGCAGGATACATGCCCCATTAGAACTGACTAGCAAGGTGCTGTCACCGTATCACTCTGCTCCCACGGGCCGGTGGGTTCCACAGCTCCAGCATTCAGATCAGTGAAGTGATTGCGTGAACCCTCCCATGCTGCTGGGCCCAGGCTGTGATGCCACAGTACCAGGGAGCAAACCCATGACAAAGCCCTATGCTGCCACCTAGTGGCCAGTCCATGACCACACTTCTGCCAACTTTATGCATCACAACTTTTCTTTTGGCTTCTATTCCTGGGGCTTGATGCTTCCATGAAGCTGAACCTGTTGAGGGCCTCTGGGCAGGTCCTCAGCAGCAGCATGCTGGACTGAGGCACTGGAGAAGGTGTCATCTTCAGGGGCTCATGGCAGTCAGGAATCCCAGCCCTGCTGTAAAGTTTGCTTTTGTACTGGGAGATGAACCCAGCACAAAGCCCATCATCCTATACTGGTCTTCAAAGAGCTGCATCCCACCCAACAAGTCCTGTGCTGAGGTGAGACAGGATCCCAGGTCCCATCTAGACCTCATGCTAAGGCTGTGTCCTGCCCCTGCACTTGGAGCCCCAGCGGCTTTTATGGTAAATAAAAAGACAAGTGAAAACAGGAGTGATCTGAGCATTTGGAGGGAGGTCAGAAATAAACATGGTATCAACTCTGACTGTACTCATCCTTCATCATGCCGAGGCTGGTCATGTCCGCATCCCGCTGCTTCTCCTCTGGGGCCTAAATCCAGCCTTCCCTCCCTGCCTCATTAAAACACCCATCCAGGCGGGCCCTCACCAACTCACTCTCGACTGCCTCACCTCCCCCCTCTGGCCTCCCTGACACCCACCTTGCCTCACTCAGAGCCAGGCAAAATGCAGCCACTGTGATCATCTCCCCAGTTCATCCCCCAGGTTCCATCCCCCCCCCTCTATCAATCCTGCCACTGGCTTGCCTGCTCCTCAGCTTGTCTTCACCCTTCGGATCCTCTCTTGCAGCTCTGGTATCCTGTCACATCACCCCTGTGTTCTGCCAACGGTGCCAGCCCTGATCCCAAGGTGTCTCCCCTTCTCTCCCAACTGTCTTCATGCTCCCTTCCACATGGCATGCCCTCCCTCAAGGCCTCTGCCTTCTCCTTCACATCCCTCCTCAAGACCCGCTTCTGCCGGGAGGCATAAAAGAAGTCAGCTCCCTATTGACTGGGTCAGCAGCATTGGCTGGTAGGTCAAAGTGCCCCTGAACTGTCACTGTCAGCCCATGGCTCAGTGTGATCTCCTCACTGTCACCCTCACGCCCCCCGTTCTGTGTCACACTCACCCCTTTCCCCTGGTCATAAGTTACAGGGGAAGCTCTTCCCGCCAGGCACCGTTTCTTTCTGTGTCTGTACAGCCCCCAGCACAGTGGCACCTTGACCATGAGGGCAGCCCCTGGGTGGTGATGCTCTCATGAAGGTAATGCTCTTACTCTCCTTCCCTGTCTTGCATCTCCAGCCCCACCTTCCTGCTCTCAGCCATCAGGCACGACACCTGTGCTCACCCCCCTGCACTGGCTGCCAACTGGTAGAACCACAGGGGTTGGCTTAGCCCTAAGTCACCAGGCTGGTATTTTTAAAGGGGCCTAAGGATTTCAAGGTGTGCCTAAAACCCCAGCCGAGGGTCTCAGCTTGAGACCTTCCACTTTCCCTGTGTGGCCCTGTGGCATGCAATCATTGTGTCACTGGAACTCACCTAGCCCTGGCCAGGCTCAGTAGCTCAAGCTGTAGTAGCTCATGGTTCTTAGCTCAAATTTGTTAGTCTCTAAGGTGCCACAAGTACTCCTGTTCTTTTTGCAGATACAGACTAACACAGCTGCTACTCTGAAACTGATAAAGAGCTATGTACAGCTGTGTGCACCCCCCCCCCCCCAGGTATTAATACTTACTCTGGGTTAATTAATAAGTAAAAAGTGATTTTACTAAATAGAACCACTTAAATCCTTCTTTGTGTAAGTAATAACAGACAGAACAAAGTGAATTACCAAGCAAAATAAAATAAAACACATAAGTCTAAGCCTAATACAGTAAAAAAGCTAAAATGCAGGTAAATCTCACCCTCAGAGATGTTCTAATAAACCTCTTTTACAGACTAGCCTCCTTCTAGCCTGGGCTGGTCAGCTCCCCCTCCAGAGTAGTCTGTGAACAAAAAGAAAGGGGAATTAACACAAATAAATGGAGTCAGTAAGAGAGAGGGGGAATGACTCCCTCTCAGGCTGCATCAGAATCTAGCTCTCTCTTCCCTCAGGGAGGAGCCTTCAGGAAGTGTTCAGCTGGGTGGCTCCTGCCTGCAGTCAGCCCTTTCCTCTGTTCTCATCTCTAGTCTTCCCTCAGGTGAGCTCCTTGCCTCCCCCTTTTAACTCCTCCTCCAGCCTGGGCATGCCCCACAGGTGTGGCGGGGCAGAGCTACCTGAGCTTGGAGCAGCTCCTTAACCCCTTTTTGTCCTGTGTGGGGTTTACATACCCCATCACAGGAAGGAATATTTAGAAAGATATTCAGGCTAAAAGCTGGATCTACAATATGGCTTGAACCAAACTGATGAGCCCAAGAAAGACATTTGCACCAGTGCAGCAGGACTGGGGGTCTGAGCAGGACCAGCTCTAGGCACTAGCAAACCAAGCTGGCACAATTCCTTTTTTTTTTTTTTTGCTTCGGCAGTTGGGCTCTCAGAGGTTTTTGTTTTTTGTTTTGCTTGGGGCGGCAACCTAGAGCCGGCCCTGGGTCTGATGGGAGCCAGAGTTTTTGCTAACAGGCCTCTGTCAGAGTGGGAGGAAGAGTCTCTGTGACAAGCTGTGGCCCTTGAACCCAAGTGGCACCTGCAGACTATGAGTTCCTGTCCTGCCTGGCCAATTTTCTGAGCATGCATGTTGTGCACACAAGATTCACTCTGCCAGCAGAGGTTCCTTCTGGAAGCTCTGCCCTGAGAGTGAAGCTTTTGGCTTAACAGCTGATATTTCCACGCACAAACTCAGATTGACTTTAGAATGATTGCCAAGGGAAGATGAAAGACTCTAGCAAGCAGCAGTAGTAGATCAATGCACTCATGCCCCGTGCCCCTCACCCATTTCCTGAACAATGGGACTGAGTGTGAAGCAAATACGTGGGACTTTTTCATCAATGTCAGCATAATGACAAGTTTCAGAGTAACAGCCGTGTTAGTCTGTATCCGCAAAAAGAAGAAGTGCATCCGAAGAAGTGGGCTGTAGTCCACGAAAGCTTATGCTCTAATAAATTTGTTAGTCTCTAAGGTGCCACAAGTACTCCTGTTCTTCTTTTAGCATAATGACAGGGGTTGCTGAGTCTCAGGAAAGGCACCCATAATAGACTAAGGACTGGCTTGAGGTCAGCATTGACTAATTCGGAGCCAGTGTATTGTTGTCAGTCACAATAATAATAATAAATGCAGAAAACAACTTTCTGCAATAATTCATCCAATTGACACAAACCAGATATTCCCGTCTCTCAGTTTCACCCCCAAGCACTGGAGTTTCTGAGAAAAAGGGGCAGAAAGAAACGTCAGCCACTGGAAAAATGTTAGTCACATGGAGCTTTTTAAAAAGGTTAGAGCAAAGCTCAAATTCTATGTTGTCACACAAACTGCTATAGAAAAACCAAGCAGCTAACAGGCAGAATTTTTGTAGACTTTCATATCCCTTTTAAAGTGGAAATCCTGGTGCAGCCTGAACTGTGATGGTGCTATCACTCCATCACGCTTTTGCTGTGTCACCTATGGACTGGGGAAGGGACACAGGTCCCAGTTGGAATCATCTGACCAAGTAGTTCCTCCACATGCAAAGGGAGATTTTCTTGAAAACCCATGTGCCTCAAGAGGAACTGAGTAATGTTTGCAGTGCAAATTTGGTGTCATTTATCCAAGGGGTACCCGCCCTTCCCCAAATGAGCTGCTTATAATTTTCAAAGGGCACTGTTCACCTGTATATGTAAATTGTTTAAAAAACTGGTGTACTGCAACAGAGTCGGGGCCACTTGTGCAGGTGTTCTAGAGATGTAACTGCCTGGAAACGAGCTGTGTTATCATTTTCAGCATCTTATCACTGTTTTGGAGGGGCGGGGAGAAGACTTAGGTCAGCCCAGCCCACAGCAAGAAGGAGCTGCAATTGGAGGGATAGTCCCTCTCAGCCCTCCTATAAAGCATGCTCAGTCACTCTATGGGACTGGCGCATATGCAGTCTGGTCACACATAGGAAATGAGAGGGGATGAAACATGCTCAGCAAGGATGGAATCTTTGGAGATTTTGGCTGCTAACCTCTAAGAAGTCTCCAAGGGACATGCATGCGCGAATGGAGATTATTAACGGCTTCTTGACTGAATATGAGCAGATTTTCAGACACTGCAGAGGGCACGTCCTGAAAACAAAAGCTTCCACAGCATGGGGACATGAGAGCCACTCAAAGAAAATGCTGCAGGATTTTTTTAAAATGGCAAAACAACGGATTTTTCTCTAAACTGGTTCTGTGAAGTGGCTGAACTGTTCTGATGAAAACTTTCCACAAAAATTCAGCCTAAGGCAGACACCTGGCATGGAAAATTCCAGTCCAAGTGATTCAAGTTTGTTAAAGTTACAAGCCACTTCATCTTATAATGGAAGTGTTGGCCAAAGTGAATAACAGGCAGTGCTAGCAGCACTACTTACAATTCATGCATTTATATGAAAGGTTCCACACACCAAATAATTTTGTTTTTTCCATAATGTAAAAGACTCCACAGTGACATTCCTTCACTCCCTTACAAAGCAAATCAACATATGGTATAAACAGATGGCATGAAAAATCATTTCAGTAAAATGAAAAAATGCTCTGACATGGTATTGGAGATCGTTCCACACTCTCTGCTCTCTCCCCTCCCCCCCTTCTTGCTCTCTCCTGTTTCCTAGTCTCTGTAGCTCCTGTCCCTTACTCACCCTCTGGCTGCGTCTATCCCAACTTCCCACTTTTCCCTGGGAGAGCTAAGTTTCTCTGGTGGATTACAAATGATTTTTTTGTCACAAGTCCACAACACTCACTTTAAAAAAATATATACAAAAACTAAACTTCAGGAAGAACCTTTTCCTCATTATTTTCTCTGATCCTTTCCCCAGAAACTGACATTTCATAGTGGAAACATCTCAGACAATTTTTTTAAAGTTTAGTTTAAAGTCGACTACCAATTTCAAAGCTTTTGAAAGAGGTAAATAACGATGGCACATCATGGCTTGTTGCCATTATATGGATGAAGCTGTATTAATCTAAGTTCCAAGGTAACAATTACATTAAACAGGAATTAAGGTTGACAGAGTGTGTTTCAGTGACAGGCGGGTAAAAAAACATTGCAGAGACATTGCAATTACCTCCAAAACAGGGGTTACAAAGTCAGGACATTCAGAGATCGGGTACCCAAAGCAACTGATTTTTAAAATGGGGATTGGGTGCCTTGATCCCTTTGTAAAGGATTCATTGTGCTTGGTGCTGTACAAGCACAGACCATATACGGTGGATTGATTTAAATCACTGATTGTAACCATGATTTAAATCAGCAAACAAGAAACCTCAATTTAAATAATCCCTTTTAATTTTGTTTGGTAGTTGTACATTCGAGTTATTTTTCTAAAGAAAGGTTAATTCTCATTGGTTGGTAACTATTAAAACATGTTGATTTGCAACAAAATGTAGTTTTTACACTAAATTTGGTGCTTTGTTTTGCTAACTACACACACACATACATTTATTTGAGTAATTATATAGCTTACATTATATTTATTCAGTCTTCATTGTTTTACACATTTATTGTTAGCAAATAGTGAGTGGTGCATTTTTTATTTACTATATCGTGATTAATGTTTTCTTTGTGATTTGTGTCAAGCTCTATTTGGATGGAAATTCAAATTCAATTACAAGTGCACAAAACCAGCATTTTAATTTATTTATATTTAGTTAGTTGAATGAAGCTGTCTTAAATGTACTGGATATATAAGAAAAAAGGTTTATCAGAAAGCTTTTTAAAACACATTTTTCATTTAAAACTAACTGATTTATTAAACAAAGGAAGGATTCTCTGTAGTTAGTGAACTGAACGTATTGTTTCTGATCACCATGGCCTTCAAGATTTTAGAACTAGTAGATCTCATCCTCTCACACCTCATATTTATTAATAGAAAAGAACAAGTTTTTCTGCTTTTTCATCTTGTATTAATTTCTTAACTTTGAATGAAGCAGTCATTATACTGAACTAGTTGAATCAACTGAAATGAAGAAAATATTCTCTCTGAACCTCCAGAGGAGGTTACTCACGACAAAGTTGGTTTAGCACTTCAGCAAACTCTGGTTCCAGGTGTTTAGCCAGTGACTTAAACTAGTTTAGTGGTCTGACTTTTTAAAAAACTTGGCAACAAATATGTACTGCTTAATATTGTTTGTTTTATTTAAATTAAATTATTTCAATAGATTATAGTAAGTTTAGGCCTTACCATAGGATTGTTATTATTTCCAATTTCATTTTAAATAGGTACTTTAAAAAAATATACTTAATTTACATTTAAAAATCCAATATAACTTTATTTTTTTTAAAGTCATTTTATGTTTATCTATTCTGGAACAACAAATATAGCCCCTACCTAAAAGAGTATTTATCTTGTCCATTTGGTGGTCATTCTGGGGCTTGGGGTATTTTTTCCCTCCATGGCCAATTGTAACTGGCCAGCTTAGTCATGTGATCATGCTTTTCACAATGAAAATTTTGATTTTTAAAACTGAAAATATTCTTTGGACAATCTGGCCATAGGTGTCACAATGGGAGCAGCGAACTTTTGAAACACTGGCATTACCTGTGGGTGCTGAGGACTTCACAGCCCAGCCCAATGGACTCTCCTGCTACTGCTACTCTTCCATGTAAACAAGTGCTGTGTTTGCCACAGGAATGTTATAATCAATGGCAAATGAGGATGGGAAGTGGCCCACACATCTGTGAATGGGAGGGGAGAGGTCCGCAACCCTCTCCCTTTCTATTAAGGGGTTCATGGGATGGAGATCTAGGAGGATCACAGGATGAAGGAGTTTAAAATCCCCTGTCCTACAGCATAGGACTAGGAGTTCTGAGACATGGGTTTCTTCTCTCTGGCTCTGCCACTGTCAGGAATCAGAGCCTGCAGCTGAGCCAGGCTACAGGCAACCTAACGAGCACTGCTGGCCTGTAATCAGCTGCCTAATGGGCTACACCGCTTGATTGGAGGAAGGGTCAACAGACCTGCTCTTAAGCCCAGCAGCAGTTCAGGGCTGCTCAAAGCATTTGCCCATGTCTGCTATAGCTTCTGCCTGGCTCCTTGTCTCACTCCAGGTAACTCTAGCCAACCCTTGGCTCTTACTCTGGCTGTGACTCTTGACTTTGTCATCTGACTCCAGCTCTGATCCTGGGCTCTGATTTCTGGCTACTGACTCCTGCTCCAACCACTAGGCATGACCATCTATGGTGTGGTCACTGATCTGCTGTATGGTTTTAGGTAAGTCATTTTACCTCTCTGTGCCTTGGTTTCCTTGCTTGAAGATGCTTAACCACCTCTGTATAGTGCTCCAAGTTCCTCCCATGAAAGGTGTTTTAAGTGCAGGTTGTTACTTTTGCTGTCTAAGAATAAGAACAAAACAAAAGCTTCATGCTTCTGTCCATTTGGCACAATCAAACAGGATAATTCAATTACCCTGTCCCTCAGTACAGTACATTGGATTAAATTTGCCCCCCACTTCTCAGACTTATGTAAGTCAGTGGTCTGACAATGTTTGGAAGACTTCAGCACAGATTTAATTGACTGTGGTACTGTTTTTATGACTGCATGCAATTGAGTGCATTAAGAGATCTCCTCAGGTGGACTCTCCTTCATGAGCCATCTGACTTGGAGACCATTTCTCAAGCTTGAGTATGAACAGAAGAGCTTCATCTTTACTCAGAGCTTTACAAGGAATGGATATGAAGTGACTGAAGGTTCTCAAGGACGGATATCGGGTGGGGGTGTGTGTTAGGAATCTGCTGAAATAGACAACCGTGTTGGAGGGAAACCTAGGGTATACAGACCCCACCCCACACAAGGGATTAAGAGCAGCTTGCTGCACCTGTGGGGCATGCCAGTCTTGAAGGGGGAGCCTTAAAAAGGGAGAGGATCCGCTTGAGAGGACCCAGCCTGGGGAGGTGGACAGAGAAGCTGGTGTTGCTCTGTATTTCTGTTAATTTAGTTTCCTTGCCTTTCTAGCCTTGAGAACTGGGACTAGGGGCTGCCCCCCAAGGAGGAGGTGGGCCAATGTAGAACATAAGAACAGCTATACTGGGTCAGACCAATGGTCCCTCAAGCCCAGTATCCTGTCTTCTGGCAGTGGCCAGTGTTAGTATATAGGCCTGTATATTCACCTGAGAGAGAATTTTGGGGTTTGTTTGCCCATTTGACTTATGATATTCTTCTATCTTTACTAATATGTGTGAACAAAGACACTGTGTGTTGCTTCTGTCCAGCCAGATGGGTTTGTTAGTATAATAAGAAAAGCGATAGAGCTAAAGTGGTGCTGGGCCTGGTGGGAGTTTAATATACAACTGCCTCGACTCCTGTCTCAAGGCAAGGTCAAGCAACCAGTCAGCAGTGGCAAGGGGGAATCTGGGCAAGAGGCATAAGAAACACCAAAAGCCAAAGAAAAGCCTGGCCTTGGCCAGAACACAACCTCACTCCTTACCCCTCCCATGAGATACAAAAGAGGTGGATGATGTTGCACCCCATAATGCTTTATAGAAATGTTTGAGTGTAAATATGATAACTTGTATATGTTTTATGCTAGATATGCCATGTAACATATCTTTGCAAAGGTTATGATCTAATGAATATATTCATCCTATTTGTATGCTTGTATCATTTTTATATGTGAAGTTATGAGCTTTGTCTCCGCTTGTATTTAAAGTGTTTGCTGTAGGAAACACATAAGGCAGACTTGGTCAACATAGTGTGAAGGGGTTATTCAAGTCATTGGAAGTACTTAACTAACAATGGACTTTAGGAGACACCAATCCACATCTGAGCTTTCCTGGGAACTAACATGTAGACAGTGGCATCGGCCTGCAAAAAGCTGATTCATTCGTAGACCTGTGATTTGCCCAAGTGCCTAGAGACTCCATCTTGTGGCTGTGATGTTGCATGAGAGAGATTATATAAGGCCCTGGAAATTCCTCCATTTTGTCTTCATCTGGCTCAGAAGATAGCCTCTCTACCCCAAAGATGTCTGAAAAACTGGAACAAAGGACAATAAGTACAGGGGTGTGAGTGATTGCTGGACCCAGACTAGGAAGGAGTCTAGTCTGTCAAAAGCTTATTGGAACATCTGAGGGTGAGTGTAGTAGTTCCGGGGTGGGGCTCGTCCCTTCCTGGGGTGCCTGGGAGCCAGGCTGCCCCGCTACAAAGCGAATAACAGTTAGGGCCCTGACCTTTGGGAAGGGGCTGAGCACACAATTAGCAGTTCAGAGCTCAGGGGCTGAGCACACAATTAGCAGTTCAGAGCTCAGGCCCTGGGTCAGGGCGGGGCAGCACACCAATAGTCAGTCAGTGGCCCAGGCCTTGTAGCAGGGGCTGGGTCAGTTTGGGTTAGCCCAGGCCCTAGGTCAGGGCAGCCAACGGATAGTCTGTCAGGGGCCCAGGCCCCTTGGACAAGGAGGAGGAGAGACTGCCACCCGGCGCGGGGTGGCAGGGGGGAACACAGGCCCACCCACTCCACTGTGTTCCAGCCCGGGGCCCTATCCGCGGCAGTCCGTCTGCCGCGCAGTCAGTGGGGATCCTGACCGCAACACACTGACATGGGTTTGGGGTCTGCTATCCCCTGGCCACTTCCCATCTCCTCCTCCATGGGTACCTGCTCCTCCTGAGTTCTGTCTGCTGGGTCGCAGATCGTGGGCTCCTCCGGGCCCCAAGCACCAGGTAGGTCTGTCGCTCCCTCTGGGCCCTCGGCGGGGGGGGAAGCTCAGGCCGCTCCTCGGGGTACTGGGCTCTCGGCAGGCTCGGCCAGTCCTCCTCAGGGTACTGGGCTCTCGGCAGGCTCGGCCAGTCCTCCTCGGGATACCGGGCTCTCGGCAGGCTTAGGTCTGCGGGAGCTCGGGCATCAGGGTCTGTCCTCTCCCGCTGCCGGCCAGCTACTGAGTGCTGTGGCCTGGCCTTTATACTTCCTGTCCCGCCCCTTGACTTCCGGGGGGCGGGGACAGGCCGCGGTGGCTCCGCCCACTCTGGCGGCTGTTCTGGCTCATCGCTTCCTGGGGCGCCTGGAAGCCAGGCTGCCCCGCTACACGGCCCCCCCCCTCAAGGCTGGCTCCCAGGTACCGGGGCCAGACCCTTCCATACCTCCTAGGCGGGAAAGAAAGTCGGCGTTTGCGTGGTCTCTCCCAGCCAGATGGCGAATGGTGAAGGCATAAGGTTGCAGCGTTAAGTACCACCGCTGCAGCCGCATATTATGGTTCTTCATGCGGGCCAACCACTGGAGAGCAGAGTGGTCGGTGACCAAGATGAAAGGGGCTCCCAGGAGATAGTACCGCAGGGCTTCACAAGCCCACTTCGCGGCTAGGGCTTCCTTTTCCACCACGGCATAGTTCCTTTCTCGGGGGAAGAGCTTCCGACTGATGTAAAGGACCGGGTGCTCTTCGCCGCCAACCTCTTGGGAGAGGACTGCCCCGAGACCCACCTCCGAAGCGTCGGTTTGCAGGACGAAGGCCTGCTTGAAATCGGGGCTATATAAGACTGGCTCTTGACAGAGGCTTGTTTTGAGGGCTTGAAAGGCTTCGTCACACTCACGGGTCCAGAACACTTGCC
Source organism: Malaclemys terrapin pileata (assembly GCF_027887155.1). Taxonomy (NCBI): domain Eukaryota; kingdom Metazoa; phylum Chordata; order Testudines; family Emydidae; genus Malaclemys; species Malaclemys terrapin. The sequence continues at coordinate 49,805,329 of NC_071511.1, forward strand.
GGGGGCTTTCCTTCGTTAAGAGTCCCGTCAAGGGGGCTGCGATCGCCGCAAAGTGGGGAATGAAGCGTCAATAATACCCGCTAGCCCCAGAAACTGGCGTACTTGCCGTTTCGTGGTGGGCGGGGGGCAGGTCGCAATGGCCTGCACCTTGTCCACCAGTGGTTTTACCTGGCCGTGCCCGATAGCGTACCCCAGATACTTAGTTTCTTGTCGGCCGATGCAACGCTTCTTCGGGTTGGCCATTAACCCGGCGGCCCGCAAGGACCTCAGGACGGTGGCGACCTGTTCCAGATGGTTTTCCCACTGCGGGCTGTAAATGACTACGTCGTCCAAATAGGCCGCTGCGTAGTCTTGGTGGGGTTGGAGGAGGCGGTCCATCAGGCGCTGAAACGTGGCCGGGGCTCCGTGGAGGCCGAAGGGCATTCGAGTAAACTGGTATAGGCCCGTAGGGGTGGCGAACGCAGTTTTCTCCCTTGAAGTAGGATCCAGGGGGATTTGCCAATACCCCTTGCTGAGGTCCAGGGTCGTGATGTAACTAGCTCCTCCTAACTGAGCCAACAGCTCGTCTATCTGGGGCATAGGGTAGGCATCGAACTTGGAGATGGCGTTCACACGCCTAAAGTCGATGCAGAACCGTTGGGAGCAGTCAGGCTTCGGTACCAACACAATAGGGCTTCGCCACTCGCTGTGCGATGGTTCAATCACGCCCAGGTCCAGCATCGCCCGTACTTCCTCATCCATGGCGCCTCTCCGGTGATAAGGCAAGGGTCTGGTCGCGCCGCGAATCACCACCACCGGCTCCGTTTGGATCCTATGGTACACCAGGGAGGTGGCTCCTGGTTGGGCAGTGAAGGTGTGACGGAATGCTCGTAGGAGGCACCGGGTTTGCTTGAGTTGTTCCTCTGTCAGGGTCTCCCCAAGTTGGGGTTCCTCAGGGTCCCGGGTATGGGCTACCTGGGGCTCTAGCTCGGGCTCTGGTGGGTAGGGGTTAATCAAAAGCCCTTCCCGTTCCCGCCAGGGCTTGAGCAGGTTGATGTGGTACTGCTGTGTCCGCTTCTTCCGGTCGGGCTGGTCGATCTCATATGTAACCGGGCCCACTTTCCGGACCACCTCATGGTCCTTGCCAGCGAGCCAGAACCTTCGACTCATTGGAGGGGAGAAGGAGTAATACCCGGTCTCCGGGAAGAAGTCCCGTGCTTGGGCATCCCGGTTGTAGGCCTGGGCTTGTGTCTCCTGGGCGGCTTTCAAATTCTCTTGGGCCCGGTCTCCAGCCTGCTTAAGACGCTCCTGGAGCTGGATCACGTACTTTAAGAGGCCCTGGGCCGGTGAGGGGGTTTGCTCCCAAATTTCCCTCACTAGGTCCAATAGGCCTCGCGGTCGACAGCTGTAGAGCAGCTCGAACGGCGAGAATTTCGTCGACGACTGGGGGACCTCTCGGACCACTAGGAGCAAGGGTGGGAGTAGCTGGTCCCATCGGCGAAGGTCCTCCGGGGGGAACTTGCGGAGCATGTCTTTTAAGGTCCGGTTAAACCTCTCGACCAGCCCGTCTGTCTGGGGATGATAGACTGACGTTCGCAGTTGCTTGACCCCCAGAAGCTCACACACCTGGCGGAGCAACCGCGAAGTAAAGTTTGTCCCTTGATCCGTGAGGATCTCGCGGGGTAGGCCGACACGGGCAAAAATCTTCACTAGTTCATCAGCGATGGTTCGGGCTGTAATGTTCCGGAGGGGAATTGCCTCGGGGAACCGGGTAGCATAGTCTAACATCACCAAGATGTATTGAAACCCTGCACTGCTTTTGGGAAGGGGCCCCACCAGGTCCATGGCCACGCGCTCGAAGAGTGTCTCAATCAGGGGCATCGGGAGTCCGGGCCGGGGCGGCCAACTGGCAGCGCGGGCAGGAATTACAGTAGTTCTTCACCTCTTGGTACACCCCTGGCCAGAAGAAGCGTCCCAAAATCCGGGCCAGGGTTTTCTCGTGACCGAGGTGCCCAGCCGCGGGGACGTCGTGGGCCAACTTCACGACGGACTGTCGATGACGTCGGGGAACGAGGAGTTGGGTTCGGGTCTCCCCCGTGTGGGGGTCCCACTCGACCCGATACAGGCGGTCTTGCCGCAACTCAAAGTGTGGCCACTGGGCCGCTCGACCGGGGTCGAGGACAGTCCCATTCGCCATGGCCAATTGTTCGTATACTCGCTGAAGTGTGGGGTCGGCCCGTTGGTCCCGGCAGAAGTCCATGGTGGCCGAGGAATCTGTCGCCGCCCCTCGGGGAGCATCCTCTGGTTCTCCGGCTGAGCTGGTTGGCTCGGGGGTTTCCCTCTCCTCTCCTTCTCTCGGGGGTCTCCCCTTCTAAGATGGGCATGGCCCGCGGGTCGTCTCCTGCGTGCCGGCGGAGGATTGCTGGAAACTCCGGCCAGTCTCTGCCCAGGATCACGGGGTATGCCAGTCGTGGGGCCAGTCCCACCACCATTGATCGGGTGACCCCCTCGATCGTCAGCTGGGCCCGGGTACTCAGGTAGGGCCGTACGTCCCCATGGATGCACTGCAGGCGAATTTTACCCAATCGGGCGTCAGCCGGGGGACCGAAGCGTTGGCGGACTAGCGTCTGTCCGCAGCCCAAGTCGAGGAGGGCCACCGTCGGGTATCCTTCAAGGACCACCGGCACGGTGATCTTAGCCACCTGGGAAGGACGGGCCCGAGCCTCCCCTGCACAGACTTGGTCAAAGGTACACTCCAGCCCTGGGCAGTCCCGCTGGAGATGGCCGTACTCCCCGCAGGAGAAACAGGGCCCCAGGGTGGCCCGCCCCGTCCGGGGCCGGACGCCGGGGGGGGGTCCCGGCGGACTTCGGTTGTCTTTTTGCCCTATGGGGGTCAGGGTCCGAGCGGGTCGCCCGGGTGCCACCGGGGCCCGAGTCCAACCCTCGGCTCCCCGGGAAGAAATCCGTGAATCCGCTCAAGCGGGTGTTCCTTTCTTCTCGGGGGTAGGGCGCTCCGCCCCGGGTGGGGGCCCTCTGAGTCCCGGGCCTATCGGCGTGTCAGCCGCGAGGAAGTCCTCCATTAGGGACACGGCGGCGGCCAGGGTCGCTGGTCGGTGCTGGAGGACCCAGGCCTGCCCCCGTGGTGGAAGAACATGGGTGAACTGCTCTAGCAGCACCTGTTCCATTACCTCCTCCGATGTTCGGTGCTCGGGTTGTAACCACCGCTTGCAGGTTTCCCGGAGTTCCTGGGCCACCTGCCGAGGTCAGGCCCCCATGGGGTAGGTCAGACTCCTAAACCGCTGCCGGAAAGTTTCGGGGCTCACATCCAGGGCATTAAGAATGGCAGCCTTTACTTGGCTGTAGTCTTGGGCGGCTTCCACCGACAGGCCTCGGTAGACCATCTGCGCCGTCCCAGTCAGGTATGGGGCTAATATGGAAGCCCATAGCTCCGGGGCCCAACCGGCGACGACTGCCACCCGCTCAAAGGTGACGAGAAAGGCTTCGGGGTCATCGCCGGGCACCATTTTCGTCAGCCGGATCGGGGGGCTGGGCCGCGTAGTCCCGGCTGCGCCTCCAGGCTGGGCCAGCGTCGCTGCGAGTTGCTGGAGACATTCCCGCTGGAACTCCTGCTGCTGGGTGACCAGGTCTTGCACGAGCTGGTTCCGTTGAGTTCCAAGCTGCTCCATGACCTGCTGCTGCTGTTGCAGCTGTGCGGCCTGCTGCTCCCTTTGCTGTTGCAGCTGGGCCGCCTGCTGCCGCTCCTGGGTTTCTGTCACCAGGGCCAAGAGCTGGGACAGATCCATGTCTCGGGAGGGGGATCTTTCTCCCCCGGCCCCTCTCTCCCCGGAGTCGAGGGTTCGCGCCCACATCCTGGGCGGGACTCCTGCCTGGCTTGCCACGTGTAGTAGTTCCGGGGTGGGGCTCGTCCCTTCCTGGGGCGCCTGGGAGCCAGGCCGCCCCGCTACAAAGCGAATAACCGTTAGGGCCCCGACCTTTGGGAAGGGGCTAAGCACACAATTGATAGCTCAGAGCCCAGGCCCTTATGCAGGGGCTGAGCACACAATTAGCAGATCCGGCCCTGGGTCAGGGCGGGGCAGCACACCAATAGTCAGTCAGTGGCCCAGGCCTTGTAGCAGGGGCTGGGTCAGTTTGGGTTAGCCCAGGCCCTAGGTCAGGGCAGCCAACGGATAGTCTGTCAGGGGCCCAGGCCCCTTGGACAAGGAGGAGGAGAGACTGCCACCCGGCGCGGGGTGGCAGGGGGGAACACAGGCCCACCCACTCCACTGTGTTCCAGCCCGGGGCCCTATCCGCAGCAGTCCGTCTGCCGCGCAGTCAGTGGGGATCCTGACCGCAACACACTGACATGGGTTTGGGGTCTGCTATCCCCTGGCCACTTCCCATCTCCTCCTCCATGGGTACCTGCTCCTCCTGAGTTCCGTCTGCTGGGTCACAGATCATGGGCTCCTCCGGGCCCCAAGCACCAGGTAGGTCTGTCGCTCCCTCGGCAGGGGGAAGCTCAGGCCGCTCCTCGGGGTACCGGGCTCTCGGCAGGCTCGGCCAGTCCTCCTCGGGGTACCGGGCTCTCGGCAGGCTCGGCCAGTCCTCCTCGGGGTACCGGGCTCTCGGCAGGCTCGGCCAGTCCTCCTCGGGGTACCGGGCTCTCGGCAGGCTCAGCCAGTCCTCCTCGGGGTACCGGGCTCTCGGCAGGCTCAGGTCCGCGGGAGCTCGGGCATCAGCGTCTGTTCTCTCCCGCTGCCGGCCAGCTACTGAGCGCTGTGGCCTGGCCTCTATACTTCCTGTCCCGCCCCTTGACTTCCGGGGGGCGGGGACAGGCCGTGGTGGCTCCGCCCACTCTGGCGGCTGTTCTGGCTCATCGCTTCCTGGGGCGCCTGGAAGCCAGGCCGCCCCGCTACAGTGAGCTTTACCAACTTTTAGTTGCCTACTGTATTAGGCTTAGACTTAAGTGTTTTATTTTGCTTGGTAACTTACTTTCTGTCTGTTATTACTTGAAACCACTTAAATCCTACTTTTTATATTTAATAAAATCACTTTTTACTTGTAATTAATACCTGGGGGAGCAAACAGCTGTGCATATCTCTGTTATAGAGGGCAAACATTTTATGCATTTACCCTGTATAAGCTTTATACAGAGTAAAAGGGATTTATTTGGGGTTTGGATCCCATTGGGTGCTAGAGAGAGGAGCACTTTCTAAGCCATTTTCAGTTTAGTCTGCAGCTTTTGGAGAACATGGTTCAGACCTGGGTCTGTTTGTAGCAGGCTAGCATGTCTGGCTCAACAAGACAGGGTACGGCAGCATCAGAGCTATGGATATGCTTGCTTGAAACTAACCCAATAAACATCACATTACCTAGACTTCCAGTCTTCTGCTTTCTGTCTGCATGACAAGGACCAGGGAGGAGGTGAAGGGAAAGCCTCTAACAGCCAATGCCAGGTGCTTCAGAGGAAATGAGCAGGACAGGCAATCATCAAGTGATCCAGCCCATCATACAGTCCCAGTTTCTGGCAATTCGAGGCTAGGAACATCCGGAGCATGGGGTTGTGTCCCTGACCATCTTGGCTAACAGCCACTGATGGACTTGTCCTCTGAATTATCTAATTCATTTTTTTTTTTTTTTTTGAACCCCATTATAGCCATGCAGGCAGGGGACTAGACTTGATGACCTCTTGAGGTCCCTTCCAGTCCTAGAATCTATGAATTATCCTTCACACAATGTACAGTCAACAGGGGATATTTTGAAGTACTTACTTCTGTTTTAAACCTGCCTATTAATTTCATTGAGTAAACCCTGGTTCTTGTGTTATGTGAAGGAGTAAATAACACTTCCCTCGTCACTTTCTTGACACCATTCATGATTTTATAGACCTCGATCACCTCCCCTCTTAGTCACCTCTTTTTCAAGTTGAAAAGTCCCAGTCTTTTAATTTTTCCTCAGACAGAAGCTGTTTGATACCCTTAATCATTTTTGCTGCCCTTCTCTGTACCTTTTTCAATTCTGATATATTTTTGAGATGTAGTGACCAGAACTGCACACAGTATTAAAGATGTGGGTGTGCCATGGATTGATGTAGACCTAATGAGACAGAAAATATCATAATCTATCCCTTTCCTAATGACTCCCAACATTTTGTTTGCTTTTTTGACTGCCACTGCACATTGAGTGCATCTTTTCAGAGAACTATTTACAATGACTCAAAGATCTTTCTTGATGGGTTCTAAATTAACTGTTACCACTCATTTTGAATGTATAGTTGGGATTATGTTTTCCCATGTGTATTACTTTGCATTGAATTTCATCTGCCATTTTGTTGCCCAGTCACTCAGTTTTGTGAGATCCCTTTGTAACTCTTTGCCATATGCTTTAACTTGATACAAAATTACACGAGAATTATCTGCAAATATTGCCACCTCACTGTTTATCCTTTTTTTTTTCCAGATCATTAATGAGTATGTGGAACAGTACTGGTCCCAGTACAGATCCCTGGGGGACATCACTATTTACTTCTTTCCATTCTGAAAACTGAAGTAGGAAGTTGCCCAGGGAAGAAGCAAGAGGTCTGAGCAGACAAACTGTAACCATTTGCTACAAGGGTCCCCCGGAATGGAAACCAGGATAGAGAGATTAGGTTTCCCTACAGCATTACTGGGGACTGATGGGAAGGCCACAGCCACAAGAGGCCAGAAGGACTATTGGGCCTGGACCAGGGCGGTTGACCTGGTGTGAGGGCCAGAGACTACTGGGTGGAAACCCTGATTTGTCCTTAATGGGGTGAGACCAAAAGTGACTCAGCTGGAGGCCTGAGTCATAAGGCACAAGGAGACCGTCAGTGGACCAGATTGGCAGGATGACCAAGAGAAACCCCTGAAACACCTCACCTAGCCACAATGCAGTGCCACAGCTGGAGCTAGGATTACAATAGGGGTTTAAATCAGTTGCTGTAACTCAAATGTCATGTTCTAACCACCATCACTCCAGTGTAAATCCTAGGGTGACCAGATGTCCTGATTTTTATAGGGACAGTCCCAATTTTGGGGTCTTTTTCTTATATAGGCTCCTATTACCCCCATCACCTGTCCTGATTTTTCACACTTGCTGTCTGGTCACCCTATAAATCCAGAGTAACTCCACTGAAATCAGTACAATTACTTACTCCAGATTTACACTAATGTACCAGGTCAGTGTCCTCTGATCAAGGTTAAAATGAACAGGACTGGACTAAAAGATTTGAGTTTGAAGGGGGACTGGATTTGAGCTGGCCTGATGGACTGGAAGTAGGCACTCTCAAAGTGTGAGTGTTTTGTAATTAGACTTGTGTGAAGCATTAAAAAAAGTCAAGATTGTGTGACACTTCATTCTGACCTCCTGCCATGATTCTTCTGGCAGTGATGACTGCTTCATCAGCAGGATACCTTGTAAACAGACTTCCTGTAGTGATAACTACATGTGCCCACAGGGTTTCATGCATAACTTAAATTTATGAGGCTTACTTGATTAGTATAAGTCTTTCACTACAGTGGCAATTGAAAGACAAAACATTTGTCATTCAGAGGAGTTAAACACCCACAACAAATGTTTTGCCAATGACAAGCGCCGGTGTGAACAGCCCTTTGTCAACAGAAGCGCTCTGAGTCAGGGGCCTGTCCATGGGGGGAGACAGGCAGGGGATCGCCCACGCTCCATTCAGGCGAGGAGAGACACTCGGTGGCTTACCTGTACTCCTCTCAGGGAGGGAGACAGTGAGGAGATCACTTATGTTCCCTCAGGCAGCACTGTCCTTTTTCATCCCGTCTGATTGAAGGCCGACTAAGGCAATCTCCCAGGGTTTGCCTAATCTGAAGTCTCAACACACTTGGCAAGGTGAGCATCCCACCTTTCATCTAGCTGTCAGGCCCATTAACCTGGGCTACATTTGTAACCAGTTTCCCAGTCATGATCAAACAAATAAGGGTTTCTCCAAACATTCACAAAAATAAGCAAGCTCTCCCATGTGCTTTACAGCAATATCATGTATTTTTGTGCCCTACAGCCTTTCAAAGGGCAACTTGTGAATTGCACAGTAAATGAGATAGGGCTCTGCAGGATCTTGTAGAGGGATAACTTTCATGGACTAACACAGATGAGCTCTCAGTGCTCGAGAATGCAATAATAAATGTGCACTGTACATGCCCCTGTGAGAGATTGTTGTGATACATGGGCACTAGGGGGCAGAGTCACACCACCTTAATGTTGGCCTTTTCTGATCTTTACGTTTACACTCCATGTTCTTTCTGCACTGTGGTGTTGATGCAATTATATTGTGTTAAATTTTCACTGAGATAATCTATTAGGCTGGAATTTCATTTCAAGCCTTTAATGCCATTCCAGCAACATTGGGTTGGAACATCCCCCTGGAGAATTTGCCCAGTGGGCAAACAGCATAAGTTTGGCATAGATAGTCCTAGGTATGGGCAGAAGGCAGGGCGGGTCATGTCAGGGGAAAGAAGTGGGTATGCTGCCCCTGTTCTCTGCAAGACTGCTGTAAGTTAGATCAGGGGCTGCACTAACCAGAATTCAGGAGGCTCAAAGGGGAGGTAACACCAAACTTTGCCCCAACTCAGTCCAGTACCATTTGCAGTGCCCCTCCTGGCAGGAGCAGTACAGAATGTGACCCGTTGCCTCACTTGCAGACTCCCTGGGTGGATAAAATGCATATAGTTCAACAATTCTGCAACATGTATTGACTTTCCAGAGACAAATGTGCCCAATTTATATTTCCACACATCGGCAGAAGCTTTGATTTAATTACACTTGCCTCCCAGAAAGAAAAGCATAAAAGGTATCATTTAGCTATTTTGTATTCCTGTGGGTTGGGATTGAGGGGCATCAGGACTGATATAGTAAGGGGCTTTAGGTCGGGAGTGACTTGTCACTGTGATGTTTTTTTGGGGTTAACTGAGGTGACTCACTACCGCCTGTTTACAGCATGAGAGAGTCTTGTCTGTGCCCACTGAGGGAAATCCTCCTAACTGTGCCAGCCAATGGCAACACAAGTGCTCCACTCTGGGCTCTGCAAGGCCCATTCTTTCCCAATGCTGGCTACCAATTTAGCATGCCCTTCTTGTTACACTTGAGTGCCCAGCCGCTTGTCTTCTAGACACCCAGAAGAATATACCCCGATCTGCAGCTCTGTGGAAGCAGGGAACCCCAGTTTACTGGCTTCACCTCACTTTAACTCTCTCCTTAGCACAAGGCAGTGAGATAAAACCAAACTGCATCTTATTTAACAAAGCTTGAGTTAAAGAGCCAAACAAAAGCAAGTAAAAGGATTTGGAAACCTAAGGTTACAGGTAAAAGAAAAACATATGATGCAGGCTTGAGCCTGTACTTATTAATAGGTTCCTGTCCAGTCTAATAAGGTATTTCTCACCCACTGGTTACTCCATGCTTGTCCAGTCAAGAGAGCTGGGATCCACTTTTCATAAGACACTCCTACTGGCAGGATGTCACTACCATAATCGATCTCTTCTTGTGCCCTTTCTTCTTCTCTTATCCAGTCCCAAGTGGTGTCCCTTTTCATAAACAGGGCATTTTATTAACGTCTGCTCAGCCCCAAGGGTCCCCTATTCAGTCTGTTCTTCAGGTTCATTTTGTCTCTGTAAATATCAGGCCTGCATGATTCTGCTCCAGACTGTAAACACAGGGCTGGGCTGGGTCAAAAGATGCTGATTGTGCTCACTCTTGATTGAGTATGAGACAGCCCCCCCAACCCCCAGTGCTTCACCGCCAACAGTTTTGGAACAAAATATTTTACATCGCGGTAGAGAACCCACAGAACCCACCCTTTGGGGAAATATCAAGAAGATGGTCACACACAGGTGCAACATACCTGCCTGGCCATGCCTCTGTCACAAATGCTCATGACCATTCTGGCTGTCACACCTACACAACTATTAACACTGACCATCTTCATAAACAAAATCTTTTAGCTAAAATAAGCCAGAAGGCCTGAGACTTATGGGTTCTTTCCATCTCCCCGTTTGGAGCTAGCCATGCTGTCTTTCTGCCGACCATTGTGTTCATAACTTCAGGGACTGAGAAGCAAACATGCTGCCAGTGGCATTTAGCAAATGGGCTGGTCTGCTTTCATACCACACGACAAGGCTTCTGCAGTGGGATGACACGTCTGAGAAAGACAATGTCAAAGCCCGGCAGATCCTGATTGGGAGGCAGCTGGGTTTTTAGCCTCATGTTCAAGTGTCTCTCTCTCTCCCCCCCCCCCCCCCCCTTAAGCGACTTCTATAAACTCTTGTGTGAATCTTTCCTGCCTGAGGTTCTCCTCCAACTCCTGGGTCCTACCCTCATCCCTGCTCTTTGTCTCCCTCTAGAGGCTAGATCAGGTGTAGTAGTTTGAATGATTTCCTGATCCTAAGAACATTTTCAAAATTTAAAAAACTTTCCCATCCCAAATCAGGATCAAAAGTCAAAATCTTGAAAATTTTCATGAATCAGAATTCCAAAAAAAATTCAGTTTGGAACAGTCAAAACATGGTTTCTATTTCAACCATTTCAATGTGGTTTTTTAACTATAATTTAAGTTTGTAAAGAGTCTCTGAACAAGAAAACTAGTATATTTTGACATTTTCTAAATGAAAAATGTTAACATTTCAAAACTTTTTTCCAAAATTCTTTTTTGAAAAATTCTTCAAAACTCACAAAATGCCCATTTTGACAAATCTGCATTTTCCAACTGAAAAAACATTTAATTGAAACATTCCTGAGCAGCTCTGTTTGAGTCCACTCCTGTGAGAGCCTGGAGTAGAACCTAGGAACACTGGTGGCAGTTAGTGCTGCTGGTGTTGCTGCCTCACCATTGGGAGCTTAGACTAGGTTGCTGTTGGAGGATCCTGGGAAGTTAGGCTCTGCAGGAAATACCACCCAGCAAAGCCTAAGTCTCAACCACTCCCAGCTTATCATGGCTTCCTGGTTTAAATACTAGGTCTGGTCTACACTATGACTTTAATTCGGATTTAGCAGCGTTAAATTGAATTAACCCTGCACCCGTCCACACAACGAAGCCATTTATTTTGAAATAAAGGGCTCTTAAAATCGATTTCTGTACTCCACCCCAGCGAGCGGAGTAGCGCCAAAATCTATATTGTCATTTCGAATTAGGGTTAGTGTGGCCGCAATTCAATGGTATTGGCCTCTGGGAGCTATCCCACAGTGCACCATTGTGACCGCTCTGGACAGCAATCTGAACTTGGATGCACTGGCCAGGTAGACAGGAAAAGCCCCGCGAACATTTGAATTTTATTTCCTGTTTGCCCAGCGTGGAGAGCACAGGTGATCACAGAGAGCTCATCAGCACAGGTAACCATGCAGGCTGATAATTGAAAAAGAGCACCAGCATGGACCGTACAGGAGGTACTGGATCTGATCGCTATATGGGGAGAGGATTCAGTGCTAGCAGAACTTCGTTCGAAAAGACGAAACGCCAAAACTTTTGAAAAAATCTCCAAGGGCATGATGGAGAGGCCACAATAGGGCCTCAGATCAGTGCCGCGTGAAAGTCAAGGAGCTCAGACAAGCTTATCAAAAAACAAAGGAGGCAAACGGTCGCTCCAGGTCAGAGCTGCGGACATGCCGCTTCTACGCCGAGCTGCATGCAGTTCTAGGGGGGGCTGCCACCACTACCCCACCTCTGACCGTGGATTCCAAGGTGGGGATAATCTCATCAGCTACACCTGAGGATTCTGCAGACAGGGAAGAGGAGGAGGATGACGAGCTTGCGGAGAGCACCCAGCACTCTTTCTCCCCAACAGCCAGGATCTTTTTCTCAGCCTGACTGAAGTACCCTCCCAAGCCAGTATCCAAGACCATGACCCCATGGAAGGGACCTCAGGTGAGTTTACCTTTTAAAATATAAAACTTGTTTTAAAAGCAAGCGTTTTTTAATGATTACTTTCCCCTGAGGACTTGGGATGCATTCGCAGCCAGTACAGCTACTGGAAAAATCTGTTAACGTGTCTGGGGATGGAGCGGAAATCCTCCAGGGACATCTCCATGAAGCTCTCCTGGAGGTACTCCAAAAGCCTTGCCACAAGGCTTCTGGGCAGTGCAGCCTTATTCCGTCCTCCATGGTAGGACACTTGACCACACCATGCTTGCAGCAAGTAATCTGGTATCACTGCATGACAAAGCCTGGCAGCGTATGGTCCTGGTGTTTGCTGGCATTCAAGCAACATCGGTTCTTTATCTCGCTGTGTAATCCTCAGAGTGATATCACTCATGGTAACCTGGTTAAAATACGGGAATTTAATTAAGGGGACAGAGGTGGCCGTTCCTACTGGGCTGGGCTGTTTGCCTGCAGTTAGCCAAGCGTGGGGGGTGGGAAGGGAATTGGCCCAGAGCTTTTCGCGTTTTGGCTAGCAGGGATCTTCCCTGATACCAGCCACGCGGTGTGGGGAGGGGTAAAGCGATCATCCCAGAGAATTGGATGGGGGGCGGGGGGTTAGTTTGTTTTCTGCTGCTGAAGGTTAACAGGAAAACTGCAGCACTCAACGGGCTTTGCTTGGTATATGGGAAAGGAGGGCGCAGAAGCCAAAAGACGATGGCTTACCAGGGCCGCATTCAAGCCGAATTCTGTTGCCCGGACCTGTGTCTATGATCTCTAGCAGCAAAGCCACAGGCACTCAATATTAAGAGGCAAAATGTGACCTTGCACAGAAATCACATGTGCTATGTAATGTGAATAGTGTTGAAAGAGTATAAGCATTGTTCTGCAAAATGTATCTTTTTAAAAAATTCTCTCCTTTTTTCCCTCCCTCCCAGCAGCTGCAAATTTTTCAAGCCTCCCTCCTCCGTCCCGAAGGCTATCTCAGATAAGGCGTCGGAAAAAGAAGACGCGAGACGAGATGTTCGCAGAAATCATGGAATCCACCTGCAGTGAAAGAGCTCATCTGAATGAGTGGAAGGACATGGTTTCAAAGTATAGGAAAGAAGCCAGTGAACGTGAGGATATGAGGGACCAACATGAGGACAGAAGGGACCAACGTGAGGAGAGGAGAGGAGAGATGCTTGAGATGAGAGGTGGCAGCAGGAAGATCAGAGGAGGCAGGATGCAACGCTGGGGCTGCTGTGTGAGCAAACAGACATGCTCTGGCGTCTGGTGGAGCTTCAGGAACGGCAGCAGGATAACAGAGTGCCGTTACAGCCCCTGTATAACCCCCCTCCCCCTCAACGTTCCATAGCCTCACCCAAACGTGTAAGAACGTGGGGGGGAGGCTCCATACACTCTCCCATTCCACCCCAGTGGACAGCCCAAGCAAAAGGCTGTCATTTTTTTTTTTAACCTTTTTAGTGGCCTTTTCCTTCCCGCCGATCCTCCTCCCAAACCCCACCTGGGTTCTCTCCCTCTTTTTATAATCAATTAATAAAGAATAAATTATTTTTAAACAATAGTGACTTTATTTCCTTTGAAAGCAAGCTGGGGGAAGGGGGAGGGTGGGTTCCTTACAGAGAATGAATGAGTCAATAAAGGGGGTGGGTTTTCATGAAGGAGAAACAAACAGAAATTTCACACTGTAGCCTGGCCAGTCATGAAACTGGTTTTCAAAGCTTCTGATGCACAGTGCTTCCTGCTGTGCTCTTCTAATCACCCTGGTGTCTGGCTGCGCATAATCAGCATCCAGGCGATTTGCCTCAGCATCCCACCCCGCCATAAAGGTCTCCCCCTTACTTTCACAGAAATTGTGGAGCACACAGCAAGAATCATAGAATCATAGAATATCAGAGTTGGAAGGGACCTCAAGAGGTCATCTAGTCCAACCCCCTGCTCAAAGCAGGACCAATTCCCAGCTAAATCATCCCAGCCAGGGCTTTGTCAAGCCGGACCTTAAAAACCTCCAAGGAAGGAGACTCCACCACCTCCCTAGGTAACGCATTCCAGTGTTTCACCACCCTCCTAGTGAAATAGTTTTTCCTGATATCCAACCTGGACCTCCCCCACTGCAACTTGAGACCATTGCTCCTTGTTCTGTCATCTGCCACCACTGAGAACAGCCGAGCTCCATCCTCTTTGGAACCCCCCTTCAGGTAGTTGAAGGCTGCTATCAAATCCCCCCTCATTCTTCTCTTCTGGAGACTAAACAATCCCAGTTCTCTCAGCCTCTCCTCATAAGTCATGTGCTCCAGACCCCTAATCATTTTTGTTGCCCTCCGCTGGACTCTTTCCAATTTTTCCACATCCTTCTTGTAGTGTGGGGCCCAAAACTGGACACAGTATTCCAGATGAGGCCTCACCAATGTCGAATAAAGGGGAACGATCACGTTCCTCGATCTGCTGGCAATGCCCCTACTTATACAGCCCAAAATGCCGTTAGCCTTCTTGGCAACAAGGGCACACTGTTGACTCATATCCAGCTTCTCGTCCACTGTGACCCCTAGGTCCTTTTCAGCAGAACTGCTACCTAGCCATTCGGTCCCTAGTCTGTAGCAGTGCATGGGATTCTTCCGTCCTAAGTGCAGGACTCTGCACTTGTCCTTGTTGAACCTCATCAGGTTTTTTTCTGCCCAATCCTCTAATTTGTCTAGGTCTCTCTGTATCCGATCCCTACCCTCTAGTGTATCTACCACGCCTCCTAGTTTAGTGTCATCTGCAAACTTGCTGAGAGTGCAGTCCACACCATCCTCCAGATCATTAATAAAGATATTAAACAAAACCGGCCCCAGGACCGACCCTTGGGGCACTCCACTTGAAACCGGCTGCCAACTAGACATGGAGCCATTGATCACTACCCGTTGAGCCCAACGATCTAGCCAGCTTTCTATCCACCTTACAGTCCATTCATCCAGCCCATACTTCTTTAACTTGGTGGCAAGAATACTGTGGGAGACAGTATCAAAAGCTTTGCTAAAGTCAAGAAATAACACATCCACTGCTTTCCCCTCATCCACAGAGCCAGTTATCTCATCATAGAAGGCAATTAGGTTAGTCAGGCATGACTTCCCCTTCGTGAATCCATGCTGACTGTTCCTGATCACTTTCCTTTCCTCTAAATGTTTCATAATTGATTCCTTGAGGACCTGCTCCATAATTTTTCCAGGGACTGAGGTGAGGCTGACTGGCCTGTAGTTCCCCGGATCCTCCTTCTTCCCTTTTTTAAAGATGGGCACTACATTAGCCTTTTTCCAGTCATCTGGGACCTCCCCCGATCGCCATGAGTTTTCAAAAATAATGGCTAATGGCTCTGCAATCTCACCCGCCAACTCCTTTAGCACCCTCGGATGCAGCGCATCCGGCCCCATGGACTTGTGCACGTCCAGTTTTTCTAAATAGTCCCGAACCACTTCTTTCTCCACAGAGGGCTGGTCACCTTCTCCCCATGCTGTACTGCCCAGTGCAGCAATCTGGGAGCTGACCTTGTGCGTGAAGACAGAGGCAAAAAAATCATTGAGTACATTAGCTTTTTCCACATCCTCGGTCACTAGGTTGCCTCCCTCGTTCAGTAAGGGGCCCACACTTTCCTTGATTTTCTTCTTGTTGCTAACATACCTGAAGAAACTCTTCTTGTTACTCTTAACATCTCTTGCTAACTGCAACTCCAAGTGTGATTTGGCCTTCCTGATTTCACTCCTGCACGCCTGAGCAATATTTTTATACTCCTCCCTGGTCATTTGTCCAATCTTCCACTTCTTATAAGCCTCTTTTTTGCGTTTAAGATCAGCAAGGATTTCACTGTTTAGCCAAGCTGGTCGCCTGCCATATTTACTATTCTTTCTACACATCGGGATGGTTTGTTCCTGCAACCTCAATAAGGATTCTTTAAAATACAGCCAGCTCTCCTGGACCCCTTTGCCCTTCATGTTATTCTCCCAGGGGATCCTGCCCATCTGTTCCCTGAGGGAGTCAAAGTCTGCTTTTCTGAAGTCCAGGGTCCATATTCTGCTGCTCTCCTTTCTTCCTTGTGTCAGGATCCTGAACTCGACCATCTCATGGTCACTGCCTCCCAGGTTCGCATCCACTTTTGCTTCCCCTACTAGTTCTTCCCTGTTTGTGAGCAGCAGGTCAAGAAAAGCTTTGCCCCTAGTTGGTTCCTCCAGCACTTGCACCAGGAAATTGTCCCCTACGCTTTCCAAAAATTTCCTGGATTGCCTGTGCACCGCTGTATTGCTCTCCCAGCAGATATCAGGGTGATTAAAGTCTCCCATGAGAACCAGGGCCTGCGATCTAGCAACTTCTGCTAGTTGCCAGAAGAAAGCCTCGTCCACCTCATCCCCCTGGTCTGGTGGTCTATAGCTGACTCCAACCACGACATCACCCTTGTTGCTCCCACTTCTCAACTTTATCCAGAGACTCTCAGGTTTTTCTGCAGTATCATACCGGAGCTCTGAGCAGTCATACTCCTCTCTTACATACAACGCAACTCCCCCACCTTTTCTGCCCTGCCTGTCCTTCCTGAATAGTTTATATCCATCCATGACAGTACTCCAGTCATGTGAGTTATCCCACCAAGTCTCTGTTATTCCAATCACATCATAGTTCCCTGACTGTGCCAGGACTTCCAGTTCTCCCTGCTTGTTTCCCAGGCTTCTTGCATTTGTGTATAGGCACTTAAGATAACTCAACGATCGTCCCTCTTTCTCAGCATGAGACAGGAGTCCTCCCCTCTTGCGCTCTCCTGCTTGTGCTTCCTCCCAGGATCCCATTTCCCCACTTACCTCAGGGCTTTGGTCTCCTTCCCCCGGTGAACCTAGTTTAAAGCCCTCCTCACTAGGTTAGCCAGCCTGCTGGCGAAGATGCTCTTCCCTCTCTTCGTTAGGTGGAGCCCGTCTCTGCCTAGCACTCCTTCTTGGAACACCATCCCATGGTCGAAGAATCCAAAGCCTTCTCTCCGACACCACCTGCGTAGCCATTCGTTGACTTCCACGATTCGACGGTCTCTACCCCGGCCTTTTCCTTGCACAGGGAGGATGGACGAGAACACCACTTGCGCCTCAAACTCCTAACAATGGGAATATTGGTTTGGCTGAGGTCTGAGCGAATCAGTAACGATCCCCAGTGACCTTTTAAACGGCCAAATGCACATTGTACCACCATTCTGCACTTGCTCAGCCTGTAGTTGAACAGCTCATGACTCCTGTCCAGGCTGCCTGTGTATGGCTTCACGAGCCATGGCATTAAGGGGTAGGCTGGGTCCCCAGGAATAACTATTGGCATTTGAACATCCCTAACAGTTATTTTCTGGTCCGGGAAGTAAGTCCCTTGCTGCAGCCATTTAAACAGAGTAGTGTTCCTGAAGACGTCAGCATCATGAACCCTTCCCGGCCAGCCCACGTTGATGTTGGTGAAATGTCCCTTGTGATCCACCAGTGTTTGCAGCAACATTGAAAAGTACCCCTTGCGGTTTATGTACTGGGTACCCTGGTGCTCCGGTGCCAAGATAGGGATATGGGTTCCATCTATCGCCCCACCACAGTTAGGGAATCCCATTGCAGCAAAGCCATCCACTATGACCTGCACATTTCCCAGAGACACTACCTTTCATAGCAGCACCTCAGTGATTGCTTTGGCTACTTGCATCACAGCAGCCCCCACAGTAGATTTGCCCACTCCAAATTGATTCCCGACTGACCAGTAGCTGTCTGGCATTGCAAGCTTCCACACTCGTTTCTCAACTGTGAGGGCTGCTCTCATCTTGGTATTCTGGCGTTTCAGGGCAGGGGACAGCAAGTCACAAAGTTCCATGAAAGTGCCCTTACGCATGCGACAGTTTCACAGCCACTGGGAATTGTTCCACACCCGCAACACTATGCGGTCCCACCAGTCTGTGCTTGTTTCCCGGGCCCAGAATTGGCGTTCCATGGATAGAACCTGCCCCATTAACAACATGATCTCCAAAGCACCAGGGCCCGCGGTTTGAGAGAATTCTGTGTCCGTGTCCATGTCCTCATCACACTTGTCGCTGCGCTGCCACTGCCTCCTCGCCTCGTTTTTCTGGTCCTGGCTCAGCATAAAGGCACGAAATGGTTGTCTGCCATTGCTTTCATGGAGGGAGAGGTGAGGCTGTACCCAAAACCACCTGCAACAATGTTTTTTGTCCCATCAGGCACTGGGATCTCAACCCAGAATTCCAATGGGCGGGGGAGACTGCAGGAGTTATGGGATAGCTACTCACAGTGCAATGCTCCGGAAATCGAAGCTAGCCACGGTACATGGACGCACACCGCCGAATTAATGTGCTTAGTGTGGCCGCATACATTCGACTTTATACAATCTGTTTCCAAAATTCGAATGATAAAATTCAGATTAATCCCGTAGTGTAGACATACCCTTAGTGTAAGCAGAGTCAGGATGAGCTCTACCCTGATATCTGGTGGTGAATTATGGCGAGTGTGAAAAAGAACTCTGGGGGCTGATCTTGTTTGCATAGGCACACCCACCCGCCTGGCATGAAACAACAGCAACTCAAAGTGGTTACTTTGGCTGGTGTGGGATCCCCAGTTTCTCTGTTATTGGGGCAGGAAGAATAAAGTTTTGTTACCCTGATTCTGTGAATTAAGGCCAGTGGAACTGTTGTATTGACAGAAGGACTAAGTGAGTCCTTCACCATTACCTAAGTAGCACTTGCTTGACAAGGGGCATTGGTTACAAAACCCAGTGAATTGAGAGAAGATGGGGACAGGTATTTGTACCTGATGGTATGGGCCCCCTCTGAGGGCTTGAAACACCAATTGCACCACCACCACCCCACTGTTGAATGTCAGAGCTAACTTTGATTCCATTAGGAATCTAGTTACAGGCTTCTGAACTGAATTCACTTTGGGCCAATGATGCATCAGCACTGGGGTTCCCCTATTAAGAACTGAAATCACAAAAGAGCTAAAGTTATTAAGAGCTGAGATCACTGAGTGCTGTGTTAATTAGTGGGGGAGCCCGAAGCTATATTGCTAAGCAGCTGGCGGAGCAATTTGTGGGGACGACTGGACGAGCAGTGAGCGGCGCGGAGCCTTGCGGGGACGGTTGGAGCAGCCCAAGGAATGGTGAGCTGAGCTGTTTGTGGGGATGGCTGGAGTGGCTCACAGGCCGGTGAGCAGAACAGTTTGTGGGACGGCAGGAAGTGGACTGGCTCATGGTGAAGGCTGCAGCGGAACCCCACGGAGAGGCGGCCGGCCGGCCTTGGATCACGTAAGGTGCCCCTTAACACCCTGCGAGCCCCCCTTTTACTCTGGGGCTGCACTGACCAGGGACAGAGACTTTGGGGGTGTTGGACTTTGGGGACTCTGGGTGATTTTTGGGTTGCTGGATTCAAGAGCCAAAGGGAAAGGACACAGCCCAATTTGCTGGGGTGGGTTTTTTGCTCATGGTTTGTGTTATGAATCCTGTTTGTGGTGTTTTTCCAATTTAATGCTGATGTCGTTTACCTCATGTTATTAAACATTTTCTGCTACACTCAGACTCCATGCTTGCGAGAGGGGAAGTATTGCCTCTTAGAGGCACCCAGGGGGTGGTATGTAATTGTCCCAGGTCATTGGGTGGGGGCTCGAGCCGGTTTTGCATTGCGTTATTGAAATGGAACCCCTAGATACAGAACCCGGCCCTTGTTGCTGCCAACTTAGATGGGCAGAAGGGTTACACTAGCATCAGCCAATCAGTGGGATGGGAGGGGCTGCCACTCAGGCCCTGCTGGGCAGTATTTCCTATAGAGCCTGGCTTGGCTTCACAGGATCCTCCAGCAGAACCCTAGCTTGAGCTGCCAGTGGTGATCTAGCAGCATCAGAATCCCCCAAACCCAACAGTCCCAGGGTCTACTCTTGCAGTTTCTTCTCTGAGCCAATGGCCATAGGTCCAGGTATTTAGGTGCCTAATGCCCATCGATTTCAATGGAAGTTAAGTGCCTCAATACCTTCTAAAATGTGTCCCATAGTACTTTAGCTCAAACAATTGCACCTCATGCTTTCAGAGCCACAGGTCCCAGTTCATTCCCTGCAGGTGATGTGACCTGGGGTGTTCATTACAAATGTACGGCACAAAGGGGCACAGGTCTGGTTGCCCTCTAGATGCCCCCAAAGAATAAAGGGTTAGTAATAATAGTGCAATGTATGTGCAGCTCCTGGCCCCCGGAGCTCTGTTTTAATCCAAGGTGTGTTCTATGAGAAGGCTCATTGCCTGGACAGGCAGGCATAGCATGGGTGATTCTTGCAAGCTTGGCCAATGTCCTCCTGGTTCTGCCCTGGTACTTCCCTGTCATTCCAGCACTTACTGAGCCAAAACTGACAGTGCTGGCACAGGTAGCTCTTGTGCAAGCTGCCTCTATCCTGACCCACAATACCCCTGCCATTCTAGTCGACCTGGGTCTTGGTCTTGGTTTTCCATCAGTGTTTTGGGCTTGGTTTGATTGCTTGACAAACAGATGTATAAATAGCATGAAGCGCACAACATTCCCCAGTTTTACAAAGCTCTTGATCTTCCTCTGATCAGAATTTGTTATTTATCGCCTGAAAATCGTCCATTTGCCCTTTGTGTAGGGTATGTGATCACAGAGGGGAGGAATCTGGCTTTTCTGCAGCTCTTTTCCTTCTGCAGAGAGACCTCAAAGCACAAGCAAACACACATACTCTTCAGCAGGCTGTTTTGGCTCTGATGAGGAACTGGCCCATGCCCAAACCTTGGGAGCCTAACTCTCCATGAAATCCAAATCTAGATCCCAACTTAAACAACTAGAGACAAGTCTGACCTTCTCCTCTGCAGATCTAGTCATTTGCAGGGGCGGGGGTCACTCTGCATTTTCTCTGAGCTGCACCTGGTCCAGAATTTTTCATTGAGAGGAGGTGGATTGGTGAAAGGATGAATGGGAGAGGAGGATCTATGAATGGTATGATTATCAGATCATCAGTGGGATTTGAGCCTAGGACTCTCAATACCAAATGTGTGAGCGCCTATTGTTTGAGTGAAAGGAGTGACTCATCTAGCTGTCAACTGTAGTAGACTGTTATCCTCATATGTGGGCCAGCCACTGGAGGGCGACAAAGACCAACATTTGTGCTTGTGTGGGTAACACTGCAGTTTGCCCTAACACTTTTCAAAAACTGCCATGGGATCTTTAGCTTCCAAGTGGGTGGTCAGCAAAGATGGGCAGTAGAGAGCATCACTTCACAGGGGTCACAGCTCCAAGGCCCTGCCTGCTGCTGGGGCTTAAACCCTAGTGTGCTGAATCTGGGCAAATACTGTAACGAATCTGTGAATCCTGTCTCTCTTGCCAATATCCCACCAGTTACTCTCGGGAACATTTGCAGCACTCGTGCCTGTGACACAGAAAAACAGTTGTTGTGGCACACATGGGCCGTGAAGTTTTTATAGCATGTTGTGGGGGTCCTCAGAAAGGAAAAGGTTGAGAACCCCTGTACTAAAGGTTCCCTAGTTTTCTTTAACATAGTACTGTTTCAAACAGCACTACGTTAAAGCACACCAGCAAAGACTACATGAACCAATTAATGCATAACACTTTAGTGTGCTTTAGAAATCACACCCAGAAGAAAACCTCACCCCACCCTACAGATAAGTCCTAAGCCAAAGCAGGAAGTACCTTAGCAGTACAGTGGCATACCAAGAATGGTGAAATTTACCTTAGTAATATGTAAGTTTCATATTCGAATCAAACAGAGATGTCAGGCACTCAAGTTGTCCAGCATTTCTCTGCCACAAAATGAAAATGTCTATGTGCTTTCAATAGTAATGAAATATATGCCTCAGAATTTCATGAGAACATGGGCAAATGTTCTAAGTAATTTAACAAACAACGGGGGGAAAGTGGATATGTTTGAGTTAGGTGATATGAGCCAAAGTTGTTACATGTGCGTACATTCCTATTTGACAATGTGCATGTTTTGCATTTTGTAGTGTTTGTATGTATTTGCCTAATATTTTCTTCTAGCAGTCACTGGTGCTTCACATGATTTCACTAATTACATCTGTGTGATGCCCCAGGCTTTCAGGTTGTATATACATCAAATGTAAAATAAAAATACAAATACATTAAAAGATAAAATAGTTGGTTTAAAATAAAAATAAAATTTCAAAATTGAAAAAGAATGGGCTTATTGATTAAAAAAAAAAATGTTGTCAGAAAATTTGTTTCGTAGTACATTTCAACCCTTCAACATTTCATTCTGATTTGGAATAAAAAAATGTGAATGTCTGAATTTCCCATGGAATGGAAATTCCAAGTCTTGAGTCATTCTACATTGGAAATCTTCGTGTGTAGAACAGTTGTGGGGTTTCATCACTATGAAATTTTGGTTTCCAGAAAAGGGATAAAAGAAAATAATGAGGAAAAGGTCTTTTTTGTTTAAAAAAGAACGCTCTGATGCCACTTAATAACAATACAATTATGATTAAGGCATTTTAATGTTTGTGGTCCCAGATTAGATTAAAAAACTGGAAGGGGTCCATTGTGATCATCTAGTCTGATCTAGTATAAAACAGGCCTATAGGACTTCCCTAAATTCCCATTTGAACTCGAACAGACTTTTAGAAAAAAATCCAATCTTGATTTAAAAATTAAAATGATTTTTAAAAGATTAAGTTATAAGATATTTCCCTCATAGAATCATTACATAGCAAAGTTAAAGTTGTTTGGGTTCCTTAACTGTGTATTTCTTACTTAATATGTCTGGGTTTCTTATAACAACCTTGAGTGGCTAAAAAAGGGGAAAATCTAATATGCCTTCAAAAAATGTAATTTGTGTCCACATTAAACACTAAAATGACTTAATCCTCATTGTATGGTTTATTACATGAAATCACTTCAGGGAAGAGTTAAGATTATTTGGGTGCTTTAGCTGTGCATTTCTTACCTTAACATGTTTGGATTTCTTTTAAGTTTAACCATAACTGAATTTTCTGGATTTGTAAAAACTAGTTTGGGGATAATTTCGATCTCCTTGTGATGGATTTCACCCTAAATTACTGATACGTACTCTAACCCTTAACTCTATCTTAATGTAGTTTTTGCGTGGGAATTTCCTTGTTATTTTTATATTAAAAATTTCACACATGACACTAACCAGAAGCTCAAAGTGAATGCTCCCATTTCTGATGGTTTGCTTTCTGCCTTACTTCTCTCCTCCAAATTCTCCCTCTGTCTTGCTACCTTCCCCTGTGCATCCACCAACCCACCCCAAATTCTTCCTCCTGGTGTTACCCTGCATGCACATATATATGCCCTGCTTCCCCCTGAGATGCCTGCTGAGTCATGAAAATTGCCCACTTTCCAGAAGGCTGCCAACCACCTTTGTTCTCAATAGAATTGAAACCACAGCTGCCCAGATGGAAGATGGCATGTGCTGTGCTGTGCAGACAAATGCAAGTCAGACAAATTCAAATTAGAAACAAGGCACAAATGTTTAACAGCGAGGGCAATCGACCACTGGAACAAGCTCCCAAGGGAAGTGGTGGATTCTCCGTCTCTCAAAGTCTTCAAATCCAGGCTGGCTGCCTTTCCGGAAGATCTGCTCTATAGAACTGGGCCACAGGCAGAATTTCTGTTTCATAGGAAATTCTGAAACTCTGGGGAGAAGATTCATTCCATTTCCAAATAAACAATAGCCAGTGTCAAGGGTCCCATGGATGGGAAGATTTAAAAAAATTGTTTTGACACATTGAAACATTTCCCTGCAAAAGTTTCAGAACCAAACCAAACTGCGGAGACCAAACTCCAAGGCTCTTGCCTAAACCCTGACTTCTAGTGGACTGATGGGGAGCCAGGAACCTAGAAGCTGGGGCTCCTAGCTCTGTGGCAATGGTTCAAGGAATCCCTGAAAGCTAAAGCTGTGACTCCCAGGGCTTCTGGTGTAGGTTGGGCACAGGAGTGCATCTTACACATGCCTAATTCCTGCAATGCATCAGCACTTAGACCAGAATCCAGCAGAAGTGCAACCTCTGGACCCCCATCCTACTCCTCCATCCAGATACCAGACATATACAGTTCCCACCTTTGTAGTATCTGGACAACTCCCATTCTCCAATGTATTTATCCTCACACACTGCTGGGAAGTTGTGACATTACACCCCATATTCTTCATAGAAATGTGGTTATGTTATGAATATGGCCTAACTAAGATCTATTTTATGCAAGATGGGCCTTGTAAGGTATCATTGGAAAGGTTATGATTTATTGAATGTGATTATCTAATTTGTATCAATTTATTATTTCTGTATCTAAAGCGGGGTGGGCAAACTTTTTGGCCCGAAAGCCACGTCTGGCTATGGAAATTGTATGGCGGGTCATGAATGCTCACAAAATTGGAGTTGGGGTGTGGGAGGGGGTGAGGCTCTGGCTGGAGGTGGTGGATCCAGTTTGGGGCCAGAAATAAGGAATTGAGGGTGTGGGAGAGAGCTGCAGGCTGGGGGGTAGAGTGCAGGGGGTGGGGGCATGAGGGCTCCAGCTGGGTTGCGAGCTCTGGGGTGGGGCTGGGAATGAGGGGTTTGGGGTGTAGGAGGGTGCTCTGGTCTGGGACCGAGGGGTTTGGAGGGTGGGAGGGGGATCAGGGCCGGGGCAGGGGTTTGGGGCATGAGGGAGTGGCTCAGGGGTGAAGGCTCCGGGCGCCGCTTAACTCAAGCGGCTCCCAGAAGCAGGGGCATGTCGTGCCTATGTGGAGGTACAGCCAGGTGGCTCTGCTGCATGCTGCCCCATCTGCAGGCGCCGCCCCTGCAGCTCCCATTGGCCGTGGTTCCCGGCCAATAGGAGCTGCAGGGGCGGTGCGTGCGGATGGGGCAGCGCGCAGCAGAGCCACCTGGCTTCCCCTACACATAGGAGCTGGAGGGGGGACACGCCGCTGCTTCTGGGAGCCGTGTGGAGCGGCCCCCAACCCTGCTCCCCGGCTGGAGCGCCGGAGCAGGAAACCCCCAAACTCCACTCCCCAGTGGGAGCGCAAGGGCCGGATTATAAAACAGCTGGCAGGCCAGGTGCGGCCCACAGGCTGTAGTTTGCCCACCCCTGATCTAAAGTTAGGAATATTGACTATGTAACAATTACAACTGTGTGTGTATTTGGGAGACACCCACCAGACAACCGGCCTTGATGGGCCATTAGGAAGAAACAGTAAGACTGTGAAGATACTAATCTCTCTCCTTCCTCAGAGGTGTCCTGGGATGTAACTGTGACACTACTAGGTCAGGTGGTCTTGTCACCTGATACAAAATACCACCTTGGACACTGCTGGTACTTTTCCTCTGTAGGGAGAGGGGGATCAAATAAAAGGTTTCCTGCCTTAGGTAAATCCTTTTTAAGGCTGGGGAGGGGGGTAATCTAGACTCTCCTCCATTGCCTACCCAAGAAGACAGACTGCTGAAAGAACCTGAAGGGACAAAGGAAATAACCTGAGGTGAAAGGCAGGGATGAGTCCAGACTGAGACAGAGGTCCAGTCTGTAAGAAGAAATAACTGGAATGCTAGGCTACAGAAACTCAGCAACTTGCCTAAAACAAAATTTAGGGTGAGAAATTACTTCTTGAAACCAGTCTTTCGATCTTAAGCTTAGTATGCATGTTTTGTTTTATTTGTCCAGTAATCTGCTTTGTTCTGTTTGCTATCCCTTATAATCACTTAAAATCTACCTTTTATAGTTAATCTCTCTTCACATTTAGGAAGAGGACAAATTTTTATGACTTTGTGCTGTGCAGATCTTTCTCTACAGAGCAAGACGGCATTATTTTGGGTTTATTCCCCAAAGGCGTGTGCACGTGAGTGCTGGGTGAATCCTCTCACACAGAGCAGACTTCAGTCTGTGTCTGCAGCTGGGTGTGGCCCTACCTCTGTGTGTGTGTGTGTGTGTGTGTGTGTGTGTGTGTGTGTGTGTGTGCTGCAAGAGGACGGAGAGCCTGGCTCAGCAAGACAGGGTAAAGGGGGCCCAATCTGGCGGAACAGAGTCTTTGGGTTAAGTTTAGAAGTGAGCAACAAGGGTGATGTTGTGGTGGCATGTGCTATAGACCACTGGACCAAGAGGATGAGGTAAATGAGGCTTTCTTCAGACAATTAACTGAAGTTTCCAGAACACAGGCCCTGGTTCTAATGTGGGACTTCAATCACCCTGACATCTGCTGGGAGAGCAATACAGCAGTGCACAAACAATCCAGGAAGTTTTTGGAGAGTGTTGGGGACAACTTCCTGGTGCAACTACTGGAGGAACCAACCAGGGGCTGTTCTCCTCTTCACCTGCTGCTTATAAACAGGGAAAATTGGTAGGGGAAGTAGAAGTGGGTGGCAACCTGGGCAGCAGTGACCATGAGATGGTTGAGTTCAGGATCCTCACAAAAGGAAGAAAGGAGAGTAGCAAAATAAGGACCCTGGACTTCAGAAAATCAGACTTTGACTCCCTTAGGGAACTGATGGGCAGGATCCCCTGGGAGGCTAATATAAGGGGGAAAGGAGTCTAGGAAATCTGGCTGTATTTTAAAGCCATACTGAGGGAGTAGGAACAAGCCATCCTGATGTGCAGAAAGAATAGCAAATATGGCAGGCGACAAGCGTGGCTTAACAGTGAAATCTTCGGTGAGCTTGAACACAAAAAGGAAGCTCACAAGAAGTGGAAACTTGGACAGATGACTAGGGAGGAGTATAAAAATATTGCTCAAGCATGCAGAGGTGTAATCAGGAAGGCCAAAACACAATTGGAGTTGCAACTAGCAAGGGATGTGAAGGGTAATAAGAAGAGTTTCTACAGGTATGTTAGCACCAAGAAAAAGGTCAGGGAAAGTGTGGGACCGTTAATGAATGGCGAAGGCAATCTAGTGAAAGATGATGTGGAAAAAGCTAATGTACTCAAGACTTTTTTTGCCTCGGTCAATTGGAAAAGGGCAAATATAGTGCCCATCTTTAAAAAAGGGAAGAAGGAGAATCTGGGAACTACAGACCAGTCAGCCTCCCCTCAATCCCTGGAAAAATCATGGAGCAGGTCCTCAAGGAATCCATTTTGAAGCACTTGGAGGAGAGGAAGGTGATCAGCAACAGTCAACATGGATTCACCAAGGGCAAGTCATGCCTGACCAACCTAATTGCCTTCTATGATGAGATAACTGGCTCTGTGGATGAGGGGAAAGCAGTGGACGTGATGTATCTTGACTTTAGCAAAGCTTTTGATATGGTCTCCCACAGTATTCTTGCCAGCAAGTTAAAAAAGTATGGCTTGGATGAATGGACTATAAGGTGGATAGAAAGCTGGCTAAATCATCAGGCTCAATGGGTAGTGGTCAATGGCTTGATGTCTAGTTGGAGCCCAGTCAAGCAGAGTGCTCCAGGGGGTCGGTCTTAGGGCCGGTTTTGTTCAACATCTTTATTAATTATCAGAGGGGTAGCCGTGTTAGTCTGGATCTGTAAAAAGCAACAGAGTCCTGTGGCACCTTTAAGACTAACAGATGTATTGGAGCATAAGCTTTCGTGGGTAAATGCCCACTTTGTCGGATGCATGTAATGGAAATTTCCAGGGCCAGGTATAAATATGCTGGCAAGAATCAGTCTGGAGATAACGAAGTTAGTTCAATCAGGGAGGGTGAAGTCCTCTGCTAGCAGTTGAAGTGTGAACACCAAGGGAGGAGAAACTGCATCTGTAGTTGGCTAGCCATTCACAGTCTTTGTTTAATACTGATTGGATGGTGTCAAATTTGCAAATGAACTGAAGCTCAGCAATTTCTCTTTGGAGTTTGGTCCTGAAGTTTTTTTTTGCTGTAAGATGGCTACCTTTACATCTGCTATTGTGTGTAGGGTGACCAGACAGCAAGTGTGAAAAATCGGGATGGGGGTGGGGGGTAATAGGAGCCTATGTAAGAAAAAGACCCAAAAATCGGGACTGTCCCTATAAAATCGGGACATCTGGTCACCCTAGGCCAGGGAGGTTGAAGTGTTCGCCTACAGGTTTTTGTATGTTGCCATTCCTGATATCTGACTTGTGTCCATTTATCCTTTTACGTAGTGACTGTCCAGTTTGGCCAATGTACATAGAGGGGCATTGCTGGCACATGATGGCATATATAACGTTGGTGGATGTGCAGGTGAATGAACCGGTGATGTTGTAGCTGATCTGGTTAGGTCCTGTGATGGTATTGTTGGTGTAGATATGTGGGCAGAGTTGGCATCGAGGTTTATTGCGTGGATTGGTTCCTGAGTTAGAGTTGTTACGGTGCGGTGTGTGGTTGCTGGTGAGAATATACTTAAGGTTGGCAGGTTGTCTGTGGGCGAGGACTGGCCTGCGTCCCAGGGTCTGTGAAAGAGAGGGATCATTGTCCAGGAAGGGTTGTAGATCACTGATGATGCGTTGGAGAGGTTTAAGCTGAGGACTGTAGGTGATGGCCAGTGGAGTTCTGTTGGTTTCTTTCTTGGGCTTGTCTTGAAGCAGGAGGCTTCTGGGTACACGTCTGGCTCTGTTGATTTGTTTCCTTATTTCCTTGTGCGGGTATCGTAGTTTTGAGAATGCTTGGTGAAGATCTTGTAGGTGTTGGTCTCTGTCTGAGGGGTTGGAGCAGATGCGGTTGTACCTCAGTGCTTGGCTGTAGACCATGGATCGTGTGGTGTGTCCGGGGTGGAAGCTGGAGGCATGAAGGTAGGCATTGCAGTCGGTGGGTTTTCGGTATAGGGTGGTGTTAACGTGGCCATCACTTATTTGTACTGTGGTGTCTAGGAAATGGACCTCTCATGTAGATTGGTCCAGGCTGAGGTTGATGGTGGGATGGAAGCTGTTGAAATCGTGGTGGAATTCTTCCAGAGTCTCCTTCCCATGGGTCCAGATGATGAAGATGTTGTCAATGTAGCGTAGGTAGAGGAGGGACGAGAGCTGAGGAAGCGTTGTTCCAGGTCAGCCATAAAAATGTTCGCATGTTGTGTGGCCATGCGGATGCCCATGGCGGTGCCACTGGTCTGGAGGTATATATCGTCACCAAATTTGAAATAGTAGTGCGTGAGGATAAAGTCACAGAGCTCAGCAACAAGTTGTGCTGTGTAATCATCAGGGACACTGTTCCTGACAGCTTGTATTCCATCTGTGTGTGGGATGTTTGTGTAGAGAGCCTCCACATCCATGGTGGCTAGGATGGTGTTTTCTGGGAGATCACCAATGCATTGTAGTTTTCTCAGGAAATCAGAGATAGCTGGGAGTGCTGGTGGCATAAGGTCTGAGCAGAGAGTCTACATATCCGGATAGTCCTTCAGTAAGAGTGCCAATTCCAGAGATGATGGGGCATCCAGGATTTCCAGGTTTGTGGATCTTGGGTAGTATATAGAAAGAATAACACTGGTCGGGGCTCCAAGGGTATGTTGAATTGTTCCTGTGTTAGTGTAGGGAGTGTCCTGAGTAGATGGTGCAGTTTCTTAGTATATTCCTCAGTGGGATCTGAGGAAAGTGGCCTGTAGAATTTGGTATTGGAGAGTTGTCTGGGAGCCTCCATCTGGTAGTCAGACCTGTTCATGATGGGATAGATTGCACCCTCAGCAAGCTGGGGGGAGTGGTAGATACACTGGAGAGTAGGGATAGGGTCCAGAGTGACCTAGACAAATTGGAGGATTGGGCCAAAAGAAATCTGATGAGGTTCTACAAGTGCAGAGTCCTGCACTTAGGATGGAAGAATCCCATGCACCGCTACAGGCTGGAGCCCGACTGGCTAAGCAGCAGTTCTGCAGAAAAAGACCTGGGGATTACAGTGGATGAGAAGCTGTATATGAGTCAGCAGTGTGCCCTTGTTGCCAAGAAGGCTAACGGCATATTGGGCTGCATTAGTAAGAGCATTGGCAGGAGATCGAGGGAAGTGATTATTCCCCTCTATTTGGCACTGGTGAGGCCACAACTGGAGTATTGCGCCCAGTTTTGAGCCCCCCCCCCCCGCCCCCTACAGGAAGGATGTGGACAAATTGGAGAGAGTTCAGTGAAGGGCAACGAAAATGATCAGGGGGCTGGGGCACATGACTTATGAGGAGAGGCTGAGGGAACTGGGCTTGTTTAGTCTGCAGAAGAGAAGAGTTGATAGCAGCCTTCAACTACTTGAAGAGGCGGTTCCAAAGAGGATGGAGCTAGGCTGTTCTCTGTGGTAGCAGATGACAGAACAAGGAGCAATGGTCTCAAGTTGCAGTGGGGGAAGTCTAGGTTGGATATTGGGAAACACTATTTCACTAGGAGGGTGGTGAAGCACTGGACTGGGTTACCTAGGATGGAGATTCCACCACCTCTCTTAAAAACCTCTAAGGCCCGGCTTGACAAAGCCCTGGCTGGGATGATTTAGTTTGTGTTGGTCATGCCTTGAGCAGGGGGTTGAATTAGATGACCTCCTGAGAGATCTTCCAACCCTAATCTTCTATGATTCTATCTGCGGATATAAAGTGGATATCTGTGGATTTGCAGTACTCTATTTATACCAGTATAACTGCCTCTACACTAAGGCTTTTACTAGCATGATTATGTTGGCATGTTCTATGATTCTATGAACAGGTGGGCTCAGTGGTATCCCAGTACATCAAGTGGCACCTTAAAGGAGGGCAACCCGTCACAGAGGTATCCTCATTGTATGGCGGGGGGACTGAGGCTCACAGGCTACATGACTTACCTAACCTCACACAAGGAGGCTGGGGCACAGCAGGGAATTCAGCCCAGGTCTGGGGTATCATCCTAGCCTCTGGACCATCCTGTCTCCTTAGTCAACTAACCCAAAGGATGCTGCTTTGCACTTCTCAGCTTCTTTCATCCAAGAGTCTCAGCTAATGAAAAATTCCATCTATTTTAGGTATCTGTAGATCTCCAGTCGCCCTCAGAGCCAGACACTTTTTCCGAATCAGTGCCAAGTGGACTATGCCCCCATTGTTTGACAAGTGTGAATTGGGAGTGCTTTGTTCCAGGTGGGCCTTGAGTGGGCCTGACTGGTATATAAGGGCAGTCAGCAGCGAACCAGCTGAGCGGCGAACAGCAGAGGCTAACAGAGGGAGTTTGCCTGGGAGTTCGCTTGGGGAGAGCGCACTGAGGCTTTCATCTGCAGGTTTCTCTGAGAAGAGCTTCCTCAACTGTTGCAGAAACTAAAGAGGACAGTGATATGGAAGGTGAGCGATCAGCTGTTGTAACCTGCACAGGTTGTGCCATGTTTGTCTTTCTTCCACAGGACAGAAGTGACTTTGTCTGTACAAAGTGCAAGCTGGTCTCCATATTGGAAGAGAAGGTTCGAGGGCTGGAGAAACGAGTATCGACTCTGCGTTGCATAACGGAAAATGAAGATTTCCTGGACAGACGTCAGGAGATGCTTCTACGGCCACAATGTTCTGAAGATTCAGAGCAGGCGCAGCAGGGACAGAAGGATTGTGAGGAGGTTTGGCAGCATGTGACCTCCAGAAGGAGAAAGAGGAGCGTTCATGCACCAGCAATGGAGATACAGGTGAGCAATCGTTTCCATGTTCTCTCTACATGTACTAATGTGCAGAGTGGACTAGATGACCCATCTGAGGGAAGGGAACAGAAGGAGACTCCACCGATTGGAAGGCAAAAGATGCACTGTCCTAGGGATGGGGGTTCCACGACCACCACTCCCAAGAGGAGGAGGAGGGTGGTGGTGGTCGGGGACTCCCTCCTCAGGGGGACTGAGTCATCTATCTGCCGTCCCGACCGGGAAAACCGAGAGGTCTGCTGCTTGCCAGGAGCTAGGATACACGATGTGACGGAGAGACTGCCGAGACTCATCAAGCCCTCGGATCACTACCCCTTCCTGCTTCTCCACGTGGGCACCAATGATACTGCCAAGAATGACCTTGAGCTGATCACTGCAGACTACGTGGCTCTGGGAAGAAGGATAAAGGAGTTTGAGGCGCAAGTGGTGTTCTCGTCCATCCTCCCTGTGCAAGGAAAAGGCCTGGGTAGAGACCGTCGAATCGTGGAAGTCAACGAATGGCTACGCAGGTGGTGTCGGAGAGAAGGCTTTGGATTCTTCGACCATGGGGTGGTGTTCCAAGAAGGAGGAGTGCTAGGCAGAGACGGGCTCCACCTAACAAAGAGAGGGAAGAGCATCTTCGCCAGCAGGCTGGCTAACCTAGTGAGGAGGGCTTTAAACTAGGTTCACCGGGAGAAGGAGACCAAAGCCCTGAGGTAAGTGGGGAAATGGGATCCTGGGAGGAAGCACAAGCAGGAGAGCACAAGAGGGGAGGACTCCTGTCTCATGCTGAGAAAGAGGGACGATCGATGAGTTATCTTAAGTGCCTATACACAAATGCAAGAAGCCTGGGAAACAAGCAGGGAGAACTGGAAGTCCTAGCACAGTCAGGGAACTATGATGTGATTGGAATAACAGAGACTTGGTGGGATAACTCACATGACTGGAGTACTGTCATGGATGGATATAAACTGTTCAGGAAGGACAGGCAGGGCAGAAAAGGTGGGGGAGTTGCATTGTATGTAAGAGAGGAGTATGACTGCTCAGAGCTCCGGTATGAAACTGCAGAAAAACCTGAGAGTCTCTGGATAAAGTTGAGAAGTGTGAGCAATAAGGGTGATGTCATGGTTGGAGTCTGCTATAGACCACCAGACCAGGGGGATGAGGTGGACGAGGCTTTCTTCTGGCAACTAGCAGAAGTTGCTAGATCGTAGGCCCTGGTTCTCATGGGAGACTTTAATCACCCTGATATCTGCTGGGAGAGCAATACAGCGGTGCACAGACAATCCAGGAAGATTTTGGAAAGTGTAGGGGACAATTTCCTGGTGCAAGTGTTGGAGGAACCAACTAGGGGCAAAGCTTTTCTTGACCTAATTCTCACAAACAGGGAAGAATTAGTAGGGGAAGCAAAAGTGGATGGGAACCTGGGAGGCAGTGACCATGAGATGGTCGAGTTCAGGATCCTGACACAAGGAAGAAAGGAGAGCAGCAGAATACGGACCCTGGACTTCAGAAAAGCAGACTTTGACTCCCTCAGGGAACAGATGGGCAGGATCCCCTGGGAGAATAACATGAAGGGCAAAGGGGTCCAGGAGAGCTGGCTGTATTTTAAAGAATCCTTATTGCGGTTGCAGGAACAAACCATCCTGATGTGTAGAAAGAATAGTAAATATGGCAGGCGACCAGCTTGGCTAAACAGTGAAATCCTTGCTGATCTTAAACACAAAAAAGAAGCTTACAAGAAGTGGAAGATTGGACAAATGACCAGGGAGGAGTATAAAAATATTGCTCGGGCATGCAGGAATGAAATCAGGAAGGCCAAATCACACTTGGAGTTGCAGCTAGCAAGGGATGTTAAGAGTAACAAGAAGGGTTTCTACAGGTATGTTAGCAACAAGAAGAAAGTCAAGGAAAGTGTGGGCCTCTTACTGAATGAGAGAGGCAACCTAGTGACCGAAGTTGTGGAAAAAGCTAATGTACTCAATGCTTTTTTTGCCTCTGTCTTCACGAATATGGTCAGCTCCCAGACTGCTGCACTGGGCAGCACAATATGGGGAGAAGGTGACCAGCCCTCTGTGGAGAAAGAAGTGGTTCGGGACTATTTAGAAAAACTGGACGTGCACAAGTCCATGGGGCTGGATGCGCTGCATCCGAGGGTGCTAAAGGAGTTGGCGGATGAGATTGCAGAGCCATTAGCCATTATTTTTGAAAACTCATGGCAATCTGGGGAGGTCCCGGATGACTGGAAAAAGGCTAATGTAGTGCCCATCTTTAAAAAAGGAAAGAAGGAGGATCCGGGGAACTATAGGCCAGTCAGCCTCACCTCAGTCCCTGGAAAAATCATGGAGCATGTCCTCAAGGAATCAATTATGAAACACTTAGAGGAGAGGAAAGTGATCAGGAACAGTCAGCATGGATTCACCAAGGGGAAGTCGTGCCTGACTAACCTAATTGCCTTCTATGATGAGATAACTGGCTCTGTGGATGAGGGGAAAACAGTGGATGTGTTATTCCTTGACTTTAGCAAAGCTTTTGATACGGTCTCCCACAGTATTCTTGCTGCCAAGTTAAAGAAGTATGGGCTGGATGAATGGACTGTAAAGTGGATAGAAAGCTGGCTGGATCGTCGGGCTCAACTGGTAGTGATCAATGGCTCCATGTCAAGTTGGCAGCCGGTTTCAAGTGGAGTGCCCCAAGGGTCGGTCCTGGGGCCGGTTTTGTTCAATATCTTCATTAATGATCTGGAGGATGGTGTGGACTGCACTCTCAGCAAGTTTGCAGATGACACTAAACTAGGAGGCGTGGTAGATACACTAGAGGGTAGGGATCGGATACAGAGGGACCTAGACAAATTAGAGGATTGGGCCAAAAAAAACCTGATGAGGTTCAACAAGGACAAGTGCAGAGTCCTGCACTTAGGACGGAAGAATCCCATGCACTGCTACAGACTAGGGACCGAATGGCTAGGTAGCAGTTCTGCAGAAAAGGACCTAGGGGTCACAGTGGACGAGAAGCTGGATATGAGTCAACAGTGTGCTCTTGTTGCCAAGAAGGCTAACAGCATTGGGCATTGCCAGCAGATCGAGGAACGTGATCGTTCCCCTTTATTCGACATTGGTGAGGCCTCATCTAGAATACTGTGTCCAGTTTTGGGCCCCACACTACAAGAAGGATGTGGAAAAATTGGAAAGAGTCCAGCGGAGGGCAGCAAAAATGATTAGGGGTCTGGAGCACATGACTTATGAGGAGAGGTTGAGGGAACTGGGATTGTTTAGTCTCCAGAAGAGAAGAATGAGGGGGGATTTGATAGCAGCCTTCAACTACCTGAAGGCGGGTTCCAAGGAGGATGGAGCTCGGCTGTTCTCAGTGGTGGCAGATGACAGAACAAGGAGCAATGGTCTCAAGTTGCAGTGGGGGAGGTCCAGGTTGGATATTTAGGAAACACTTTCACTAGGAGGGTGGTGAAGCACTGGAATGTGTTACCTAGGGAGGTGGTGGAGTCTCCTTCCTTGGAGGTTTTTAGGGCCTGGCTTGACAAAGCCCTGGCTAGGATGATTTAGTTGGGAATTGGTCCTGCTTTGAGCAGGGGGTTGGACTAGATGACCTCTTGAGGTCCCTTCCAACCCTGATATTCTATGATTCTATGATTTTACAGATGGGGAAACTGAGGTGATGTGACTCTTCCAGGGTATCACAATAAACCCATGTAGTGCTGGGATCAGAATGCAGGACTCCAGGTCCTCTAGCCACTATACTCCACTCTTTCCACATGACCTAGGAATGGAAAAAGGCCCTTTTGTAACTAACCTGGAGCACAGTTTGTCCCACTGTCAGGCTGTGAATTTTAATCACCAGTTTTTATTAAATCCTGGCAAGCTGCCACTCTGAACTCTGTTTCTGCACAACACAGGAGGCTCCTTACGCCAGAGAGGGGGAGCGCAGGGGCCACTAGGTTGGCTGGTCCCCAGGCTTTGCCCAGCACAGAATGGGCAAAAGAACATCGGCTAAGGTAGCAGGAGGGAACTGGGAGGAGCTGGAAGTTGCAGCCTTAAACCCCAACAGGGATCATGATCCGAGCCCTGAGCCAAACCCAAACAAGTGCCAGGCTCCAGAGCAGTCACCTTGCCTGAAGGAAGGTGATGCAAAGCAGCAGAGCTGTTCTCTCTCAGTGCAGCGCCTGGGAGCTGGCAGATGTGGGGTGCGCAGGGTGGGTCCAGCGGATGGGGGGGAGAGTACTGAGGCAGGTGGAGATGCTGGTAGGCAGGGGATTGCTGCATGGCAGGAGGTTTAAGGTGATAGTCTTTCCTCCCTGTTTCAGATGTGGGCCCCTCGCACAGCAGGGAGCAAAGCTGCCCAGGCCCTAAGGGGGGGTGTATGGATGGAGACTGTGCTGTGTGGGTGCTGTAAGGGCGAGCTTCTGGGGGGGGTGTCTGCTCCCCTTCTTCTGCATGTTCCTCCAATGATCTTGGAGAGGGGTCTCCCCCAACTGTGGCCACCGGAGAAAGGCCACATACATCCAAAAAGCCGTCCCTCAAAGCAATGCCAGACGCCAGGTTCTCGCTGAGCAGCCCCCAACGTTTGCCCCAGGCCATGCCTTGGAGTCAGTGTCCAGACCTTTCCCAGATGCTCCCCGAGCCTTGTGTCCTCCAGCCAAGGCTGCTGGGATATGCTATCTGGGGGGACCCTCCGAGGTGGGACAGAAAGCAGCTGTCCCGTTGCTGAGGAGGAGGAGGGTTTGGCTCAGGAAGCTCCAGGGGATGCTCTGGCTGCCAGACCTTCTAGGGGTATAGGTCAAGAGGCTGGTTCTGAGCTGTGCTTTGGGGCTGGCTAACCTAGTCTCTTTGGGAGAGGTCTGCTCAGGCCCAATCTGAGCACAAGAGGAACAGGTTTTTTCCAAACCTGACCCGAACCTGACACTTGTAGGGGTTGCCAACTCTCCAGGATTGGCCTGGAGTCTCCCAGAATCAGCATGGATCTCCTGGTGACTATTGAAAGCAATCTGGGAGATTTTAACAGGCTATTTTAAGAAAATGACATTATGTCATGTTGTGTGTGTGTGGGGGTGGAAATCTCCCTGAATAGCTTCAGTCACAGTTGGCAACCCTAGACACGTGTAGATGGGTTCCGTCAGGTTTGGGCCAGGTTGCCAGGCTCTATTCTTTGGATCAGCCTGGACCAACGTGTCTGTACTGCACCTGGCACTACAGGGCCCCAATCCTGACTGCTTGAGCCAACAGCTCCTCATTTATCCATCTGGGCGTTGGGGCCTGGTATCCTCAGGGCATGGGGTTTGACTCTGGAAGATGGTCTTTCCCTAAGACCATCTCACTCCACCTTCAGAGCACAGAGCCAGGTCTGCCTGCTCCAGCTTTTCTCAAGGGGATGCATGTGGCACAGGGGGGCGAGGGAGGTTGTGCTCAGTGGAGGAGTTGGGGATCATTTTGTCCTGGCAAGATTGCAAACATTTTAAAAAACGTGTCAGTGATTTAGGACCCCAAGTGCCATTTTCAAAAGTCATCTGCACCCACATCCTCAAAGGTATTTAGGACCCTAACACCCATTAAAACCAAAGGGAATTAGGTGCCTAAATACCTCTGAGGATCTGTGCTGCAGGTCCTTGGGGGCATGGGACTTAGCTTTTAGGTGTTAGGTCACTTCTGAGACTTGGACTGAAGATCCTAAATCACTCTAGTGCTTTTGAACGTGTTCCCCATTATATCACAGTCCTTGATTCAGTTCACTGCTCTCCCTCACATTGCATGTCATTGGCCTGTCCTCCCAATACCATCACCTTTCTCCCCTACCATTGATGGGATGGGTCTGACCCTAAATGCAAGAACCCTCAGACTTCTTTCGCTCAAAACAGAGCTGTGAAGGGTGCAATTTGACCTCTGAATTGGGCACAACCAACCCCAAGTTCCAAACTCCTCAAAGTTCTGGAGGGAGAGACACTGGAAGCTGGAGCAGCTTGAGCCTTTCCCTGTCAATAGAGTATCCTATTCCATTCTCTGTTGGTTCTTATACTGTGCCCATCCCCATAGTAGCTGAGTGCCTTCCAATCATGCTTTAAAGCAACATGGCTAATATCTGCCCCATGTTTGTAGGCTCCATGCTCCTTCCTCGAGGGATCTAGGGTTCATCTGTAACTTTTGGCTAAGCGAGAGAGTCACGTCACCAGGGTGTGTGCCTGGGAAGTGCTAGCCCCAGTCAGTACAGTTCAGCACAATCCTGGTGACGGCATTCTGGAATTCAGCATTCAGTTCTAGGCACCTCAGAACCAGAGAGATCTGGAAATGCTGGCAGGGAGTCTGAAGGTACAGCTACATTACAGAAAGAACTCCACGGCAGTTGGGCTCAGAGCCCAGCTCAACTGACTACAGCAGGAATGTCTATACTGCTATTTTTAGCCCCATAGCATGAGCCCCATAAGCCCAAATCAGTTGACCAGGGATCTGAGACTTGCTGCCACATGGCTTTTTTCCAGTGTACATGGAGTCTGAAAAGAGCAGCAACCTGATTAAGTGAGTAGTAGAGGGTGAGTCAGGAAGAATAGCCCAGTGGTTAGGGCTGTAGCGAGAGTTGTAGGAGACCTGCATTCAATTCTCTACTCTGCCACAGATTTTCCGTGTGACCTCAAACAAGTCTCCCTGGGTCTCAATTTCCCCGTCTGTAAAATGGCGATCAAAATACAGACTTCCTTTGTAAGGTGCTTTGAGATCTCCTGATAAGAGCGAGGGATTATTTCTATACTTAATGGGCTCTGGCCTCATTTGCACATTGGCAGTCCAGAGTAACTCCAACAGAGTGAGTGGAGAGCCTTCAGCTTGACACAGGTGTAACTGGGAGCCGAATCTTGTTCCAGGCATGGACCAGTCATGTTTCAGTCCAGACTATTTTCCTCTTTTTAGCTGTTGATTATTTTTTAAAATATCTATTTACTTAACAGGATGAGATGAACAGCCCCTCTGGATCAAGGACAGTGTCCCCTGCTAGCGGATTGGTAGCCAATTGCTACCAAGTTCTTAGGGGAGGGAAGGGGGCAGAGTCCTGCAG
This sequence comes from Malaclemys terrapin pileata, assembly GCF_027887155.1. Lineage (NCBI taxonomy): Eukaryota > Metazoa > Chordata > Testudines > Emydidae > Malaclemys > Malaclemys terrapin. The sequence goes on from NC_071511.1 coordinate 49,843,747, forward strand.
TTTCCAATTGATCAGTTACCAATGACGGGGGGGCTTTCACAATGCATGGTGGCAGGCAGGGGACATTCACTCTGATAAGGGGTAACTGCGATCTGGATGGCCGCTGCTCTATTCTTTCGCCACCCTGCCTGCTTGGAATATGTGTGTCCCAGCTCGAGGGCTGGATGTCAGAGCAGACCCTAGTGACTCGCTATATTCCCAGGTATAATAGTTTGCTGAATCACAGTTGTTTCTCTCTAGTGTAAAGTGTGTTACAAAATCAGATGATAAAGGACATCCTGACTGGGCCCCCCAGGGCTTTGCTTGCACAACTGCTTGGAAAGGGTCCCAGAGAGGAAGACAAGCCTGGCCTATGTTGATACACACTGCGAGGACTGAACCAGGCAGGAAAATCCCATCCCCTGGGATCACACACACACCATCAGTTCAGTCCTGACCCCATGGTGCAGTGTAGGGTCTAGCAGATGGCCCAAAAGGGACTCCCACCCCTTGGAGCTGGAGCAGGAAACATGTTGAGCCTTCATAGTTTCATAGTCCAAAAGGGACTGTCAGATCATTTCATCTGACCTCCTGTCATTAAACTTCACCCAGACACTTGTATGCACCCAACTTGAGTGAGACTAAGTGCTCGGAAACAAGGTTCACAGAAACCTCTGGTCACATTGGGCAGGAGACACTAACACTACCTGGCTAAAGGAAGTCGATCACCTCCCTTGGGGGACTGGGTGGCTTCAATGGACTGGCAAGCCCAGCCTGCCACTTCCACTGGAGGTCACTGGTTTGACTCCAACCCAGCAACACTAGCGCCCTCAAGCATTCCCCACCCTGTGGTTGTTTGGTGGCGAGTGTGTGCTGAGATGGTGACCTTGCTGTGTTGGGCTCCATATCACAAAAGCTGCCGGTGTGGCTCATTGGTGAGTAGCCCCAGGCCTGGCTGGGCTGTGGATCCTAAGTGTCCACTACCGCTCAGTGACAAATTGGTGACGGGGATGGTTGCCCTGCAACTGCCCAAGCTGTATGCGTCCTCAGAGCTCAGAGGCCTGCCTTCTCCCGCAATGGTATTCTCTGACTCATGCCAGTCACTCACTTCCTTTTGTGTTCTTCCTGTTTAATTCATTTACCTTGGGAGGCATAATAGATGCTTTATCCTCGCTCCACCCTGTGATTGGATCCTGACAGCTCCGTTTCTATGCCCCGTTCTGCTCCCAGGACGCCAGTCACCCCGGCTGGAGCATGCAGCATGTGAAGGCAGATCACAGGACTTGCAGTACCACCATGGGCTGGAGCTGAGCTGTTCCCACAGGGACGTTATGCCGCCGTGTAATTCTGGCCATAAAGTGCACCAGAGCCCAACCCTGGAGAGGCAAATTGAACAGCGTGGGTACAACGGCTCTTACTCACAAAGCGTGAGAGAGAGAGCCCTAACACTCTGATCTAGACCTGAATCTCCCCAAAATCTGGGTCAGAGCTGAGAGTTTGATCGGGGTCCTTCTTTAGTATAGCTGGACCATAAGAAAGTCAATCTTGTAGCTACAGAATGAAGCTAGACAGTAGCAAGCTCTGCACACACATTGCAGAAGCTCTATAGCATGCAGGATGCCCAGATGGACAGTGTACGGCAGAGAGGAGCACAATATAGACACCTTGGAGGGGTGGGTGGGTGGATGGATGTGGTAGCTATGATCTAGTTCAGATTCATAGATTCTATAGGTTTGAAAGGATCAGATTTTTATTGATAAATGTCAGTAAACTTCAATTTCATGGTACACACCCACAATCAAAAAATATTTCCATTGATAATAAAAGAAATTTACCAATAGGCAAAGTAAGAAAAATGCTGCTTAAGAACGATTTCAAGTTTGATTTAAGGAGATTTACTTTGTCTATTTTGGCATGCAAAGTGACAATTTGTGTTTTAATGGTTATAAAGCTTTATCTTTCTGAAGCTCTGCATCTACTGTCATTAACTAATTATTGTCTGACTCCACTATTGTCTGACACCCATAATTTCCTGAAAATTTAAGTTTATGAAAATAAAATAAAAAAATGCTTAAAACCTGTAATTTTGAGCAACTGTGAAAATGGAAATATACAAACCTGGAAAAAAGTTTTCAAATAAACATTGATATATCAAGTGAAATTTTTTTAAAAAATGGAATTCTTCCAAGCCTATGTGTAATGTAGTATGATGGGGAAGTCTACCTCACTAAGGATAGTGGAGCCTAGTGGATAGTTCACCCCAGTTACATCGTATGGCCCTTTAAGATTTTGGGAGGTTTTGATATATTTGCTATTGAATGGTTCTTTGAGAGGAGACCATCACCCCAGCACAGGCTGAAAATGAATAATGTCACGCTGCAAGGTGCTAGCAGCTGCCCTCAGTGAAGGGGTTTGGGGTCCAAAGATAATCAGAGACCTCATTAAAGCCAATGGCTGTGCCAGGCACTGTCTTTTGGGCTCAACAGAAGGCACTATCAAGCCCTTTTATGTAGTAAAAGCAGCTGCAGATTCTGGGGGGTGACTCCCCAAAGCAGGCAGGTCAATGCTGAGCCCTGTGGACTGGGGGTTCCTTTGGTTGCAGGGGCTAGGAGGCTAGTTGCAAGCTGTGCATGCTGGAGGTTGGAAGTCAGGAGAAGGAGCTGTGAGTGTGATCCTGGCAGGAAGCAGAGACAGAGCTTCTTGGGTACAGAGCTCGCTGGAGAGGCAGACGTGGGGATTTCTGAGCAAGGACATTGCTGCTGTGTGTTCCTCCTCTGTTCAGGGTAAATGGACTGTGTCCATTCTTCATTTAAAAACAAAACAAACCCTAAGATTACAACAAGGAGAGCCCTGACCTGCTTCACTGCTTTCAGCATAGATGGGCAACAAGGATATAAAAAATGTCCCAAAAGCTGCCTTATGAAAGGGTGAGAGAACCTGCTAGAGCCCTGGGCATACCCTGCTGAGCTGCTTAGATGCCTTTAAAAATTAAAATGAAATGGAGGACAATTTCCACCTGGCAATAGGCAGGGAGGGGAGACCCAAGGCAGCGCTGACGCTGTCCAACTGTAAGGGTTTGGCGGAGTATGCGGCATGCCCATCATTTAGGGTGACCAGATGTCCCGATTTTATAGGGACAGTCCCGATTTTTGGGTCTTTTTCTTATATAGGCTCCTATTACCCCCCACCCCCGTCCCGATTTTTCACATTTGCTGTCTGGTCACCCTACCATCATTGCAAATGCAGATTTCCTTGGATGGGCACAGGAGAGTAGCTTTAGTGACATTTCAGTAGCTCCTTGAGGGCTGCCAGTGAGATCAGCTCCCTGCTGTACTAGGTGCTGTGCATACCTGTAGTGACTGGTGATGCTGTACCGAACAGCTCGCAGTGTAAGCAAACAAGACAGACCGACAGTGGAGAGGCTGAAGGACTTGTCTGAGGTCAGAGCTAAGAACAATTTTTCTTGAATTCCAGCCCAGGACCCTAGCTGGTGCTCAATGCTGCCTCTGTAATTGTTCCCCACTGGCACTCCGTATTGGAATAATCCAAGGGATCCCAACTGGATATTTTTCTATTCCCTGAGTTCTCGGGGAGGGGTGTCACACACAGGTGTCAGGGGGCTGTGCCCACCCTGCCTCTCTCATAATGGGAGGAGGTCCCTGGAAAAGACTGAGAGCCACTGCCCTGTATAAGTTGCAGATCCACTTGATACACTCACATGTATTGATCCCAAGTCACAGGGCCATCTCCCTGCCTCCTTTCACTTGTTGCAGACGATAGAGGGCCATGTACGGGGGCCATGGTGTCCCCAAGAAGTTGCCCACAGCGATAAGAGAACTGCTGTTGCCCCAAGCAGTTAGAGGTTTCCTTTAGTTCAGAGAGGCCTGTGTTGCAGGAGCCAGAGCACCATGGTTCTGGTCCTGACCCCCATGTGCATGCAATTGCTATAATAACTGCATCTGTTGTATGGAGTCACTACAATGCCGCATAATTATACACACAATGTTGCACCGATCTCCAGCTTAAAAGTGCAGCAGGGTTCTTAGCTGCCCTGGCCTTCTCTTCCCTTCCCTGCTGGTGCTCAGAGAAGCCTCTTGAATCTCAAAGGAAACTTTTAAAGCATCTCAACCTACCAGAGTGATTCCCGACTCTCACTGGGAGGAAATTATTGCCACGGTGGGAATGCTAAGCACTACTCATCAGCCGAGATCGGGGCCCCATCGCACCAGATGCTGAAAATGTACATGGTAAGAGTCAAACGGCTTAACATCGAACAAGACAGGACAGATGAAGGACAAGATTATTAGCCCCATTTTACAGATGGGAACTGTGGCGCAGAAACTGGCCTGAAGGGAGGCTGTGAAAGGGAGTGAATCCACATTCCCAGCCAGTGCCTTAGCCACTAGACCATCCTTCCCCTCTACCATTGCATTTAGCAGAAAGGTTAATGTCCAAATATTCCCGTAAATCACCTCCCTGCCCCCAGGCATCAACCCAGCAGAACTATCTATGAGCAGGCCCTTCGGGAGGTTTTGCTTGGGACCAAGCCCCCCTCTCTCTGGCCCTGATTTGCCATCTCTCTGTGCAGACAGCCCCCACTGAGCACATGTATGATGCACAGTCTATCGACATGGGCATGCAGCGCCACCCTGCAGACTGCACGGGGGAGCGAGTGCATGGCATGGGCTTTGACATTTTCCCCCTCTGGCGCACATACAGCCCTGGCTCCCCCAGCCATCTGCAACCCCCGGCAGACTCTCCTCCAGCTGAGGTTGGCAGCATGTGCTGCTCTCGGGACTCCTCCAGAGGCCTGTCTGCTCTGGCGTCTGTTCCCCCCTCTCCCCCCGCCCCCCCAGCACCTGGCCTGGGAGAATCTGGAAAATTACACAGCCAAGACTCTTATGCTGGGGCAGCTTGTTCAGCCACAAGGTCCCCTCCTTCCCCTCCTGCCCCCGTCTGCCCATGCTCCAGCTCCATTGTCTAAACATTAACTTTCTGTGTCTGCGGGTCATAGGATCTGGGACCTGTCATCCTGGCCAGGCATTTGGCTGCAGGTCCAGTTTGGTGCATGACCTGTCCTGGCGAGGATCCTATCTTCACAGGGGGCCCTCCAAGGGCTGGCATTGCTCCCCCCACCGGTGTATTTCAGAGGCAGTCATGCAGTGTCTCTGCATGGGGGGGCCATCTGATTGCATCACCCTGGGAGGACAGGATGGCATCACCAGGCCCCATGAGTCACATGCAAATAGCACAGGCGGGAACACATGTCCTCTCTCACCCTTCCTGGAGCCAGCCCCTGGCTTAGGACTCTGCAGAGCCCCTCCCCCATCCCCAAACAACGCCCATCAGCCTCCTAAAAGGGAGCAGACACAGCGGTTGCAAGGGTAGCTCCTCCAGTGTTGGTCTTTTCTCCTGCTCTAGTGGCTGGTCCATGAAAGAGGATAAGAGTCTACTACAGCTGCCAGCTAATGGAGCTGCTCCTATCGCTCATGCTTTTAGGGTTGTAGGTCCAGGGTTCAAACCCCGTTCTCAGCGCTGGCTGGCTAAGTTGTCCGAAGCCAAGGGAAGCAGAGTATTAGGGGAGTTCAAGCTGGGATGAAATGCCAGTGCTCCCTTCCAGTCCAGCATGTTGCGGATCTGCCCCCCAAGCGGCTCTCCTGTCTCGGTGGTTTTGCTTGTGACTTTGCGGGACAAGGGTGAGAGGAGAAGCTCTACCCCAGTAACAAGCAGGCTGATCCCACGCCCATCAGGACAAAACCTGCCCCCCCCCCCCCCCCCCGAGGTGACTAGCACCAGCTAACTCCCCCAGGCTGCTGCTCCGCCCCTTCTTTAATGCACTATGCCCCTCCCTGATTCACTCAGCCTGGCCTGCACCGTAAGAGAGCACAGAGTCTACAAGCAGAAGTGTCCGTCGGCTTGACAATCAGGCGTTTAGCCTTTCACACACCAGGCCAGCACTGTAGCCACTAGGCCATCCTTCCTCCATGCTGTCACCTGCCAAGGAGCCACAACAGCACAAGTGCTCAAGTAGGTTAGCGGAAGGAGCCAGAGGCAGCAGCAGGATCATCTTGTTCCTGGAAAACTTGAGTAGGCTCCGTGCTCCCTTTGCTCAGAGCGTTAATGCTCTGATTTCTCCTTTGAGCCTTTTCAAGAAATCACAATAGACGTAGGCCATGCTAGCTTCCCCCAGCTCCTTTTAATCCAGTCCTGCTGTCAGACCCAATCGCTCAGCAACCCCGTGGCCCCCTCTCACCAGCTTCACTCTGCCGCTAATTGCCCCCTGACCCCTTTTATCAGTCCCACATTGGGGATTTGGTTTCTCTCATCACAGCTGGAAGAAGAGGAGTGATTTCGGATTTGGGGGGCCAGGGAAAGGGCTCGGCCAATGCACCCTTTGCTGATATTGATCGAAGATCCAGCTGCGGGTTGTGTACCTTTTTGTAGATCTTTACTCAGAGCGAAGATCAGAGGGTCACACAGGTCCCAGATCAGAGCTTTTCCTAGAACCACCCCGCTCCTCCTGTGGGTTTGCAATCAGATCCCCTCCCCCGTTCGGCGCCAGCCTCCCTGCACTTACATAACCATCTTACTCCGCTTTGTGAGAGGCCCTGAATGGCCGTGTTGTGAGTGACAGTCTGTTCCGGGCTTGTGTCAGGGAGCAAGGCGAGATGGTAAATTTCATTATTCTGCCCCTCATGTGATGAATTAATTCAGCTCCATGTGACACAGCCTGGGCCTGGGAGAGCTGGGGAAAAACAGCCCGTTTGGCTCTCAGGGCTAAAGGAAGGGACAGTGACACCCAAGAATGGGGGAAGGGAGAGAGAGGTGAGCCTCACATCTCAGATGGTGTCAACTTGGGGAGTGGACTGACTGTCCAGTGGGGCCCCTGCTGACGTGCATTAATAGGCTGTTAATGCACTTTGAGCCAGCCCTGTTTCAAAGAGGACACGATCAAAGTGTTCTGACGAACTGTTAAGGTGCATCAGCAGGGTGCACATGGACAGTTAGACCCCAGCAGGCTACAGGGGATCAAATCATATCCCAGCTTGCTGCAGTCTAATTGTTTGAGTAGATAAGCCTGCAAGCTCCAGCAATTATGCATTCAAGTATCAGAGGGTTAGCCCTGTTAGTCTGTATACACAAAAACAATGAGGAGTCCAGTGGCACCTTAAAGACTAACAGATTTATTTGAGCATAAGCTTTCGTGGGTAAAAATCCACTTCTTCAGATGCATGGAGACTGAAGAAGTGGGTATTTTACCCACTTATGCATCTGAAGAAGTGGGGTTTTTTACCCATGAAAACTTATTCCCAGATAAGTCTGTTAGTCTTTAAGGTGCCACTGGACTCCTCAATTATGCGTTGTTCACTAATAAAAATAACACAACAGAACAAGCACAGTACAGGTAATGCCTCATGCCTAGTATGCTGGCATAACCTTAACTCTGCCCCCTGGGAGACCAAACAGCCAACCCCATGCTTTAGAGAATCATAGAATCATAGAATATCAGGGTTGGAAGGGACCTCAGGAGGTCATCTAGTCCAACCCCCTGCTCAAAGCAGGACCGATTCCCAACTAAATCATCCCAGCCAGGCTTTGTCAAGCGTGACCTTAAAAACCTCTAAGGAAGGAGATTCCACCACCTCCCTAGGTAACCCATTCCAGTGCTTCACCACCCTCCTAGTGAAAAAGTTTTTCCTAATATCCAACCTAAACCTCCCCCACTGCAACCTGAGACCATTACTCCTTGTTCTGTCATCTGGTACCACTGAGAAGAGTCTAGATCCATCCTATTTGGAACCCCTTTTCAGGTAGTTGAAAGCAGCTATTAAATCCCCCCTCATTCTTCTCTTCTGCAGACTAAACAATCCCAGTTCCCTCAGCCTCTCCTCATAAGTCATGTGCTCCAGCCCCCTAATAATTTTTGTTGCCCTTCGCTGGACTGTTTCCAATTTTTCCACATCCTCCTTGTAGTGTGGGGCCCAAAACTGGACACAGTACTCCAGATGAGGCCTCACCAATGTCAAATAGAGGGGAATGATCAAGTCCCTCGATCTGCTGGCAATGCCCCTACTTATACAGCCCAAAATGCTGTTAGCCTTCTTGGCAACAAGGGCACACTGTTTACCAGCTTCTCGTCCACTGTAACCCCTAGTCCTTTTCTGCAGAACTGTTGCCTAGCCATTCGGTCCCTAGTCTGTAACAGTGCATAGGATTCTTCCGTCCTAAGTGCAGGACTCTGCACTTGTCCTTGCTGAACCTCATCAGGTTTCTTTTGGCCCAATCCTCTAATTTGTCTAGGTCCCTCTGTATCCTATCCCTACCCTCCAGCGTATCTACCACTCCTCCCAGTTTAGTGTCATTTGCAAACTTGCTGAGAGTGCAGTCCACGCCATCCTCCAGATCATTAATGAAGATATTGAACAAAACCAGCCCCAGGACCAACCCTTGGGGCACTCTGCTTGATACCAGCTGCCAACTAGACATGGAGCCATTGAGCACTACCCGTTGAGCCCGACGATCTAGCCAGCTTTCTATCCACCTTATAGTCCATTCATCCATCCCATATTTCTTTAACTTGCTGGCAAGAATACTGAGGGATACCATATCAAAAGCTTTGCTAAAGTCAAGGAATAACACATCCACTGTTTTCCCCTCATCCACAGACCAGTTATCTCCTTATAGAAGGCAATTAGGTTAGTCAGGCATGACTTGCCCTTGGTGAATCCATGCTGACTGTTCCTGATCACTTTCCTCTCCTCTAAGTGTTTCATAATTGATTCCTTGAGGACCTGCTCCATGATTTTCCCAGGGACTGAGGTGAGGCTGACTGGCCTGTAGTTCCCTGGATCCTCCTTCTTCCCTTTTTTAAAGAAGCAGGAAATGAAAGGAGGCGATATATGAAGCAGCACCAACTCCCATTGCTGTTTGGCCCTGCTGGGCTAGCAGCCTCAGTAAAGCAAGCAGAGACAATTCAAAGCCAGCAGAGGCTCATGGCGAGTGTAGACAGACTCCACCCCCACCCCCACATCCTGGCCCAGTTGGTGGGACCAGCCTGCCCTCACCCACCCTCAGCCCTCACAGGGCAAATCTCATGGGCCACCTCCGCTGGGTAAATGGCCTAGCTCCATTGAAATCCATCTACCCCATCTGGGGATCTGGTCCCATGTGTCCAATCTCCTGAGGCGAAGTTTTGGCCCTTCAATGCTGGTTGCTGTGGATACGGGTGGATAGCTAATCCAAGATGATTGCTCCATTTTTTTCTTATTAGCAGCATGGGTTATTTTTTGTCTTCCCCTCCCTAGGCGACTGTGACATGTCTCTGGAGAGAACGTTGTATGATCACTCCCAAGGTCACCGACTGTCAGCACATGCCCTGAGCAACTGTAGGAAACAAAACCATCCGAAACTGTCAGAAAGAGTCAGTGCAACGAATCATGGCCCAGGCTCAGTTGGTGTAAATCAGGCTGGCGCCACTGATTCCAGCAAAGATTGCCTGTGGGATTCCAGTGGTGCTGTGGCCAATTCACACCAGCTGGGGATCTGGCCTGTTGACTCCTTTGGAGCAAACCTGAGTGACACCAGTGGACATCTGGCCCTGGCTGATTCACACTAGCTGCGGATCTGGCCTATTGACTCCAATGAAGCTGCACCAATGTACATCCCCGGGGATCTGGCCCATTGTGTCAATGAAAACAACGAGATGATGCTAGAAAAATGTTTCTCCTTGTGCCAGTGGGAGTTTCTGCCTATCCATCTGCCAACATCTTGGGACCGAAAAAATCAGGAGATTTTTAATGTGCCTAAAATCACGCAACTTTGCCTCAGGTTACACAAATATCCTTTAAGTTCTGCCTGGTGGAGCAGAAGGCTCTCAGCTCCTCCCAACACTGCAAAAAGACAGTTAATTCACTCAGCCTTCCCTAGCTCCACATCAATTAAGGATGCACCCTTGTTTAAGAGCCGTGGGCTGGTAACCACTAGTAGAGGGGAGGCCTGGCTCCTCCCTATAACGCTAGCTGTGACAGTGACAGGGTGAAACTACCCCTATTAAGCAGAGAAAGAAGGGCTGGATTGACTAGTCGGAGCTGAGGAGGGCTGCATGCTTAGGGGCTACAGACTGTGAGGCAACAGGACAGATTGGTAGGAAGGGCTGTGCCCAGCCAAAACCTGGGGTGGATGAGTGAGCTTTCATTTAACGCTGGGGGCTTTGATTTAAGCCTGGAAGGGAGGAATTTTGTGGCTCAGCCAGAGAGTGATGACCCCTCCTATGAGCCCTAGAGCTGCCTATGAACCATGGCTCAGAGGAGAAACAGAGGTCCCACCCTGAGTGAACCTGTAGCAGCTGACACTGGACCAGGTAAGCCTGCGGGCTCAGCTCTTCCAAGCGCAACATTGCAAGGTGGCCAGAAGGTTTGCTGGGGTAAACCAGTAATGGGGATGGGTCTATGCTGATTTACACCATCTGAAAAACTGGCCTGTAATCATTATTTATGAAACTATTTGGGATGGTTGAAATGGTGGATTTTGTCGAAATGGGTGTGTACAATGTCTGTCTGGTTGAGACCAGATGGGGTGGACCATTTTACTCCTTGTGACAAAGTTGGGGATTTTTGTAGTGTTTTACATGAATAGTGTGTGCGCGCCTCAGTTTCCCTGTGTGCTGCATGTTTAACAAGGTGGTGGGAGAGGGTTGGTTGTTGCAGAGGACCAGGTGTGACCTCGCCTGGCAGCTGGGATCCCCAGACAATGGCCTGGAAATGGAGAACCTTAACAACTGGTGACCTGATGACTAAGAGGCCTACCCTAGCTTGGCAGCCAGCTGGTTCTGGCCAGTGGTAGGACAAAGGGCTGAGGAGAGAGGACCCGGGTGACCTGACCAGCTGGTTCCAGCCAGAGGAGAACAAAGGACGGAAGAGAGAGGGCCCCAGCGACCTGTTTACCTGGGGACGGAAGACAAAAGACAGGGGAGGAGTTGTTGGGGCCGGTGATATCGGATGCCCAGCTTTTGGAAAGCTCAGGGTCTGTGGACTGGGGACAGAGAGTAGGCAGAGCCCACCTGGATGCAGGGGAGACTTAGATGTACTGTACTGAGGGAGGCCAGGCCTGAGGGCCCTGAGAGTTTCCTATGCTGTGTTCAGACGCTCAATAAACCCTCCTGTTTTACGCTGGCTGAGAGTCACTCTGGTCTGGAGAACAGGGTTGCATTATTCCCTCTGGGAGTGGAGGCTCTGGGGGGTCCAGAGCGAGTGGACTCCCTGAGGTAGCCCACGGCAAGAGACAGGCGTGCTAAGGCTCAGAGAGGTGCGGTTCCAGGAGGCAGAGGGGCTTACCCCCCGAGAGAGAGTGGACCCCCGAGAAGGGCTGTCGTACTGAAGGGGGTTCCCCCCAGGGACCGTACGGGGCCAAGAGTGGGCATGACCTGTGAGTCCGTGACACTCCTATACAGAGAGCTAGCAATATAGGACTTAAAGGATGAATTGGCTTTGGGCCGGACGGAGGTAAATTTCTCCCACATGCCCTGCTGTGAGCTATGGCGCATGCATCGGGTGTTCCTCTCTGAGATGAGCCATGAAGGTATTTCTTAGCGCCATTAGCCCTACAGTAATATGTGTGTGTAAGACTATGGAAATCTGCTACTTCCAGTTGATCTAGCAGCTACTCAAGTAGCCAGGTGAGTCATAACAGGACGGGCTTCTCTTGGCTGCAGTGTGAAAACGAGGTATAACCTGAGTTTTGCCCATAATCCAGCTTCTGTCAACACATGAAACCTCTAGCTCGAGTTAAGTGGTGTTTTAAGCTCAGGCTTGCTAGGCTCTCAGGGGAGTGAGCTGAACTCATGTGCTGCTATACTAGAGCTAGTAATGCAGTGAGGCTGCAACTTCAGGCTACGGCTGGACTCACACAGCTCATTAGCCCCTGATCCCCCAGATGCTGACTTCTGGTTTTGCCGGTGGGTGCTTTTGAAGAGACGGGGGGAGAGGGGGGGGGGCTCTGCCAGTTTTGGGGGGAGGCTATTTTCAGCATGTTTATACATTTCTTTCATGTTATAGTTATTGAATATGTATCTGTCATTGGTATTTTAACAATTTAATCATTATTCAAATAGTAATGAATGACATAATTACATGATCATGAATTACAGTATATTAAAATCATTGCACTCACCCAAAAGCTGTCTTCACTAATGTTCCTGTCGAAAGACGTTACATCTCACTGTGGCTTTCTGAATGAAACTGTCAGCGATCTTATTTACATCTAGTTCCCTGGTCTGGTCTTGATTCACATTACAGACAGCTACATAATTCAGTTGCATCTGTCCCGGTTGCGATATAGTAGTCTAATAATTCCTCCTTCCAGTTTTAGTGTGTGCATTGGAAGTTACTTTGCCTTAAACCGAACTCTTTAATAACACTTATCACATAAAAAACCCATGGTGGCTCGTGGGTGCTGAGCACCCCTTATTTTTTCCGATTGATACTTGAGCCTTAGAACACCCATGGAGTCAGCACCTGTGGATCCCATCACTGGGTAGCTTCACAGTTGTGCGACTCTCGCTCGAGCCATGCTAACTCAAGGGGCGTAACTCCGGTTGGCTGTTGGCAGAAGGTGATGTTGGCAAATGAGTCAGTTCTTGAATTCCCAGGGCAAAACTACCCTGTGTAAAGGCTGCCATGGCCACATAGGGTTGCCAAGCCTCCAGGATTGTCCTGGAGTCTCCAGAAAATTAAAGATTGTGTCATGAAAAAACTTCCAGGAATACGTCCAGCCGAAATTGTCAACCCTATTGACACATGGCAGTGGGAGATGCTATTCCTGGTAAGTCAGATACTGTCTCCCAGGAGAATCTCCCTCTGATAAATTTGTCAATTTCATGTTTTCTCTGACAAGCTTCTACTGTGCTGTACATACAGGAAATGCTGCGGTATTTGCTGTACCTTGGCCTTTAGGACCAGCCTGCTAATGCTTTCTGTAGTGTCGATCTAGGCATCATGGTCTAGATGTGTCTTATTTTATGCTTTCCTCTGTGTTCTGTAAAATTGTCAATAAAATCCATTTGCTTTAAGTCCCTGGTTCTCATCCTTTCCCATAGTGGGCCCCTGCCATTCCCATCAAGCCAGAACCTCCCTTCCCCTGAGCAATATGGGACAAGCCAGCTGGTCATGGCCCAGACCTGTCCTCCAACTCTGGACAAGCTCTACAGTGGCAGAGTTACTTTGTTTTTTCCTTTTGCCACTCTAGCACTTTTCTGAAGTTGAGATGTTTTAAAAATCTACAGAGTCCAGAAGAAGGAAAAGGAAGACAAGGATTAACAGATTCCTAGGTTTCAAGGCCAGGAGGGACCATTGTGATCATCTAGTTTGACCTCCTGGTGAACAGAGGCCAGAGAACAGCCCCCAAGTACTTAAAAAAAAAATCTTGATTTTTAAAAGTTGCCAATGATGGAGAATCCACCACAGCCTTTGGTAAATGGTTCCAATGGTTAATTACTCTCACTGCTAAAAATTTACACCTTATTTCCAGTCTGAATTTGTCTAGATTCAACTTCCAGCCATTGGATCGTGTTAGACCTCCTTCCGCTCGATTGACAAGCCCATTATCCAATATTTGTTCCCCATGAGAGTACTATAAACTGTGATCAAGTCACCCCTTAACCTTCACTTTGTTAAGCTAAATAGATTGAGCTCCCTGAGTCTATCACTATAAAACAGGTTTCTTGAATCCTTTAATCATTCTCATGGCTCTTCTCTGAACCCCCCATCCAATTTATCAACATCCTTCTTGAATTGTGGGCACCAGAACTGGACACAGTATTCCAGCAGAGGACACACCAGTGCCAAATACAGAGGTAAAATAACCTCTCTACTCCTACTTGAGATTCCCTTGTTAATGCATCCCAGGATCACAAATTAGCTCTCTTGGCCATAAAGTCGCACTGGGAGCTCATGTGCAGCTGATTATCCACTACCACCCCCAAATCTTTTTCAGAGTCACTGCTTCCCAGGATAGAGTCCCATATCCTGTAAGTATGGCCGACATTCTTTGTTCTTAAATATATACATTTTACATTTAGCCGTATTAAAGCACACACTGTTTGCTTGCGCCCAGCTTACCACACAACCCAGATCACTCTGTATCTGATGACCTGTTCTCGTCATTATTTTTGAGTCATCTGCAAACTTTAACAGTGATGTTAAGTTGAACACTGTAGCATAGAAGCCTAAGTATCTTATGCCAACACTATTACCTTTATCAACTAAACTTGTACTCTGATCGAAAAAATATATTGTTAGTTTGACAGGATCTATTTTCCATAAACCCGTGTTGATTGGCATGAATTATATTGTGCTCCTTTAGTTCTTTATTAACCGAGTCTCGTATCAGCTTGTCCATTATCTTGCCTGGAAACAATGTCAGACTGACAGGCCTATAATTACCTGGGTCATCCCATTTACTCTTTTAAAATATTGGCACAATTTTGCTCTTCCCGCCTTCTGGAACTTCCCCAGTGTTCCAAGACATACTGAAAATCAACATTAAAGGTCCAGTGAGCTCCTCAGCCAGCTATTTTAAAACTCTTGGATGCAAAGTATTTGGACCTGCTGATTTAAATGCTGATTAGAAATGTCTAACTTTAGTAGCTGCTGTTTTACATCCTCCTGATATCCTAGTGAAATGGAGAGTGTTATTCTATGATATGATTGCATCATCTGTTTTCCCTCTCTTCTGCATTATAATTTGATAATTCTACCATTGCTCGTGGTTAGGATTCTTTTTGCTCCTAATATACATAAAAAGCCCTCCTTCTTATTGTCCTTAACTCCGCTGACCAGAGATTTCTCCTTGTGTCCCTTTGCTTCCCGTATCAATTTTCTATAGTTCCTAACTTACTATCAACTTCCTCTTTTTTCCATTTGCTATATATGTATATTTTTATATTGTATTGCTGCCTTCACTTTGCCTCTACATCAGATCTCTCTTTAACCAATACGGCCTTCCTCCTCAATTGTGGCTTTTTGGGCTTTTAAACAATTCCCATTTATCATTGACATTTTTCTGATTAAATTCTTCCTCCCAGCTGATTTGGCTCAAAATAGCTTTCAGCTTTGTGAAATTGACCCTTTTAAAGAACCAAGTTTATAGTTACTGGTCTGGACTTGATTCTGTTTGAACATTTAAAATGTTATCAAATCCTGATCACTTGTACCTAAATTACCATTAACTTTTAATTCTGTGATCAATTCCTCTTTATCTGTCAAGATATGGTGTAATAGAGAATTCCCCCATGTTGGAGGCAACACTTTGAGTTAGCAAAAAGAAGAACAGGAGTACTTGTGGCACCTTAGAGACTAACAAATTTATTAGAGCATAAGCTTTCGTGGACTACAGCTGTGCTCTAATAAATTTGTTAGTCTCTAAGGTGCCACAAGTACTCCTGTTCTTCTTTTTGCGGATACAGACTAACACGGCTGTTACTCTGAACTTTGAGTTAGGAAATCCCAAGGATGTTTTAGCACTGGCAGCATGAGCCCTCCAGTGTGTCACTAAGCTTCAAGTCCCCCATCATCACACAGCTTTTCCCCCTACACATTATAGATAGGCGCACACGGAGACAGTCATCCTGTCCCCTAGTGTGATTTGATGGTCTGTAGCAGACATCAACTAATAGCCCATCTTGTGCTTTATCTGTTAGGACATTGATCCATAAGCATTCAAGATCATTTTCTGCTACGTGATCAGCGACTCAGAAACAGGCCATGCCATTTTTGACATAATTCTGCTCTCCCACCCCTTTTGCCCACTCGAGCCTTCCTAAATAGACTGTAACCATGAATTGTAAGGTCCAGTCATGGGGATCATCCCACCAGGTTCCAATAATACCAACTAGCGCGAATTTATGCTCATAAATTCCAGTTCTTGTTTGTTACTCAGGCTCCTACCATTGGTGTCTAGGCAACTAAAGACTTTCTTCTCTCATGTCCTGTGTGTTTTGATTAATTTGTTCCCAACATCACGATTTTTTGCTAAGTGCTCATATCTTCCCTCTTTTTTTATTAGTTTTTTTGTTATTAGTTTAATGCCCTCCTGTCCCTAAGAAAATGGGTCCCCCTTCTACTGAGGTGGAGGCCATCCAAACTATATGGTCCTCCCTCCCCCCAGAAGTTGGACCAATGTTGTGCAAAACCTGGAGTTACCACGCAGGTCTACTGAACAGAGCCTCTGAGCTTCCTTTCTCCGTCCCGGGGGATTTCTCAAAGGGCGGGGGGGGGTTTACATAGCAGACAAGCTGCAGCTCAGAAAGAGCCCCGATTGGTCCCTCTCCTGCACCCGCAGCTGATTGGTGCAATCCCCTGCAAACCACAGCTGCCTGATCACACCCACCCAGGCCCCAGATCCCAGCCCTGGGGCGGGGGTCCCACAGGGAGGCACTGACTGACGACTATTGCTGTGTCCTGGGCTTGCACCAGCCACCCTGCCACCGTGACACCGAGCGACACTGCCCCCCACCTCCAATGAGTACCCCCTCTAGTTCCCCCAACTGTACCCCCTTTCCTTGCCCCCTCTAGCTCTCCCCTCCCCCACAGTGTCCTCTTTTTGAGAACCTAAAATATGGTAATCTCCACTTTATACCTCTTACCTAGCCAGTGGTTCACTTCCGGGATCTGCTACATTCTGTCTTCGTTTGTTTAACCTGCTCTTTAACACCTCTGATGCTGGGGATTGCACCTCATTCATTCATAGAATCATAGGGTTGGAAGGGACCTCAGGAGGTCATCCAGTCCAACCCCCTGCTCAAAGCAGGACCTAATCCCCAACTAAATCATCCCAGCCAGGGCTTTGTCAAGCCTGACCTTAAAAACCTCTAAGGAAGGAGATTCCACCACCTCCCTAAGTAACCCATTGTATTGCAGTCAGTGAGGAGAGGAACCAAAAATCCACAATTTAAAAAAAAAAAACTTTTTTCAATAAATGACATGAACACTTTAATTAGAACTGAAAATGCTCATTTTGTTTTGAAATTCCCCAATGACCAATTCCATCACGCTTGACACTGTCCCTGTGAAAACTGACATTTCTGATTAAATCTCTCTCTCTCTCTCTCTTTTTTTTTTATGGGAACACTTTTCAGCCAACAAATTTGGAGCAGTTCTAGTCACACCTGTGTTCCCCAGGGAAGGCTTCCAGATCTGTTTGAGGCCTGATTTTTTTTTAAATCAATTTCCTTTTGCTCACCTTCATACCCTGTTACTCTGATTGCCTGAAGATGAGGGGGAATTGCATGTGCAAATGACCAGCTATGCATCCAACTACTTGCATGTGACGTATCTGATATCCGCATGTAGTCACAGTAATTCCACATACACATTCACAATTGCATTGCTCTGGGATCCGCGGAGTTACACTCAGGTAATACTAGAGCAATGTGAGAGAGGATCAGAACCTAACTGTGCAATTGCATGGACATTTCTTTACACGCAATACAGAAAAACAGGTGCTTGGGGTCTAATCCTGCTCCCACCCAGGGCTCAAATCAGCAGTCACAATCAGACCCCTTGTGTTACAGAAATGCAGGACTCTTCATTGCAAAGAGACTAGTCTCCTTCCCTTTCCTCCCCCAAACTAGGAAGTGTTTCAAAATAGGGGGGAAATGCCCACTTTAGGCCATTTTCCCCCCCTACTCCTCACGTCCTACCTTCCCTGCCCCCAAACCGGCCTCATTACCACTGCCCATGACGCACGTGGGAGGTTAGTGATTTAGTGAAGAGATAAACCTACAGCCTCCAGGGCGATCGTGGTTGTTTCTGCCTTGTGTAAAGTTAATTGGTTTAGATTTTCCAGGAACAAATGAGAGAAATCTGTTTCCAGCGTGCAAAGCTCATGGTTGCTTTCTGATGAATTATAATTGCAAATAACGTTCTGAAATTGCATTAACCAATTATTCACTGTTGTTGTTGAGTTTGCCCCGTCATATGATAGCTAGGAGCACACACAGTGATATAAACAATTCTCTAGGGCAAACGACATGGCTATAAAATAAACTGGTTTCTCACCCCCTCCTGGCAGCCATTTCTGAGAGTAAATACCCTGCTGGCTTGAAAAACACATGTCCTAGGATTTGACCATGAGTGAAGAGCTAAAGTGATCAAATACATCATCCACTAGGCTGTAAAGGCTGCCAGAGGTGGGATGTGGCAGATCCAAGCCTTACGATTGCAATGTATCCTAATGGAAAGGGCAGTAGACTAGATTTCAGGAGATCCAGGTTCACATCTCACCTTTGCCACTGGACTGCCTTGGGCAAGTCACTTCCCTTGTTTTGTGCCTCAGTTTCCCCATCTGTAACATGGGGGTAATGATATTGACCTCCTTACGAAGTGTTTTGAGATTGACTGATGGTAAGAATGAAGTGTTATTGTTAACCATGAATCCCACCTAGAGAAACAATCTCACCCTTAGTGCAAGCCTTTGACTTTTTTCCACCAAAGATCCCTAATTCAACCAAGACTTCTTTCCACAACCCTTGTCCCATGATCATTTCTGCAAGGACCATGAGATTAGAGCTGCAGCAAGCAAATGGAGCTGGTGTTTGGGTGATGGGCAGGGAAGGCTGCCGATTCTTGGCTGGACAGCTGGATAATGTGAATCAGCGTCAAACAGCATTTCCAAGACTCTACAACTGTGGGCCTCACATCAGGAAAATGAAACTGATTGTGTCTTTTACAGCCTGGCCTCATAGTGGTCATGCTCAATTCCAAATAAGCGCTCACTCCATGTGCATTGTGTAGATCTTCCAGGTGGCAATAGATGATACTAGTAACACTTCCAACAGTGACACAAGAGCGTGGGTGCCAGCCCAGGACAGACTGTCAAAAAGCAGGGCACAACCCCCAAATCAGCTGTGAGCTCTAAACTTAGATTTCACCAACCACGTGCAAACTCCTCAGGCACTTGAACAGCCTTAACGTGGAGTCAACGCCAGCCCCTTGGGTTCTCTGGTCTGTCTTGCTGCCAGGTGAGTGTACCTTTCTGCTCAATGGCCCCCTACACCAAGAATCACAGCAATATTCACGTTACTTCTGATCCCAAAGGACCAGTCACTTACCCCAGGTCAATTGCCCTTTAGGTCTCACACCGAAGAAAACACTTGTAGCCAATCCTATAGTAAACTATATGATGATTTATTAACTAGGAAAAGGGATATTGGCGTCTATAATCAGCAAGCTCTATTTGTCCTTTAGGGCTAACCCAGGCTAGACAGCTGGGGATTTCTTGCTCAGGCCTAGAAACACCTTTCCCCCAACCCCATCCCAAGTCCAAGCAGCACAGAGATACCTAGTACTTTTGTCTGGGATTTTTATCCCCCTTCTGCCATGTGCTCTTATTACGTTATTGATTTGAACTGGGACCATATAGAACATGGTTGCAACCAAAGTCCTGTAGTGGCACCAAATCTTGTATAAAGTGGGTCAAATGAGGTTTCTAAGACAAGGTTATGGTTTGCTGGTTATGATTATGCTGTCTATATGTGTGTATCAAATTTGTAGTTGAAGTTATGAATATTGGCTCTATACTGTCTGTATTTCAAACTTATGCTATGCTTCTGGAAAACTTCCCAGACAAGTTGGTGTTAGCTCGGCCTAGCCTGCTTGATGGCCCATTAAGGACCATCAGCTATACAACTGACCCATTGAGAGAAGGCAAATACGCCTTGCAACTCAGCAAAGTATGCAGGGACTGGCCCATGTGACTCCAGACTCCATTTTGCTGTAATTTTCCATAGTAAGAACAAAGGGATGTTCTTACACCTGGAAATGACTATAAAAGGCTGATGCCTCTCCTCCATCTTGTCTTCAATCCTGCTTCTTACCTCTGGAGGGACTTTGGTACAAATGGAAGCTCTACACAAAGGACTGAATGACCCATCCCAGCTGGGGATGTATTCCAGAGACTTGATTTGAACCTGCAGTTTATTTTATCACTGCTACAAGCCTGAACCAAGAACTTTGCCATTACTGTATGTAATTGATTCCATTTAACCAATTCTAGCTCTCATCTATATCTTTTTCCTTTTATGAATAAACCTTTAGATTTTAGATTCTAAAGGATTGGCAACAGCGTGATTTGTGGGTAAGATCTAATTTGTATATTGACCTGGGTCTGGGGCTTGATCCTTTGGGATCAAGAGAACCTTTTTTCTTTTACTGGGGTATTGGTTTTCATAACCATTTGTCCCCATAACGATTGGCACTGGTGGTGATACTG
Organism: Malaclemys terrapin pileata; assembly: GCF_027887155.1. Taxonomy (NCBI): domain Eukaryota; kingdom Metazoa; phylum Chordata; order Testudines; family Emydidae; genus Malaclemys; species Malaclemys terrapin. Next base: position 49,863,991 of record NC_071511.1, read on the forward strand.
GGAAACTGGAGTGTCTAAAGGAATTGCTTGTGTGACTTGTGGTTAGCCTGTGGGGTGAGACCGAAGTCTTCACTGTCTGTCTGGTTTGGTTTGCCTTAGAGGTGGAAAAACCCCAACCTTGGGCTGTAATTGCCCTGTTTTAAGCAATTGATCCTGAATTGGCACTCTCAGTTGGGTCCCGCTAGAACCGCATTATTACAGCTCTCATGACGCGTCTTCAAGGGGAGCAGAACACAACAACAATAACAGTCTTTAGTCCTTTTATTGACGATTCAGAATCCCACAGTCAGGGCCAGCTCCAGGCACCAGCCCAGCAAGCAGCTGCTTGGGACAACCAACAGAGAGGGGCGGCACGTCCGGCTCTTCGGCGGCAATTCAGCGGCGGGTCCCTCGCTCCCTCTCGGAGCACAGGACCAGCCGCCGAATTGCCGCCAAAGACTGAAGCGGCGGCAGTAGAGCAGATCGCGATCGCGGCTTTTTTTTTTTTTTTTTGCTGCTTGGGGCGGCAAAAACCCTGGAGCTGGCCCTGCCCACCGTGGGGCATTTCCTGGTGTAAGATCAGATGATAGCCCATCTGGTATCAGTGGGTCTCCTCTTTTTGGAAGGGGTAAATCAATGTTTGTAGAAAAGCAGTTCTTCACACTAATTAATGTTGCTCTCCAGTATGATGATACCTACGGTCACAGAAGTTCACAATACAACCGCTCTGGTATTAGATTACAGCGTGGAACACAGATATTACCAGCAAGATTAACGCAGGCAGTAACTGAAAAGCATCCAATAGAGTCTAACCATTAAACACTTTCTTAGAATTCTTTTAGTTATTTTATCAATATCAACCTGCAAGTATCTGTGTCCGTGAGACATGGGAAACCTTGGCACAAGCTGGCACTGGCCTGCCAGTGTCCCCATACTTTTCCTCCTTTTGAACATGTTTTGGTGGGCAGCAGAACTGATTGAAATTTTTTCACCCAAACATAGTTATCAATGGTCCAATGGTTCTTTGACCACAATGAATGCGCTCTCGGCAAATTTTCACTTGGTCAAAAATGTCATTTTTGGTTACAAACAGAGAATTAAAGGGGTGGGGGCATTAATAAAAATTAATCAGAGGGCATTTGAGTTCCAGCAGAGCCAGGTCCCTCACTGGGACAGGGATCTCTGGGCAGATCAAACAATGTAGCGGGAGCGGGGTGGTTGTTTCTTTGTCAGAATATGAATTTATTCACGCATTGTAGCAATAAAAATATTGTTTCTTCCACACACAGGGCTCCTGATTAAGTGATTTCCTGTCTCTGATGTGAAAGTGATTAGATTGTTGTGACAACAAGGAAATTCGCACACATACCCCACTCCTGTGGAAAGCCCCTGCGCATGCAGTTTCTGCGGGGGAAACGGAACCTTCCCCACCGACTGATGGACAGCCGCTCTGCAGCTGCCCATTCTGCTCTCGGTTGAAATAGGGGATCTTGGTTTGTCCCTGTACTGGGGCATGTCACCCTTGTCTCTGTGTGAGTGTGAATAAATGCTCCTCTGTATTCACACCCTACACACGACTGTAATAATCTTTGTGCAAAACATGCCTTGTGAAAACTAAGAACTCGCTGGTCAATCCTATCAAAGGATAAAAGGTGTGTAGCAACATTCAGTGTAAAGTTATGAGCACAAACTGAAATCCTGACTGAAGTATTTTTACCAGACAAGTCTGGGGGGAGGGGAGGGTAAACCTGTTTCTCAGGTGTCATCAAGTGGCCATTCTTTGGGAGGGAAGGGGGGCAGGAACAAACAGAGCTGTAGCTTAGCAAACAGCATGGAACCTCTTTCACCCAGAGATGCGTTGACTCTGTCCTCCCAGCTGGAATGAACTTTGTCTAAGGCTAACCCTCAGGAAACTGCATTTCAAAGGGTGACTGGACTACAAAAGTGAGGGGCAAAACACCCCAATGTGTCTCTCCCTCTCCCTCTTTCTCTTTCACCTAAGACAAAAGAAACAGTCTTTGGACTTTGGGAGCAGATCCTGGCCTGAGAATGTTCCTGGGAACATGGGGTAAGGGATTCCACCTTGAACCAAGGCTAGCTTGTCGAATTTTAGCACTAGGATTTAAAGAGTTAATCCATCTTGGGTCCTTTCCTTTCCCCTCCCTTTAGGGGTCACGTTCTCTAGCTCATTTCCGCAGCCATGAGGGCCAGAAGTTTATAAAAACATCAACTGAGATTGTGACCTAATCCCGGGACTCCAGGAGCTGGAGCTTTGAGAAAAATACCACATATTGCAAGACACACCATAAAAATCGTGAAGGTCATGTACACTTTGGATTTGCCTGCTTGAACCCAACAAACGCATTGATTCTGAGTTTGCTCCGGCGTGAATCAGGAGTCACTACAATGAAAGTCATGTGGTGTAAACCAGCGCAAGATTAGGACCAAATCAGCAAGTTCCTACCTCAGGAGCTTCTCTGAGGAGAGTCAGAAAACCATTAGCTTTTGAGTCCATAGAAATTACCTCACCACAGATGGGGACTGAGGCCCCGGGAGATTTGGGGACTGGTCCAAGGTCACCCGGACAATCTGTGGAAGAACTGGGGACAGACCTCAGATCTCCTGAGTCCCTGTCCAGAGACCTGAGGAACGGGGTGTTCCTGGCATTCCTGGAGTGACTCCCTGCCTTTCCTCCAGGGGTTGTCAGCAGTTCCCCATTAACTTCTCCATCTAATCTAGATTGAACGCTCCAGGGCAGAGATCCTGGCCTTAATTGTTTTCACAGCAGAAGCAAAGACCCAGGAATGCCATCATCCCCAGGAACCTCGGTTGGTTTAGATTCCAGACTGAGTGTCCACAGAGTCAAATGTGTTCTCACATGCTGGGGCTGATGCTCAGACTTGCTTCCTGCAGCTGGGATGGTCCTGCGGCGTTTGGGTTGATCTCTGTTGCATAGCCTGGAGCTGATCGCCAGCCACTCACTGCTGCTCCAGGCTCTGCCCTCTACTCGCCCTGGACAGCTAGAAATATCACACTGCTCCCAGCCCTCAGTGACTGATTGCTGGGGGGCGAAGGGTCTCTCTGTCCTAATAGCAGGTGTGTAAGAAGCACAGCTGGCCTGGTGCCGCCAGGACTGGGCTGGGGGACCTGTTCCAGTTGCAAACAACTGTTCAGTTCAGCCACATTTGGGCCCCTGACTATTCACTGTAGGTGCAAATAGAGCTGGGCAAAATATTTTGCCTGAAACCTATTTGGCGACACCAAAACCACTTGCAGTTCTGGGTCAATTTGGCTGAATTGTTTGTTTAGGGGGGAAAAATCTGAATAAATTGAAATGTTTGGATTTCAGTTAGAAATGACTTTTCCTTTCAAAATGTCCTTAAATGTCTTTGTTTTAAATCTAAGAATGTTTAAAAAGTGGTGGAAATCTAAACAAAACACTGCACTCACCCCAAAATGAAACTAGCAATTTTGAAACGTCAGAAATTTTAACAAACCAACTAGAGTCTTACAAGTCATAAAACCAGCTCCCGCTCTCTGCAAAGGTGGTGTCCTGATGGCAGCTCAGAATAAACCGTGGCACCTACCTGCTCTTGGCTGGGCTTAAAGATTGTGTGTGCAAGCGCGAGCATGTGTGAGCATGAGTGTGTGTGTGTGAGAGAGAAAATAGAATAAATGCCGGAAATTGTTCTGCTGCAGGACAAATTGCATTTCCAAGGGTAGATTTTTTTATTACCTTCCATTTAATTCCCCCTCCCCCATTTTTTAGCTTCTCTAAAAAAAGATGTAGGCGCATGAGAGAGTAATGTTTCTTCCAACTCCCCTCCAAGATTTACTGGAAGGGGTGATGGTCCTGTGATACCAGAAACACTCCATTTTCTTTCCTCATTATGAAAAAGACCACTGCAGCTATACTTATATGTATTTATATCTGCCATGTGCTCTACTTAATATGCAGACCCTGAATCAGGAGAGGGTAACTGGAATCAGATCTTACCCTGTCCCTGAAGTCAGATATCAATGGGAAACTCCCACTGTGGGTACTCACCAACCTCCATGTGTCAGTGTCATCGATCTGCTTTCAGATGTTTCTGTTCTGGTGGGGAGATGTAGAACTGCAGATGCCTATACACACACTGTGCTCCTCTCTGCAGGGAAGAATCTGTCAATCTGTCAATCTGGGGAAATCCTCCGCTGACTGACTGTCCCTCTCCAATTTCCCACCTCCTGAGGAAGGGCAGCTAATGAGTGCTGGTGCATGTGCTAAGGGGCAGTAGCTTCTCTTAGCAGGCTCCTCTTCCCATTTTGCTCCACAGCAAAGGGCAGGGAATGGTACTAGGTAAATCGTGGGGAAAACAATCTAGTGAAAAATTTTTTGAGGTTTCCATTTTGCAGGGGTCAAATGGGACAACTTTTTGGGAAATATATTTTTCAAAAATTCCAATTTTGGGAAATGTCAAATTTGTATTTTTAAGATTGCAACTTTTCACTTCTTTCCTACTTCCCCTCTTTTTTAGCCAGAGTGCAACAGAATGAATGACAAAAGGTGTCTTTTCCTTTTTCCTTTTACCAATCTCACTTTCCAAAACTTCCTCACCTTTGAGTCCATTTCACGTTGGCTGTCCTATAATTCTTCCAAAGTTGAGGAAGTTTTGGAAAGTGAGAGCGGCAAAGGGGAAAAGCATACAACAAAACCCTCGGCATCTTCTATTGTGTTCTGTGGCAAAAGAGCAAAAAAGGAAAGAAGAAAAGGGAAAAAATCAATTTCAAAATTAAATTTTGAACTTTTCATTTTGACCCCAAAAGGACAGTTTTGCACACAGAGTATTTTGCAAAAGATGTAGGTTTTTTAAAAAAAGTTTCCAACTAAAAATGTTAACCAGCTGTAGGTAGATGTGATACATTAATATAGGGTTACCATATTTTGTGCCTCCAAATGGAGGACACTCCACGGCCCACGGCCCCGCCCCCAGCCCCGCCCACACCCCCGCCCCAACCCCGCCCCTCCCCAAAGTCTCCGCCCCCTCCCCTGCTTCCCGCGAATATTTGATTCGCGGGAAGCCTGAAGCAGGTAAGGGGGATGTGGGGGGAGGAGGCGCGGCCCAGGCTGGCCCCCTGGCGTTTCCAGCCTGGGTCGGCTCGGGCCCTGGGGTGCCGGCCGGCCCCGGCCGACCACCCCTGGCCCGCCCAGCACTGCCGGCCCCCGGCGGCCCAGTGCACCCCCCGCTCTCGGTCCGGCGGGCTCGGCTCCCCGGCTCCCCGCCCCGCGGGCTCGGCTCCCCGCCCCGCGGGCCCGGCTGACCGGCTCCCCACGGGCTCGGCTCCCCGGCTCCCCGCCCCGCTGGCCCGGCTGACCGGCTCCCCGCAGGCCCGGCTGACCGGCTCCCCGCGGGCTCGGCTCCCCGGCTGACCGGCTCCCCGCGGGCTCGGCTCCCCGGCTGACCAGCTCCCCGGCCCCGCGGGCCCGGCTCCCGGCCCGGACCCCGGCCCGGCACCGCGCCCCCGGCTCCCCGTCCGGCCCCGCGCCCGGCCCGGCACTGTGACCCTGGCCCGGCACTGTGCCCCTGGTTCCCGGCCCGGCACCATGCCCCCGGCCCCGCACCGGCCCCGCACCGGCCCCGGCCCCGCACCGCCAGCCCCGGCCGAGCACCACCGAGCCCTCCCGATTTTCCCGGACATGCCTGGCTTTTGGGGATTTCCCCCCGGACGGGGATTTGAGCCCCCAAAAGCCGGACATGTCCGGGAAAATCCGGACGTATGGTAACCCTAATTAATACAAAGCTTCCCAAAGATATTGCAGGGGGTTGATATATCTGTCACTCGCTGCCCTGGGGTTACTCTCAGAACCAGCTGAGGTACAGAGTTACTTTAGGGAGAAGCTAATGATAATTAATTAACAATCAGAGAGTATTTATGCAACTTCCATGAAGGGGGCAGTGTTGCTGGATGTTGTCAAGTCTGCTGCTACATAGTGGCTGGACTGCCTCCCCAGAGACTCCCTCTTAGCCAAGCTAGCTGGCCGATCGCTCCTCTGTCTCATCGTGTTTTGCCAGCTGCCACTCAAAAGGATTTACTTGTGTGACTGGCGCTTGCAGCGACGCATAGACATACATGGCTGTGCTGACTGTGCGTGGCCATGGCTTGTAGCACAGCATTGGATTCGACTGCTGTCGTATTAAATGTCCCATGCTCAGTGTGTCTGCTGGAAAGATTTGCTGATTGGGTGACTGTTTTCAGGCGTCTCTCTCTTTTTTTTAACCCCTTCCCTATGTCAGAATACATGGATTGCTGCATTCTCCTGACTCATGCACCGTTGATTTGCACAACCCGGGCTGTGCTTGGAATTGTGGCATCAGAGGGGTTCAAAACCCTGGGCCAGAGTTTTATCTCTTTCAAACTGGAACTTCCCACAAATGGAGCTTGTGGGGTGGCTCAGATCTGCCTTTGTAACCTGCCCTGAACTTCCAAAAGCTCAGGCAGGCCCGGCCTTTAGTCCTCCAGGGTATTGGCAGTTCAGGAGTTACCTCCACGTGCTGCTGTTAGGAATTAACAGTCAGTGTGGCTCTTCTGCTGAAAAGCAGCAAAACAAGGCCAGCGGTAACAGGAGAAGTGCTATTGTGGGGCACAAGGGCAGCTCATGTGACAGCAACTTACTGAATATTTAACATCTTACTACTTGGGTGTATTAGGTACAGGCCAGCTCAGCTGAGGTTTGTGCCCGGATAGCAGGGGTTCCTCCTCTTTATTATACATACGAGGAACGCAGCGTCTCCTCTCAAACCGGCAGCCGCCCTTCTTCGGCACAGGACTGATTCTGAGAATTGGAGTCAATCCGTTGATGAATTTTTGAATTAAAATTCATCTTAAAAATGGGTCCTCTTAAGAAACTTGGTTCCCTGGCTCAGCTCTTGGGTCCCTAATGGTCTCGGATTGGCCATTGTCAACAGAAAATTAGCCCAGAGGCAGGTCTTGAGCCATTTGGGTACAACGGCTGGTTTTTGAAGAGACATTTTTAGCATGAGTGGTCCCTTTTTGCTATTACTCTTCATAAGTGAAAGCTGCTTCTTCAGCAGAGGTGGAAGAATAACGTTCTGTCAGAGAATGCCTTGGAGAGTTGCCCTATTTCAAAATGGCCACCATCTCTCATTGATTTCAATGGACTGAGGCAACAGGCTGCCCTTAGTGAAGATGGCCAGACCCTCCCTTCATCTACTTCTTGGGATGCTGTTCAGTACCTCCTAACAGCCAAGTGGCCACCATCTTCTCTGAGGAGAGCTTGGATGGGTTTTCTGGGGTTCTAATGATTGAGGGGATACATTGTATGTAGACAAAGAGAGACTATAAAATAATGTGGTATAAAGGAGGCAGTGTGGCCTAGTGACTAAAGCCCTGGACTCAGGAGACCTGGCTCTGCCACTGATCTACGGAGTGACTTTGGGCAAGTCACTTCACCTCTGTGCCTCAATTTCCCCATCTGTAAAATGAGGGATAATTATACCTCATTTGCAAAGTACTTTAAAATCTCCTAATGAAAAGTGCTCTATAAGGGCTAGGGATTATTATCACCCCAATCTTGGTTGTAGGTGGGCTGTGTAGATACCTTGATACTATACCACACTATCATGGCTTCTGGATTTTCAGCCTCTTTCACAGAAGATAAAAACCTGTTTTAGAAACACTTTAGCATGTGTTCAAAAGTTATTGGGACTATTTTTTGTATCCTTCCACTTGCTGTGTTAATTGCTAAGGAGTCCAAATGGACAGGATTCAGAGGGAGTGTGATGGGGTGTACTAGACTCAGAGGCCCCCTGCTGGAGGCCTCATGATCCTACCACACCCCGCCCCAGGAAAGAGAAGTAGAAGTGAGTACTTCAGGCTGCCTTGTGACAGATGTGGGAAAGAAACGAGTCAGAGAAGGGGCTGCAGGGAGCAGCCAATCAGAGTCCAGCAGGCTCCTATAAAAGGGATAGAGTAGTTCAGTTGCTGGCACGGACTGGGGAAGCAAGGAAGGTGCGCCTGGCTGGTAGCAGAGATGCAAGCAGGACTTCAGCCTTGAGTAAGGATGAAGGCGATGCGGCTGTGGGGAACTGACCCGGAAACAGTAGCAGCAACAACAGAGTAAAAAGGGATGAAGCAGGTGGCTACTATTTGTAGGATCCATGGGTTGGGACCCAGAATAGTGGGTAGGCCTGGATCCCCCCCACCAGACACTAGGGAAGTAGCTTAAGCCCTGAGCAAGGAAGTAGCCCCAGGAAGGGACTGAAAACCCAGAAGAGGGTCAGCATTTGTTGGACTTTGATACCTCACTGGAAGGAGAGTGAACTGAACTATAAAGAGTGACTCAGCTGGAGAGCTTGGTCAGCTAAGACTCGCCAGGAGGCAAAGAGTCTCCAGCAGGGCTGGCTCTAACTTTTTTGCTGCCCCAAGCAGCAAAAAAAAGTGCCTCCCCCCGAGCCCCCACCGAGTGCCGTGCCGCACCCCCCCCCAGCGCCGCCCCCCCGCCGAGTGCCGCGCTGCACCGCTGGAGCCCGCCCCCCCCCGCCGAGCGCTGCCGGAACAACCCCCCCCAGCGCCGCCCCCCCCGCCGAGCGCCGCACTGCCGGGAAACCCCCCCCCCCGAGTGCCGCACCGCCGGAGCCCGCCCCCCCCCCGCCGAGCGCTGCCGGAACAACCCCCCCCCCCAGCGCCGCCTCCCGCGCCGCCCCCCGCCGAGCGCCGCACCGTCGGGAACCCCCCCCCGAGTGCTGCGCCGCCGGAGCCCGCCCCCCCCGCCAAACACTGCCGGAACCCCCCCCAGCGCCGCGCCCGCGCCGCCCCCCCGCTGAGCGCCGCGCTGCCGGAGCCCGCCCCTGCCCCGCGGAATGCCGCGCCGCGCTCCCCCCGCCGCCCCTTACTAGGTGCCGCCCCAAGCATGTGCTTGGGTGCCTGGTGCCTGGAGCCGGTCCTGGTCTCCAGGCAGGAAGCCCTAGGGGCACTGCTCCATTCCAGAGCAGGGACCGTTTGAGAGCTAGCACAGAAGGGGCTGAGGACTAAGCCCAGGGAGGGCTGCAGGAAGAGACCAACCAAGGGTACTGTGATAAATCCTGTTGGACTTGTATCCTGGAAGGAGTTTGCTTATTCACATACAGTCTGAATGTGACTTGGCCAGAGGGCTGAGTTTCAAAGACCCACCTGACAGGGCCAGCTCCAGGGGTTTGGCTGCCCCAAGCAGCCAAAAAAAAAAAAAAAAAAAGCCGCGATCGTGATCTGCGGCAGCAATTCAGCGGGAGGTCCTTCGCTCCGAGCAGGAGTGAGGGACCGTCTGCCGAATTGCCGCGGAACAGCTGGACTTGCCGCCCCTCTCTGAAGTGGCCGCCCCAAGCACCTGCTTGGTAAGTGGGTGCCTGGAGCCGGCCCTGCCACCTGATGAGGCTGATAGCCGGCGGGCGGCACCATGAGCAACGCAAAGGTGAAAAAGATCAGGCACATACACATATCCAATAGAGGGCGCTCATGAGAGGAAAGTGCGCCCAGCACATGGAGGAGGAAAATAAAAACAAATACATCTTTAAAATGTATAGAAATAGCTTCTCTAATACATACGAACATCCCAAATTTAAAGCCCAATATCCCAGGACTAGAATCAAATGCTGGAAGCAAAAGATTTCAGACATGAAATCAGTCGCCAGCCCCAGGCTGGTGCAATTCTGGGGAAAACTATCACATTTGGGAAGGAAGGAAACGTCTCTCTAACAGGGTGATTAAAAAAACAAACCAACAACCCTCCTGTGACGTTATTGATATAATCTGGGACCATATAGATCATTGTTGCAACCAAGGTCCTGTAGTGGCACGCAAATCTTGTATAAAGGGGGTCAAATGGGGTGTCTAAGACAAGGTTATGGTTTACTGGTTATGATTATGCTGTCTATATGTGTGTACCAATTTTGTAGTTGAAGTTATGAATATTGGCTCTATACTGTCTGTATTTCAAACTTATGCTATGCTGCTGGGTGACATCCCAGACAAACTGGTGTTAGCTCTGCCTAGCCTGCTTGATGGCCCATTAAGGACCATCAGCTATACAATGGACCCATTGAGAGAAGGCAAATATGCCTTGAGACTCAGCAAAGTATGCAGGAACTTGCCCATGTGACTCCAGACTCCATTTTGCTGTAATTTTCCACAGTAAGAACAAAGAGGTGTTCTTACACCTGGAAAAGACTATATAAGGCTGATGCCTCATCTTCATCTTGTCTTCAATCCTGCTTCATACCTCTGGAGGAACTTTGCTACAAGCTGAAGCTTTGAACAAAGGACTGAGGACCCATCCCAGCGGGGGATGTATTCCAGAGACTTGATTTGAACCTGCAGTTTATTCCATCGCTGCTGCAAGCCTGAACCAAGAACTTTGCCATTACTAAAAAGAAGAACAGGAATATTACTGTATGTAATTGATTCCATTTGACCAATTCTAACTCTCATCTCTATCTTTTTCCTTTTATGAATAAACCTTTAGATTTTAGATTCTAAAGGATTGGCAACAGCGTGATTTGTGGGTAAGATCTTATTTGTATATTGACCTGGGTCTGGGGCTTGGTCCTTTGGGATCAGGAGAACCTTTTTCTTTTACTGGGGTATTGGTTTTCATAACCATTTGTCCTCATAACGAGTGGCACTGGTGGGAATACTGGGAAACTGGAGTGTCTAAGGAGATTGCTTGTGAGACTTGCGGTTAGCCAGTGGGGTGAGACCGAAGTCCTCCTAGTCTGGTTGGTTTGGTTTGCCTTAGAGGTGGAAAAAACCCCAGCCTTGGGCTGTAACTGCCCTATTTGAGCAATTTGTCCTGAGTTGGCACTCTCAGTTGGGTTCTGCCAGAACCGCATTGTCACACCTCCCCAGGCCCCAAGTAGCTCCTTGGGGCTGATCAAGGTCTTGGAATGTTAGAATAAATGCAGGGGAGGTGGGCAGAGTACAGACAAGGCTGGGGAGTGTATGATCTATGCAATGTTTTGCATTGTGTGTGTGTAACGCATGCCAAATAATGACATTAAGGTTGCCATACGTGTTGCTCCAATGTTAGGAAATGGAACAATTCAGGCCTGAGGTGGTAGAAATTCATGCTCTTGGGTCCAGAGGTTCTAGGTTCAATTCCTACTGAGGCTTTGTAACATCATGTGACATTTGGCTGCCCCTGCAAGGTGGGTCATTGGCAGGGTCTGACCCTAGGATCTTTATATCCAGACCTCTACTGCTTGAGCTATAGGATTCACTGATTGCAGTAGTAGGCTGTTATCTTCTATATTTACCAGTCACCAGAGAAGACTGCAACACACATTTTGCTGATGGTTCACCCAAGTGTCTGCTGGACAGTGGTAGAATGATGACAGTCAGGATTCCTGGGTTCTTTTCCTGGCTCTGGAGGGCAGTGTGGTCTAGTGGCTACAGACAGCACAACCAAGTACACAGATTTGGCACTGAGTCCCCGAGCAACCCAGAATCTGGAAGGCAGAAGGATGTTATAAACCACCTTTTGCCTCTCTGTCTTGAGAGGCGCAGCACAGAGCCTGGAATCTGGCTTCTATTCCCTGGTCTACCAGACGAGGCCTTGTGCAACCTAATCTGTAAAATGGAGGGGCTGACACATGCCTGCCTCCTACAGGAGTGGTGTGAGGCCTTACTCAGTAACAAGCTGTGTACTTCACAGTCCTTAACACGAGTCAGCTGAAGAGATGGGACTAGAACTCACAGTAACCTCTTGTCCCCCCACCAAGCTCTCATTCCCCTTGTCCAACTGCTCTTGCTGTAGCCTGTTTTGAACTAGAGCTATGGGGGAATTAGATAGCATGGTCAGCGTGGATGGAAGGTTCATATATTTTTAGCAACCAGCCTCCACTGAGCATGTGCAAATATTGATTTTCAGACACTTATACATTGGCAAATCTGGGTGAATTTCACCAAGTATGGTAAAAAGCACCCTAGCATCCTCATGTTTTGGAATAGGAATTCCACATTTGGCAGCAGGATGGTATCAAAGAGGTGCTTTTTACCATTCTTGGTGAAATTCACCCAGATTTGCCCATGTTATAAGTGTTTGAAAATCAATATTTGCACATGCTTAGTGGAGGCTGGTTGCTACAATATATGAACCTTCCATCCAATGAGTTGGGAAAAAAATGTGTTGGAAAAACCACTTCATTTCCCCCAATTGCATTCTCAGAAATGGCTGGGCCATTTTTGCTGAAACTTTAAAAAATCTATATTTTTCAGCCAGAGATAGAGATCTGGCATGGAACATTTCAGCCCAAATACGTAATTTTGGCAAAGCTATATAAAACTGAAAACAGGATCTTGTAATGAGAAGTGTCAAGCAACCTTAACTACAGGTGCTTTGCTGTTAGCAGCTCTGCCTATAATTAATCATTCTTTGCACCCCTTCCAGCTTCTGCAACCAATGAGGCAGGGGTCCTACAGAAAACAGATGCCTTCACTATACTCCTAGGTCCTTCCTATGCACTGAGTGAGGTAGAGGTTCTCTGGAAAAAAAAACATAGAATATAGAATATCAGGATTGGAAGGGACCTCAGGAGGTCATCTAGTCCAACCCCCTGCTCAAAGTAGGACCAATTCCCAACTAAATTATCCCAGCCAGGGCTTTGTGGAGCCTGACCTTAAAAACCTCTAAGGAAGGAGATTCCACCACCTCCCTAGGTAACCCATTCCAGTGCTTTACCACCCTCCTAGTGAAAAAGTTTTTTCTAATATCCAACCTAAACCTCCCCCACTGTAACTTGAGACCATTACTCCTTGTTCTGTCATCAGGTATCACCGAGAACAGTATAGATCCATCCTCTTTGGAACCCCCTTTCAGGTAGTTGAAAGCAGCTATCAAACCCCCCCTCATTCTTCTCTTCTGGAGACTAAACAATCCCAGTTCCCTCAGCCTCTCCTCATAAGTCATGTGCTCCAGCCCCCTAATCATTTTTGTTGCCCTCCGCTGGACTCTTTCCAATTTTTCCACATCCTTCTTGTAGTGTGGGGCCCAAAATTGGACACAGTACTCCAGATGAGGCCTTACCAATGTCAAATAGAGGGGAATGATCACATCCCTCGATCTGCTGGCAATGCCCCTACTTATACAGCCCAAAATGCTTTTAGCCTTCTTGGCAACAAGGGCACACTGACTCATATCCAGCTTCTCGTCCACTGAGCGGGGGAGTGAATTAAGGTTGGACGGGCCATCTTCATTCTGGCATTTCCTAACTTTGGGGTGCTTGACTCTGCAACCTTAACGTCCTGCTACTGCAGCTATGTTTTATAGTGGGGTAGTCAATAGGTGGACCATGGGCCAAATCTGGGTCAAATGGGGTGGAGCCATGCCCGCTCCCCAGCACAGGGCCCCCCTCCTGCAGGGGGGCGGGCATCTGGGTCAAGCTGCGGGGCACAGTGTGTCCCCAGGTGGCTGCTTGTGCAGCCTGCAGCTCCATCCTCCGCTCACCGGCAGCAGTACAGGGATGGGACGAGTGGGCCATGTGGGCAAACGAGCAGGCGCTGGCATCCAGGTTCAGTGAGTGGAGCGGTGGGAACCTCTGCATGCGGAGAGCAGGGTGGGAGGCAATTGAAGCTTGTGGGAGCTGAGCTGCCTGGCCTACCAGTTAGCAGAGCTGCCACGTACCTCTTGGCCAGGCTGCCTGCCCTGCTATGGGCCTCAGAGCTCAACTGGGAGGGGTGACAGGGCCAGACCCCAGCTCCCTGCCCTGGGGTGAGGAGAGGCCTTCAGAGAGGTGCTGACTGATGGGCTGGCGCTGCATTCCAGGCCTGTGCCAGTTGCCCTGACACCGTCACTGGGAGTGCGACACTGCCCCCACCTTGAGAATGAGACCACAGGTACCACTGCCAGCACCCCAAATATCCCAGCCAGTACACACACACCCCTCCAGCACCCCCCAAATACCCTCTCCAGTTCTCCCTGCTCTCCCGGAAGTGTTCTCTTGAAATATGGTAACCCTAAGACGGGGAGGGGGGCAATCGAGGGGTTTGGGGAGAGGAGGAAGATGGGGGGGGGCCAATTGGGTGGTTATATGCTTACAATCATTTTATTTGACAAAACTAAAGATAATACTCTTTGTAAACCCAAAACAAATTCAAAACGTAAACCAGTTGTTTGAAAGTGTTTTAATGCCAATATTTGCATCTATTTGACATTTTATTCATGTACTTTCTCAAAGTCTTGGATGTAATGTATTATACCTTTCTTGGAGGTTATTTTAGGTTATATGGTGGTTTGATTTTAGTTTTCATTTAATGCACTAAAACTATAAGCAATAGGCCCTGGGTGTATTACACAGTATTGTGTGTGTTTGAACAGGGGCACTTGCAGTGTGAAAAATGTTTCCCAGGAGTCTGCACCTTGACTAGACCTTGACCAAGAAATGTGGACATTGACAAAAAATAATTGACTACCCCTGTTGCACATAATGTGCACATGCGGTGGTTGCCATCTAAAAGTCAACATGTACCACAGGTCAGGGGCAACAGATTCTTCCTAAAAGTGAGGGCCCTGCCTCCCGCCCCTCCGTGGCTCCGCCCCTGCCCCTCCTCTTCTCACCCAAGGCCCCACCGCCTGGCCAAGCCAGAAGCTGGAGCTGGGCTGAGACTCCTGGGCTCCTCCACCTGCCCAGCATGGGGGGGGGGGGACGACACGAGAGTAGCAACTGGCCCATGTCCCTACCCCCCAGGCTCCCCGCCCAGGGCAGTTGGAGGGTCTGCAGCTCCCCACAGCTGCCCGCTCAGCTCTTACCCTGTCCCAGCTCCGGCTTCCGTGCTGGCCTAGGGGTGGGGCATTGGGAGCCAAAGAGGCACAGCCAGGCCATGGTAAGAGCTGTGTGGGCAGCTGTGGGAAGCCACGGACCCTCCATCTGCCCTGGGTGGGAGGTCTGGGGGTGTGGACACGAGCCCTGGTCAGGTGGAGGGTCTGTGACTCCCCACAACTGCCCAGGCTCCCCAAGCCGCTCTTAACCAGGCCGGGCTCCAGACCAGCTTCCAGCCTGGCTGGGGGACAGGGCCTCAGGGGGGAAGAGGAGGGGCAAGGGGCCGGGCCCATGGTGAAAAGTGGACTGGCCAGGCCCATCCACTTTCAAAAGTGGTTCTGCAGTCATTTCTTATTCTCCACATAGGGAAAATCTGTGGGAATGTACAGCAGCTGCTGGAAATGTTAACTTGTTAATAGCAATCCCTGGCTAGATTAATTTAACTACTGACAGCCAGCGCTGGAGAGGAATTAAGGGAAAGTCAATGCCCAGATGATTTTACAGTCTAAGAGCCTATTTCTGCACATCCTTGCTCACACAAATAGCCTCATTGATTTAACCAGGATTTATAGAATTAGCCCTTGTGTCAAATAGCACTGTGCATTCCTCTAGATAGGCTTGTTTGCTGCCATCAAGGAGTCAAGCAAGTGAATTTGGTTCCCGCTATATTTAGAGCTTCAGGGGTTAGATTAGAAGAACCAAAATAGATCTGGGGCATTTAATCCAGAGGTTATTCCTGGGGCTTTGGGTATGTGCCTATTTGGGATTAAAATCTGCAGAGGGGATCCTACAATCATCTGGATTTTAAAAATGGCTAAACTACCCCCATAAATTAGGCCGAGGGAGAGTTTCTTAGGGAAGTGAAATGTCTGATCTTAGTGTGTGGCAGGAAAGCTCATGGCAAGTCATTCTGTAAAGCGGGGGAGAAAGAGACAGCTTCGTTCGTCACTTGGGGAAAAAGGCAGCGGGACCCAGGAATGAAATCAGAAGAGCTGGGCTGGTGGTGGTAAGCAGAGCGCTACCCTTGCTGTTCCTCTCTAATCCTGCTGTGTGTGTGTGTGTGCGTATGTGTGTGTACATCCCTCCAAGCCTTGGAAAAAAGGGGTCGGCTGTGACGCTGGCCCAGCAGCCACACAGATTGGAAGCTGCGATGGGGGCGGGTCTGTGCTACTTTAATCCTGCCTCCATTGGAATTACTGGGTAACACGGTCCTATAATCTGCACGGTAGCTCTGGGCGCGCAGAGCCATCTCCCAGCAGAGGAAATCGGCAAGTTGCGCCTGCTTTCCCCAGCGCAGACTAGAGCAGCCAGTGTTTGGGGGCATAGTGGGGAGAAGCAGGTAAGTGCCAGCAAACTTGTCCTCTGTTCTCTCACACTGGCTGTGTTTTTCTTTTTCTTTTTCTCTTGAAATTGCTTCCTATAAACTTGCTTTCTAATTTTTTTTAAAATGTGCAAAACTCTTCAATTTCCAAACCACCCTGAAACTGTGAGAACTCTTCCAGTCAAGCCAGGCTCATCCCTCCTAATCTATTCCGGCTGTTCTCATCTAACCTGTCCTGGTCTAAATACTGCCACTCTTTCTACTCTCAGTAATACTGCGTGGGATGGGGTTAGAGCTTTTGACGTATGTGCAAGGGGGTTAGGAATAGCCTATGTGCCGAACACTGATATTTGTGCACTATGTGGAGAGTGAATTGTAGCTCCAGGGCAGCTGTCTTTATCTTCCACTTCCCCCGCCACACCTTTGTTTTTACCTCTTCTGGCTTTCTCCTAAAACTCTTTTAAACTGCCCTGATGGTTTTATTGCCAGGGTCAACAGCCCATAATATTATAAATACTCACATTGCTTTCTTCACTTGCGAAAAGACAGCTGCAAGACTATATAATGAATAGTATAATTCACCATGTGCTCGTCTTAACATGCAGATCTTAGGCTTGGTCTACACTACCCCCCCTAATTCGAACTAAGGTACGCAACTTCAGCTACGTGAATAACGTAGCTGAAGTCGAAGTACCTTAGTTCGAACTTACCTTGGTCCACACGCGGCAGGCAGGCTCCCCCGTCGACTCCGCGGTACTCCTCTCGCCGAGCTGGAGTACCGCAGTCGACGGCGAGCACTTCCGGGTTCGACTTATCGCGTCCAGACTAGACGCGATAAGTCGAACCCAGAACTTCGATTTCCAGCCGTCGAACTAGCTGGTAAGTGTAGCCAAGGCCTTATTCTCTTTCAATGTTGTGAACTATACAAGCCAATGCATGTGGGTCAAATCTGAAGCTACAGCAAAGTTTGCAGGTGACAAAAGCTGGAGTTCTGGTGTGGGTTTTTTTCACTCTTAACTCCTCGTGACCTATAAAAATGTGTGAAGGATCAGAAAGGAGCCGGTGCTAAGTCGGGTTTGCTGCATTAGAACATAGTGCCTGGCTTTGGGCAAAGTCTTGGAAAGTGCCTTATGCTGTGTGAGCTGGGTGGGCCATCTGTTGTCCGATGATTGCTGGGTTGCAGGCATTTAAAAAAATATATCTTTTTTCCGCTTTAATTTTTAATTGGGCATGGGAGTTACATGTCTCCTAGCTCTGGAAACTGTTGCAGCATAGATCAGGTGTCATTGCTCCAGGTTGCGGCAGGAGGCTCTGGGTCAGCACACTACTTGAGAAAACCAGGCTCTTGCACATTGCACCAGGAGACAGAGAAGGTCTTTGGCATTCGATTTCACCAGCAGCAGCATGTGTGTCCCCAGCTGCGTGTCACTAGGGGGGCTCTCTGCAATCAGGGTACTGGGGTGTGGCTATCAGGACTCTGGGCGGGCACTGGGGGGTCACTGTGCGTAGCAGGCTGGATGTAATTTGACTGTGGGAGCTGGCTCTGTGCAGGTGCTGTGGCCCAGGCTGTCTCTGGGGAGCAGGGGGGGACATGCCTGGATTTTTGTTGCCCTGAGCAGGGTATTTATAGAGCCTGGTTGCTCAAGGAGCCATCAGATGGCGGGGGGAGGCGGGGGTGGCACATTGCTTTCTCCTGTGGCCCACATGCTCCAACTGCCAACCACCCACTTTATAATCACTGTGTCCACTTCTAACTCCACCCTTCACCCAGACTTTGATTTGCACAGCCACGCCCATTAGCCTTGATTATAGAGGGGCACCAGGGAGAACTTGCTCCTTCCCCACTTTTAGACAGCCAGGGGAAGGGGGCGCCTAGTACAGGAGAGGCTGGATGGAGCCGGGTGGAGCAGTGCTGAGTGTGGTTGGGTTGCTGGAGCTGGGGTCTCCCATCCCCAGTGACCAAGCCAGGCCCATTCAATGATCATTCACATTTTGCAGCTGATCCCCCGATATGCAGCCAGCTCTGGGGTAAAGCAGTAGCCAACAGCTGAGGAAGGAGGGGCGATTTTGGCCCCAGGTGCAGAGGCAAGCGCCTGCTCTTCAGGGAAGGGCTGGGGGAATCCCACACTGATTGGAGAGGGCCTTGTTTGGTCTAAAATCCTTCCCCAGGCATGGGGAACAGTGCAGTGGGGCTGGTCACCCATTGCCTTCCCCCTTGGGCTGATGTGGGTGTGAGAGAGTCCCACCCCGCTCTGGGGGCGCAGCTCGGCACTCGCGTCACACTGCATGGCAGCATCTTGCACCAGGGGAGGCCAACACAGGACCGGGGCAAAGGGTCTGATCCAAAGCTGGTGGGAGTCAGCAGTCAGTTCCACTGACTTCAGACAGCCAGGGCCAGATGGCTGAGTCCAATCGGTTGGCACTCAGGCATCTGGCTCCAGGGAGTGTGCGTGTTTCACAGCCGGGGTAGGGTAGGGAGCTGTCAGATCTGCTCTGTAGCCAGAGTCACCTCCCCCCTCACCCCCCAGAAGAGGATTGGACTGGCCACACCACAGAGACAGGGGTCTGTTGCCCTGCTGGGCCGGGGCTACAATCACCACAGGTCCTTTAAGGGGAGCCCACACCGGAGCAAGCCAGAGCTAGGGCTAGTGCACAGGCTGTGCGTTCACACACTGAGCCCCAAACAAGGACCCCATGTTTCCAGCTGGAGACAATTAAAGGGCCATGGCTGGGGCGGGGGGGTGTCTAACTACTTTACTCGGCTCTTCCCATGCTGCCTTTTATCTGAGCCTCTCGGGGCCTCCTGGTGCTCATGCGTGACCACACATCCCCCTTTGCACTCGGGGTGGGCAGCCCCATCTCAGAGGTGAGAGGAGTCCCTGCGAGGTGCCAGAGCCAAGCCTCCTCCCCTCCCAGACCAAGAAGGGAACCCAGGAATCCGGGCCCTCAAGGCTTGCTTCTAACCGCCAGACCCAGCTTGCCTCCCGTAGCTGGGACTAGCACCCCGACTCCCAGTCTCCTATGCCAGTCACTAGACCCACTAACCACTAGACCCCACTCCCCTGTGACAGCTGGGATTTTCTAGACCAGGAATCAAGCTGCTCTATCCCCTGCTTTAACCACTTGACCACCAATTACCCTGTGACTCTGCCCCCTGTGGCCTGCTGCAGTACATAGCCTGGGGCGGGTAGGAACACCTTTGATCAGCTCTGCCCCTCCCTTTCCCTGCTCCACCCCAGAGCTGCCGCAGCAGCTGCTGGCCAGCCTGGCTGAAGGCAGCGCTTTGGGGCCCAGAGCTGGGAGTTCAGAGCTGCTGGGGTTTCAGCTGTATCTACACCCACTGGCTGCGGCTGTATCAAATAAACATGCTGCACCAGGCCCTTTCTTTGGTGGATTTGTCGGGAGTGAAGCGCTGGGCTCTCACAGTTTGTTTTCTCAGTAAACCATTCTCCAGGCTGAATAAGAGCCGGCATGGTGGGGAGCTGGGGACCCGGCGCCTGCTCACCTAGGCTGGCCCTGGCACACCGGGGGCATGTGGGGTTTGGCTGCCACCCACGCGCCCCCTGCCGCACAGTGCTGCTGACACAGAGATTTGCTAACAGTCAGGTCCTTTGTGTTCACCCTCAGGTCCCCTTCACATTCCACCAGGTTCCAGGGGAAATGCCTCAACCAAATGCTATTCTAACCCCCTCCTCCTCCCCTCGTTTGTTATCGCTTCCCTGAAAGGGCCGAACATCTGCATCTGTCACCTGCATTCCGGTCACCTCTGGGATACTGGAATGAGGCCCAGACTCCACTGTGCCAGGTGCTGTACACACACAGAGAGAAGCAGCCCCAACCCCACCCAACTTAGGCTAACTAGGCAAAGGTTGGGAGGGGACACTGAGGCACAGCAGAGGGCAGTCACCCAGTAAGGCAGAGGGAGAACCCACATGTCTAGGACCAGTCATCCAGGGGCAGAAGGCTGACCTAGTGGCTTGGGCAGGTTCTGTTCTGGGCTTGGCTCCAGACTTGGGCCTTGTCTACATTACATCTAAGGTGGTGTGTTAGCTAATGCATCTACCAAGTCTAGGCTAGACAAGGCAGTGGGCCGTTAGTGTGTGTTCAGCTGGTTCAATTAAAATCCAGGCCTCCCCCAGGAATGGAAAGGACTGGCTGAGATCACGTCCAGGGGCTATGTCTCTCCTGGCTTCCTCCAATGTACAGCCTCTCCAAGGGAAAATGGCCTGGAGACCCCAATGGCTGGGGCAGACCCCTGAGACAGTGGGCTCATTTCTCCAAACCCTGAGGGGGCAGTTTGCATCCAGCCTCGAACCCGGCAAAGGAACGCATGGGCTGATCCAAGTGGTGGGTCTCAGGCTCAGCCGCTACTGACCTACCCACTGGGCCAGGCTCTGTACAGACACAGCACAAAGAGCCGGAAGTGTCAGTGCTAAGCTGGGCCTCTTGTCTGAGAGCAATTGCTTGAGTTAAAGGGTTAGGCGCCTAAATCCATATGTCCATGGCATGTTACACACCCTGGTCTGCAGAAGCGGGGTCTGCCCCAGCCCCAGCTCCAGAGCCTGGCTTCTGTAGCGCAGGCTCCAGAGGGCCCCATTCCAAAACCCACTGCGCTGGCCAGCAGCTGTCACACGGGCACCTACGGGAGTCGCTTGTGGCTCAAGGGCTGAGCACCCACTGCTAGCGATGGCAAAACTCCCTCTGAGCGCAGGCCCAAGCTGGCTCAGATCTCGCCCCTTTCCCTGAGGCAGCAAGAGAACTCCCCGCTGGCCGTTTGCATCCCCTGCAGCAGGCTCCATCCCTGCCCGCTCTGCAGCGGGCTACCTTCCCGCCTGGCCTGGCCCTGGCTGGTCAAGGCTGCCTGTGATATTGGCAGCTGATGCAGGTTCCCCGGGTCACTCCTTCCTCCTGCTCGATCATGTTCAGGGGAAGGAGCTAGTGCTGTTGGAGCATGTGTCTGGGTCTTGGGGGCAGCCCCCACTTGCGGGAGGTTTCCCAGGACAGCATCTGACAGCTGGTGGCTCCTGCTTTGCAAGTGACCCCTGGGTGTGTGTCACCCCGGCTGAGGTTAGTGGGGGTTGGCTTCAGGGGTAGGCACCGCATAGCCCCCCAGTGCTCCCTGGGCATGGGGAGGAGGTGCTGGGGCGGCCCCTGCTGTCCCGGGTGCTGGAACGCCATGGCTGTCTTTGCAGCTCGCCTAAGAAGGAAGTCGCCATCTGTCCATGTTCTCCCAGCCTTTGCTTCCCCTGCCCCATGGCTTCTGCATGGCACGGGGCCCCCGCCCTCCTTCCCTCATCCTCGCACTTCCGAGTCCCCCTCGCAGCCAGGCCGCGCCATCGACTAACACAGCTTTCTTCCCTGACGGGTGGGTTTAGTGCCTCGCGGAGGAGTGGCACTAGGTTAGTGAGGGCTGGTGCTTAGAGCAGGGGGGCCTGGGGCCCAGGCTGCCAGGATTCAATTTCCCACTCTGCTACTGATTCACCATGTGATCATGGACCAGTTGCTGCCCTGCTCCGTGCCTCAGTTTCCCTATCTGTAACATGGGGTGATGGCCTCTCCTGCCTTTGCCAGTGGTCCAGGGCGGGTCCTGCGGAGGAATACAGAAAAGCCCAGCCCATAACCTACCTGGATGGTACTGCGATCCTGGGCATGGGCTGGAGGGAGCGTTCCTGTCAGACCCCTGCCAGGGTGGGCTCAGGCACTGAAGCGTCACAGCAGGTTACCCCCCTACTAGCATGTATCCCTTCAGAGCTGGGAGGGTCTCAGAGGGCTCTTCTTCCCTGGGAGATTGGGGCATGGCCCAGGGCTGGTTCTGGAGGCCAGCCTCCCCTCCTCCCCCGAGAATCCCATTGCTGGGGTGGGTAGGGTTAGGACCTGCACCAATGGTGGGGGCTGGCTGGAGTGTGACATGTGCCATGGAATCGGGGGGGCTCTGCCCTGCTTCCAAATAGGCCAGTGTGGTGAGATGCCAAGGGAGCTCCAGCGGCTGGGAGACCCAGCTCGTCGGCTGGACTGGGTGCGGGATGCACGGGAGCCCCACAGCCTGGCTGGGCAGTGAGGGGTTGAATCCACCCCCCAACACACCTGCTCCACACTCAGACTTTGTGACACTGGTAGCAAAGCCCTGGCGGGTTTGCCCGTGTGGGTGCTTTGCTGCGCAGATCACCACGTACGAACCCCGTGCGCTGGGCTGGCCTCGTCTCTTGTTCAGCGGCTGCAGCCACGTGTGCACGTCCCTGCTCATCAGCGCACCCTCGCTGATTATCCAGAGCAGCTGTGAGCTCTTTTGAGGCTCCCTCCTCCCCCTCGCTAGGATTAGATTTCCTCCCCAAGGGCAGCTCAGGACACTGGGAGTGAGGCTGTGCATCCAGCCCTTCTCCAGGCGGGGGGCCAGCCCTTGGCCACGGCTCCTTCCTTTGCGCAAGCATGGGGGAGAGGTTGGGACTCCGGCCCCCAACGAAACTCAATGGCTGTGAATGGGTTGGCTATTAATCCCCTGGTGGGGAAGCTGGGCAGAGACATCCAGTGTCATGGCAGGGTGACAGTTGGGGGCTGGGAGCCAGGACTCCTGGGTTCTCTCCCCAGCTCTGGGAGGGGAGTGGGAGCTAGTGGTTAGAGCAGGGAGGGGCAGAAGGGGGGGTTGGGAGCCAGGATTCCTGGGTTCTCTCCCAGCTCTGCTACTAGCTCACTGTGAGATGGGACGTTGCAAACTCCAGTGGAGGCAAATGGTCAGGCAAAGCTCTGCAGCGTTCCCTGCATCAGGGCTTGGGCCCGTAGCTGTGGAAGCTGCTTGGGGCAGGGACTATATCTTGGTGTGTGTTTCACACAGCGCTGAGTGCACAGTAGCGGAAAAAGCCCCTACCCTCTGCGTGGCTCAGTGGAACAGCTCCACTGCCATCTCTCAGGGATGGGGAGGCGTGGGTAGTGGGTGATTGGGGGAAGCGCGGCACACCCCTCTGGGGTAGGGCCTGTTAGTTCAAGTGGTGCCTGTGTTCCGTGTCCCCTTCCATGCCCGGCCCCCAGAGGAGATGGAGCTGTCACAGCTCAAGCTGTAGCAGCTCCTTCTTTGTGCTCTGGAGGTTTCAGGGTGCTGGCCAGGGTGGCTGTCGCCCAGAGGAAGGATGGTGGCTGATCAGGGAATGAGGTGAGCTGGCTGTGCCACTGACTCCATTAGACCTTGAGCAAGAAACGCACAGGCTCAGCTCCCTGTCTGGGCAAGGGGGGGCAGAGCACTGCCTGGCTCCCAGGAGTGTGGGGCAGACATGCTGCAGAGGAACATGCCCAAGGTAGAGGCGGGGGGAGTTCCACCCACAGTGGATAAGCGGGACAAATGTTGTCTGCACCGAACAGCTGTTTGCAATTGGAGCAACCATCCCCCAACCCAGCTGTGGGTCACTGTGCTTCTTACATGCCTAGTTTTGAGACCAAAGCTCCCCCCATCCCTCCCCTCTAGATCCGTCACCCAGGGCCAGGAGCAGCAGAATTTTTCCTACCCCAGTGGGTGAGTGGAGGGCAGAGAGCCTGGCCCGGAGCAGCAGTGACTGGCTCGGAGCTGGCTCCGGACCAGCCAACCACACAGAACAACCCACACCCGGGCAGGATGGTCCGGTGGCAGGGAACGTGTGAGAGTGTTAGGCCCAGCATGTGTGACAGTCACTTCCGACTCTGTGTCCTCACTGACTGGAACCCAACTCAGGCACAGCAGCTAGGGAAGGGCTGAGATGGGGGCATTCCTGGGTCTTCGTTTCTGCTCTAAGAACACTTTGCAACCTACTCAGGCCAGGATCCCGGCCCCAGGGCATTCAGTCTAGATTAGCTGGAGAAGTTAATGGGGGACTTCTGACAGCCCTTGGGGGAAAGGCGCCAGGAACCCCATGTGCTCATAGCTCTGGACAGGGACTCTGCAGACCTGGGTTTTGGCCCCAGCTCTGCCACAGGCTCCCGTGTGATGTCAGTGCCCATCTGTGCATGCGGTTATAGCCCCTCCGGTCTCCCAGTCTTCAGAGCACCTGGCATGGGAGCAGCTGGATGCTGATGGGGGCCTGTAATGCTACTGTAATGAAATAGTGATCAAGGGCCCTGAGGGGAAGGGAGCTCTGCATGATTTATAGAGGAGTTGGGCTTGACTGGCACTGCCAGAGCTGGCTCTGATACCCGAACAGCAGCTGCTGAGCCACCAAGCTACCAAGCTAGGGACTGCATTCTTCCAGCAAAGCAGCATTTACCTTCTCCCTCCTACGGGGGGCGCGGGTACCTCACCTTCCCCCATGCCCGATGGGCCCATGGGTGTCAAGGGGTGAGGGAGAGCTCCGTCCCATGGGCCAGCAGGGGGCGGGATGTCGGTGGGAAGAGGGGGACACTTTGTTGGAGAAGGCGTGTTGAGGACAGGGGCTGCAATTTTCCCTGAAGCAGTGGGACAAGGGCAAAGTCCATGCCCCAGCTAGACCCCACTAAAGCTCTAGTTTGAGGAGAAAGGTGGGGGCCAGACCTCAGCTGGTCCCTCTGCCTGGACTGGATTGCACCCGAGCATGTGGGCGAGGGCAGAGGGAGTGACCCGAGTAGCTGAAAAAACAGATCCAAGTCTTGGAAGACAAGAGAAACCCAGCCGGGTCTTAGCGCTGCGCCAGGGGATAGCAGAGTCGTCGGGGAGCTGGGAACGCAGATGAAGGGATGAGTGTCCCAGTGCCTGCTAGAATGCGGAAGTGGATCTCTGAGCTGGTTTGCCAGCAGAGGGAGGCATTAGGATGTGTAGATGCCAGGCGGGCTGCCAGGTAGATTGCAGCCCCAGGAGCAGGAGAGGCCTAAGCATAGGCGTGCGCACGGGGTGTGCCAGGTGTGCCCAGGCACACCCTAATGCAGGGGTGGGAAAATGGCTCCACTCTCCCGGCGCGGCAAGCCACGGGGTCCGCACTCCCAGGCCAGAGTACCCGGCCAAGCACAGCAAGCCACCGGCCCCTCCCCCGCCCTCCCCTGGAATGATACCAGCGCAGCACTCTGGGGGCTGGGGCTGCACGCTCCCGCGGGGCAATGTTTAGCTCTGCGGGGAGGCAGACATGCTCCCTGCTCATCTGGAGCCATCCCGCCGTGTGCACAGCATTCTGAGGGGCAGGGCTGCCCGCTCCCATGGGGCAGCGTGTCTGGCTCTGCACAGAGCAGAACATGCTGCTAGGAGCCTCATAGTAAGGGGTCCGGGGTTGGGGGGGTTGGATAAGGGGTGGGGGCAGTCAGGGGACAGGGAGCAGGGTGGGTTGGATAGAGGGTGGGATCCCGGGGGAGTGGTTAGGGGCGGGGGGGTCTCTGGAGGGGGCAGTCAGGGAGCGGGGGGGTTGGATTGGGCATGGGAGTCCCAGGGTCTGTCAGGGGGTGGGGGGTGGATAGGGGTCAGGGCAGTCAGGGGACAGGGAGCAAGGAGGGTCCTGGGGGGCAGTTAGGGTGGGGGGGTCTCTGGAGGAGGTGGTCAGGGGACAAGGAGCTGGGGGGGTTGGATGAGTCGGGAGTTCTGGGGGGGGCTGTCAGGAGGCAGGGTTGTGGAGAGGGGTTGGGGCAGGCAAGGAGCGGAGGGGGTTGTATGGGTTGGGAGTTCTGGAGGTCCTGTCAGGGGGTGGGGAGCACTTGGATAGGCGTGGGAGTCCTGGGGGTCTGTTTGGGGGCAGGGGTGTGGATAAGGGTTGGGGCAGTCAGGGGACAGGTAGGGGGTCGGGTCCTAGGGGGGCAGTTAGGGGACAAGGAGCAGGGAAGCTTAGATAGGGGGTGGGGTTCTGGGGGGCAGTAAGGGGCAGGGGTCCCAGGAGGGGGTAGTCAGGGGACAAGCAGCAGGGGGGCTGGGATTTCTGAGGGGGGCAGTCAGGGGGTGGGAAGTAAGAGGGAGTGGATGGGGGCAGGGTGGGGCTCCCTGGGTGCACACCCTAATGAAATGTGCTGCACATGCCTATGGGCCTAAGGTACCAGCATTGGCCAGCTGAGCCGTGGTGCTGTGCAGTCCCAGTGCTATTTATCAAGGGCTCTGCTAACACAGGAGTCTAACCGGAGCAGAGCACTCATGAAGGCCTGGAGTGCCCTGGGCCCAGCCTCTGAGCAGCTTCCCCCGTGGGGTTGGCCCCAGTGCCAGGGAGCTGGCAGCACTAGGCTTCTCCAAGGGGAGCTGTGGTCTCTTCCAGGCAAAGGGTGTTTGTGGCTCGAGCTGTCTGTGCACACTGAGTGCTTGGAATCCCCAGAGCTTTCAAACACAAACTAGAAATCCCTATAGCCTGGGTCCAGCACTTCCCCCAGTTCAGTCTTTGTTCCTCAAGTGTTTCCAGGAGTCCTGGTGTGGTGAGTGAAGAACAACAGATGATGTCACTCCCTGCCTTATATAGCTTTAGCATACGGCGGGAACCCTTTGTCCCAAAACTCAGTTTGTGGGAAAACACTGACATCCCAAGATGGAGTCCAGAGTCATGTGGTCTCCTCACATGTCCTTGCTGAGTCATAGCAGCCATTACTTACAGACTGTCTGGAGCATTCTCCCGAAGGCTCACCAGGCCGGGGATAAGCTTCTCCTAAGGCCTACTGTTTTTCCTAATGGCCCATTACACTGAATACGCCCTTCCCCACCAGCTATCTAGACTGGAAGCATCCTGCGTAGTGGGCAGGTGTAAGTACATGTGAAATACAGATACATAGTCAATCTTCATAACTTCAGATACAAAATAATACATGCATACAAATAGGATAAATGTATTCAGCAAATCATAACTTTTCCAATGACATCTTACATGAACCATCTGGCATAAAATGCATCCTAATTATGCCATAAGCATATAATAATATCACTATGAAGAATATGGGGTGCAGTGTCACAGCAGGGAGCAAAACAGTCTTGCTGATTTGGTGCCCCGCGTCCTCATCTTGTGCTGGTTTCACACCCATGGCTGTCATTGCACTGACTCCTGAATCACACCGGAATGAGCTCGTTATCGGCCTATTTGTTGGCTGGGTCTAACTGAGTAAAACCGCTGCCCGACTCCCCTGATTTTATGGCCCATCTTGTAATATTTGGTGTTTCTTTTCCTCAAAGCCCCAACTCCTGGAGTCCTGGGATTAGGTCAGAATCTCAGCTGGTATTTTTATAAGTCAGTAAGCATCTGGCCCTAGTGGAGAAGAGCTAGAGAACGTGACCCCTAAAGGGTCAAAACTGGGAGGGGAATGGAGAAAGCCCAAAATGGATTAAATCTTTAAATTTCCTGGCGTTTAAGCCAATCTCGTAACTGTGGTAACAGAGATTCCCCCTCTCCCCTATCCAGATAACAACCTTTCAGAGCGAAGGCACTGATCAGTGTTTATGCTACTGCCCAGCTGGACTTTGCCTGAATCAGAGCCCAGCCCAGCTGCCCCCAGCGCAAATGGGAAAGACTCCCATTGACTGCACCGGGGGTGGGAGCAGGGCTATGGCTCACTGCTGGGTTACAGGCAAGACCCAGGATTAGGGACTCTTGGGGGGCCAGCTGAGCCCTAGCTATGGACAGAACCAGCCAGTGAGGATAATCCCTTGCATTTCTCTAGCACCTGCCTGGCACGGCACATCTCAAAGAGCCCATAGCTCCTGGAGACCAGGATTGCTGACCCACCACCAAAATGCAGCCACCTCTGGGCAGTGACCCATCAGCTGGTTTGCAGCACTCAGCAACACTGCTTGGTAGTCTAGGAAGAGAAGGGGAAGCCTGGTCCCACTTGAAGCTGCAGGGAGTGTAGGAGGCAGACAGGAATGGGCTGGAGTGGGACTTGGTGAACATGGCTTTGGGGGAAGGCCCCTTGAACGGGCGAGGTTGCCAGTCTGTACAGGAATGGGCAAATGGGCAGGGTGGGCCAATGGTGCTGCAGTCACACAAATCCAAAGGTTATAAATCCCAGTGTAGGGGCAACACACAGATTCCAGCCCCTGTGTCTGCCGGGGCTGAATGAGCAGGGGAAGAGGGGCTGCCCAGCAGTTGGTGGGGCGGGTTCTGTGTTTACACTGGCTTCCTGCAGCAGGTGTATGTGGCTGGGGGAGGGTGGGTGTGCAGCTTTCCCCCTCAGTGCTGTCGCACTGATCTAATTGCTTGCACATCAGACAGGAAATCACATGAGTTGGAGCTTTGGTTGTAGACGAAGCAACATGTATTGCTACCACTTAGGAAAATTCTTCCCACATTCCATCAAAGATGCGAGACCACCAACTCACTCATCTGGTCCACACCAAGGTCACCATTGAAACTCAGACGCCCTGAGATTGATTTTTATTCACATTTCCCTTTTTGTTCCCGTTCTGTTCCTGTGGCCTTCAGGTGCCAGGGGATCATTAATAAGCACTGGAGTTTTTCATTACAGATCTCAGAGTGCTTCTCGCAGGCAGCTAGGCCCACTATCTCCATTTTGCAAATGGGGAAACCGAGGCACATAGGTGAAATTATTTGCCCAGGATCACTCACCTGGCCAGTGCAGAACCAGGAAGCTAACACAGCTCTCTGAGTCTCTGGCCACTCTGCCACACTCCCTTTGGCTGGCTTGTCTCTAACCCTAACACATCTGCTAAGGGGACTGGGGAGGAAGGATCCCCACCCCCCCCTTGTGCAATCACATTAGGGTGGCAGCGCCAGGGGAAAGCAGGGCTGTGACCGCTACTCCCCTGATGCCAGCCAGTGTCCCAGGATAGGGCTGGAAGTGCCCTGGTTCACCCCCTCTGATTATCCCCCCAGGGCCACAAGGGGGAGCCCACGGAAGATGGTCATCTCAGAGGCACAGCACCTCCTAGTGCACTGACTGCAAGCACTGCACCTGCACGCTGCCACTAACGGCACAGTGTAACAGCCTTCAGTACCACTAGGGTGCATGTGGCAAGTGTTAGAGCCTAGAGGTTAAACAGCTGGGCTGTCTAAGCCATGAGGTCAGATGCTCCCGAAGCTTATTTCTCCATCCATGTGACTGGCGATTCATTCTCAGGCCACTTTGACAGAAAAGAAGTAATGGAATATTAGCAAAGAAGCCAAGGTAGAAAACTGACCATGAGGAACATGGGGCTCTCTAGAGTGGCTCAGAGCCCAGATCAGTCTAGGATGCTGTCCTGTCTCTGATGGGGGCCAGCACCAGCTGCTGCAGAGGAAGGTGCAAGAGACCCCCTCATGACAGCTGTGGAAGAATCAGTTTCTTCCTAACCCCATTAGTTAGAAGTTGGCCTGAAGCATGAAGGCTGAAGGGAGGCCTCCAGTGCCTGGAGCCAGCTGGCTGAGTGGCCTCAGTTGTTTCTTTAGGAATGACTTAGACGCCTACCTAACTCCAGGTGAGGTGGATGATCCATTTAGGGCACTCAGGTGGGCACTCCAGGTTCAGTTTGCCCCTCTGCCAACTGAGAAGGGGTTTGACCAGGGACCTCCCCTTCCAAGATTCTAGCGTTTGGGCTACGGAGCGAGTCTAGGGTTGCCAGTGTCTGTTTTTTGACTGGAACACCCGGTCGAAAAGGGACCCTGGTGGCTCCAGTCAGCACTGCTGACTGGTCTATTAAAGTTCAGTTGGCGGCACAGTGTGGAGCAGCCAGCATGTGCCTCGGGCTCCTAGGCAGAGGGGCGGCTGGGGGGCTGTGTGCTCTGCCCCCGCCTGCAGGCGCTGTCCCGAGCATTGGCTCCGCAGCTCCCATTGGCTGGGAACTGTGGCCAATGGGAGCTGCATGGGCAGTGCCTGTGGGCGGGGGCGGTGCCCTAGCTGCCTCTCCACCTAGGAACCAGAGGGACATGTGGCCGCTTCTCGGGAGCCGCCTGAGGTCAGCACCGCCCGGAGCCCACACTGCAATTATCCCTCTGGCTCCAGTGTGGACGTACCTTCAGCTTCTCTCTTTCTGTCATCTCCTCTTGGTTCCCAGCAGCTTAGCTCTAACCTGGCCAGCATGGGACCCCTGGCTTTTCCCCCAATCCCTCTCCCTAGCCAGCTCCCTACCTCCCCATCCCATGAGAGCCCGCCCCGCGCTCCACAACCCGACACTACTTCCTCCATGCTGTTTCTCAGATCCGGCCTTCTCTTCGGGTCCCAATGCCGGCTCTCCCATCTGGATGCCACCCCTCCTCTCCTCGTGCCCGTCTTCCCATGGTCTGTCCACATCACCCGCTCCATGTCGCCACTGCCTCCCGCCATCTCGTCTTGCCCTGCTGGCCCCTTGTCTCCGCCCGTGCTGCCAGCCTCACCCCCTGCCTGCTGTCTCGCCAGTGTCTCCAGGCTCCCTCTCCCACTTGGAGCTTTGAAAAGGTCCTCCGGAGCGCGGTCACTGAACTGATCCATAAAGCTTCAGCCCTCACCTCCTCCAGCCCCCTTGCCAAGACCCACTGCTGCCACCCCACCCACAAGAACTCAGACAGAGGTGAGGCTGCAAGGCAGCTGGGCAGGAGATTGGCAGGCAGCCAGTCGCAGCTTTATGGTAACTAAGTGTTTTGTTTGGGAATTGGGAAACATGGCCATAATATTTGGGGTCAGGAAGGAATTTCCCCCCCAGGTCAGATTGGCAGAGACCCTGGGGGCTTTTCTCCTTCTTCTGTAACATGGGTCACTTGCAGGTTTAAATTAGTGTAAGTGGTAGATTCTCTGTCACTTGAAGTCTTTAAATCATGATTTGAGGACTTCAGTAACTCAGCCAGAGGTTAGGGGTCTGTTACAGGAGTGGGCGGGTGAGATTCTGTGGCCTGCAATGTGCAGGAGGTCAGACTAGATGATCATGATGGTCCCATCTGGCCTGAAAGTCTCTTTGTCTCTGAGAAACACTGGGTCTCTTCTTTGGAGGTAAAAATTCAGCTGGGGATATGAGATTGTTTTGGTTTCGGTTTGTTCTAATAGTTCCAGTTAGCACTCTTCAGCGGTAAATCTCAAAACACTTTACAAAGGAGTTCGGTGCCGTTATCCTTGTTTTACAGGTGGGGAAACTGAGGCACAGGGTGGGGACATGATTTGCCCAAAGTCAGCCAGCAGGCCCTTGGCAGAGCCAGGGACGAGAACCTGGTCTCCTGAGTCCCAGTCCAGTGCTCTATCCACTAGGCCATGCTGCTTCCCTGCTGTAGACCATTTTTCTGCAGTGTGAAATCAACTCTACTCAATCTCTGACATGCAAACTCATCCTGTTTGATTGGAGCTGATTTGGCATCTTTGTAAGTTCTTCATTGTGGGGCTTGTGCAGTGGTGCTGGAACACTTTTAATAGTGGGGGTACTGAAAGCCAGGCCCCTTACCCCATCTGTGCCCCCCCCCCCCCAGCTGGGGCTGGGAGCAGGGCCATATCTCCAGGAGGGAGGGACCCAGACAAGGGTAAGGGGGCTGAGGCTGTGGCCACAGCTGGGGGCAGGCACAGGACCAGCAGACAGGACCCTGTGTGCCGGCATGCTGCGTAAAACCTGGGGGTGCTGCAGCCCCCCCGCGCCCATAGTTCCCATGCCTATGGGCTCGTGGTGTTTACCTGGTCGGCTAAGAGGCCTATGGAACCAGTAATCGTCCCGAGTCGCATTGTCTGAGCTCGTGACATTCGCAAGCCGGTCTAGCTGTGATAGGCAGAATTGGCAACCTGCAGCCACCTGACAAATCATGAGATTGGTGGAAAAATCATAAGACTTTTCAAAATCATGTTTTTAAATTCTTATTTTTCCCTTTTAGTTCTGAGCCCTTCAGGGGCAGGGGTCACATTTTTGTGCTTTTGCTCTGTAGCTGTGAGGGCTAGAAATATTTCCAAAAAAGAAAACGGATATTTCCTCAGAACGAGAATAACAAGAAGCAATGAGCTTAATCTGCAGCAAGGGCGATTTAGATTTGATGTCAAGTATCAGAGGGGTAGCCGTGTTAGTCTGAATCTGTAAAAAGCAACAGAGGGTCCTGTGACACCTTTGAGACTAACAGAAGTACTGGGAGCATAAGCTTTCGTGGGTAAGAACCTCACTTCTTCAGATGCAAGTAATGGAAATCTCCAGAGGCAGGTATATATCAGTGTGGAGATAACAAGGTTAGTTCAATTAGGGAGGGTGAGGTGCTCTGCTAGCAGTTGAGGTGTGAACACCAAGGGAGGAGAAACTGCTTCTGTAGTTGGATAGCCATTCACAGTCTTTGTTTAATCCTGATCTGATGGTGTCAAATTTGCAAATGAACTGGAGCTCAGCAGTTTCTCTTTGGAGTCTGGTCCTGAAGTTTTTTTGCTGTAAGATGGCTACCTTTACATCTGCTATTGTGTGGCCAGGGAGGTTGAAGTGTTCTCCTACAGGTTTTTGTATATTGCCATTCCTGATATCTGACTTGTGTCCATTTATCCTCTTGCGTAGTGACTGTCCAGTTTGGCCAATGTACATAGCAGAGGGGCATTGCTGGCATATGATGGCATATATAACATTGGTGGACGTGCAGGTGAATGAGCCGGTGATGTTGTAGCTGATCTGGTTAGGTCCAGTGATGGTGTTGCTGGTGTAGATATGTGGGCAGAGTTGGCATCGAGGTTTGTTGCATGGGTTGGTTCCTGAGTTAGAGTTGTTATGGTGCGGTGCGTGGTTGCTGGTGAGAATATGCTTAAGGTTGGCAGATTGTCTGTGGGCGAGGACTGGCCTGCCTCCCAAAGTCTGTGAAAGTGAGGGATCATTGTCCAGGATGGGTTGTAGATCACTGATGATGCGTTGGAGAGGTTTAAGCTGAGGACTGTAGGTGATGGCCAGTGGAGTTCTGTTGGTTTCTCTTCTGGGCCTGTCTTGTAGCAGGAGGCTTCTGGGTACACGTCTGGCTCTGTTGATTTGTTTCTTTATTTCCTTGTGTGGGTATCGTAGTTTTGAGAATGCTTGGTGAAGATCTTGTAGGTGTTGGTCTCTGTCTGCGGGGATGGAGCATATGCGATTGTACCTCAGTGCTTGGCTGTAGACGATGGATTGTGTGGTGTGTCCGGGGTGGAAGCTGGAGGCATGAAGGTAGGCGTAGCGGTCGGTGGGTTTTCGGTATAGGGTGGTGTTAATGTGGCCATCGCTTATTTGTACGGTGGTGTCCAGGAAGTGGACCTCCCGTGTAGATTGGTCCAGGCTGAGGTTGATGGTGGGGTGGAAGCTGTTGAAAGCATGGTGGAATTCTTCCAGGGCCTCCTTCCCATGGGTCCAGATGATGAAGATGTCATCAACATAGCGTAGGTAGAGAAGGGGCATGAGTGGACGAGAGCTGAGGAAGCGTTGTTCCAGGTCAGCCATAAAAATGTTGGCATATTGTGGGGCCATGCAGGTGCCCATAGCGGTGCCACTGGTCTGGAGGTATATATTGTCACCAAATTTGAAATAATTGTGCGTGAGGATAAAGTCACAGAGGTCAGCAATAAGTTGTGCTGTGTCATCATCAGGGATACTGTTCCTGACAGCTTGTATTCCATCTGTATGTGGGATGTTTGTGTAGAGAGCCTCTACATCCATGGTGGCTAGGATGGTGTTTTCTGGGAGGTCACCAATGCATTGTAGTTTTCTCAGGAAATCTGTGGTGTCACGGAGATAGCTGGGAGTGCTGGTGGCGTAGGGTCTGAGTAGGGAGTCCACATATCCAGACAGTCCTTCAGTGAGAGTGCCAATGCCTGAGATGATGGGGCGTCCAGGATTTCCAGGTTTGTGGATCTTAGGTAGTAGATAGAATAACCCCGGTCGGGGCTCTAAGGGTATGTTGATTTGTTCCTGTGTTAGTGTAGGGAGTGTCCTGAGTAGATGGTGCAGTTTCTTAGTGTATTCCTCAGTGGGATCTGAGGAAAGCGGCCTGTAGAATTTGGTATTGGAGAGTTGTCTGGCAGCCTCCTTCTGGTAGTCAGACCTGTTCATGATGACAACAGCACCTCCTTTATCAGCCTCTTTGATGATAATGTCAGGGTGGTTTCTGAGGCTGTGGATGGCATTGCGTTCTGCACGACTTAGGTTATGAGGCAAGCGATGTTGTTTTTCCACAATTTCTGCCTGTGCACGTCGGCGGAAGCATTCTATGTATAGGTCCAGACTGTCATTTCGACCCTCAGGAGGAGTCCATGTGGAGTTCTTCTTCCTGTGTAGTTGCAATCTGCTAGCAGAGCACCTCACCCTCCCTGATTGAACTAACCTCGTTATCTCCACACTGATATATACCTGCCTCTGGAGATTTCCATTACTTGCATCTGAAGAAGTGAGGTTCTTACCCACGAAAGCTTATGCTCCCAGTACTTCTGTTAGTCTCAAAGGTGTCACAGGACCCTCTGTTGCTTTTTATAGATTTGATGTTAATCACATGACTCTGGGAGCTGGGGCTTTAAGAAAACCACACCAAGTAGCATGACTTGGGGTCAAATCCTGAGAGTTTGCAGCACTGAGTGGGCCAAGATTTCCAAACTGGCGTCCCTAAACTTCAACCATGAGGGGGTGAATATTTCAAAACTCCATAAGTCCCACTGAAGGGCAAAATAACTAGGCATGTGAAGGCTTTTTGCTCTAAATCCAAAAGTAGGCACCTCAATGTCTTGCTTTTCAGAGGTCCTGAGGCCCCCACCTCAGTAACTGCGCCCGTTTAACTCAGGGTCCGTTTAGCATGTTTGAAAATTGGGCCTCTTGCCTGGGTGTCTAAACCTGGATTTTGGACGGTACCCAACTTTCGGAACCCAGCGAGTCAACAATCAGCCATATTCTTCCACCTGTCGGAAGCACTGTCTAGTGGTTAGAGCACTGGCCGAGTCTGAACACCTGGGTTCTTCCTGGCTCTGGGTGGGGACTGCGGCCCGTGGGTGAGAGTGCAGGACTGAGAGTCAGGGCTCTGGGAGGGAGTGTCAGCTAGTGGTTAGAGTAGGGGGGCTGGGAGCCAGAACTCCTGGGTTTTATTCCTTGCTGCTTACGTGACCTCAGGCAAGTTCTGTTCAGCTCTCTGGGCCTTGCTGAGCTTCTGCCCAGCCACCTCCTTACGCCAGCGACAAGTAGGCACAATGTAGCCTCCCAGCCCGCCCGTTTGGGGAGACTGAGTCAGAGAGCAATAACTCCCAAGCGAAGCAGTGGCAGAGACAAGAATAGGACCCAATGTCCTGGGCTCACTGCACACCCACGCTGCCTGCCTGGGTTATAGATCCGCAGCATGCCATGGTCAAACCAGGGCAGGTAATGAGAAGTTGCAGGCATTTCCTAGACTCTACTGACCACGTAGGCCAGCGCTTGGGTACCTGGCCAGCCACACGCAGCCCCAGCAGCTGGGCAAGTGCCTGGTGCTAAAGCCGGATTACTGCCATTAATGTTTCTGCTTCCCGGGCCCCAGGGCAGACGGATTATCAGGGATTCAGCTATGACGAGAAGGGAGATGAGTGAGTGTTTCTCCCTCCGCAAAGCTGCCCCTCCGCCTCCTCCTGAGCTCTGCCAGCCTCCAGGCAGGGGACCAGCCGGGGGCAATAGCATGGCTTGGCTAGCAGCGCCTACTACTGAGGCCAAACACTCCATCAGCTGCTTCTCTGCACTCTTCCGGTGAGCAGTCCAGATAGAGAGGCTGAGGGGTGCTGCCACCAAAAGCCAGATGCCACCTGTACCCCGTGCCACCTGTACCCTGTGCCACCCTCCCCAGCCCATGATCCCTCAAGGTAAAAACTACACTGCCTTGTCTCCTCTAGGCTTTCCTAGCCTCCACGGTGTAAAAACAGCCCTGGATTGGGCAGCAAGGAGGTGGCCTGTGTGTGTGTTAGATCTTGTCTACATGCCGCAGGCTGCACTGGTTTAGCTTAAATCAGTTCTCAAAGTAGTGCAACTCCCCCTCCCTTCTTCCCTCCCCTCCTTTCCCCCCCATGTAGATGCTCTTGTTTCAGGTGGGCTGAAACAGGTTCCTGGCCAATTGCAGCTAAACTGCTATCGGCCTGGTTTAAACTGAAATCAGAGGCTGCGCCCAGCTCTTTGCAGCGACCAAAACCCACCCCTGAAGCCAAGGCGCTGTGTGTGTAGACAAAGCCCAGGTGGGTGCGTCTCTGTCTGTCTGCGCGGGGCTGAAGGTGACTGCCCTGTGCTACTTACTGGCTGAGCAACCAAAAGCTGCTCTCTGGGATCCAGCGATTCCTGCTCTTGCTGCCAGCCCTGCCAGGTTCCAAGCCCAGCAAAACTCTGAGTTTTGTTGCTGCTCTCCAGCTGCTGAGGCAATGCCAGTGCCTGTGTTAGTGGGAGCAAGGCCCAGCACTGCAGGGGCTCTTGGGAGTTGCCCGTGCCCAGCTCCTCGCTGGCGGCGAAAGAGCAGGGCAGGTGCTGAGCCGGCGGCCTGGAAGGGTTGGGTTTGTATAGATAGCTGGGTGTTAAGAGACACAGCCCAGATTAGCTTTAGGGTCCTTCTTCCTCGCTGCTCCCAGCGCATTTTACCAGGGGAGGGGCAGGTATCACCACTCGTGCTGTGGAGCAGGGTGAAGGCTTGGCCACAGCGCAGCTAGGAACCCAGGTGTCCTGGCTAGTGGCTTGGTGCCCTAGCCCCTGGCTGCTGCCACTCCACAGCAAGGAGCCCAGGCTGAGCTGGGCAGGGCGGGCACCACCTGGCTGGAGCCCAGCCTGAGCATCACATCAGAATCAAGGATTCTTTTAAAGCCAGCGATGAGGGTGGGATTTAAATATTCCAGCTGCACTCTCACCCCCCTCCAATGATAGAGCGCCTTCCCGAGGTGGCCAGAGCCATCACCTCCATTTTATAGAAGGGGAAACTGAGGCACAGACGGGCCATGACTCTCCCAAGGTCCGCCAGAAGGCCAGAGCTAAGGATAGACCCACAGTTTCCTGATTCCTAGCCTGGTGCTCTCTCCGCTAGGCTACACCCTCCCCTCTGCTGGAAGTAGAGGTTACTTTGATAGCCTGAGAGAAAGACAGGGTGGCCTGGCACTGGCCTGGCACTGCTGTGCCCAGCGAGGCTGCCATCACCCCAGCCTGGTCTGGGCACCCCGGCAAGACCCACTGCCCACAAGAGCCAGATCCCTAAGCCTCGGGCTCCGCTCCCCCTTCGCTCCCACTGCCTCCCAGCTGAGGCAGGGCCCATTGAAGCATGGGGCAGTCACACCTGGGGGGACATTTAGGCCACACCTCCTCACCCCAAATGACCCGTCCCGGCAAGATCCCCAATCGACCCCCTTGTCCTGGCTCCTATGCCTGGGGCCGGGCTGCCTGGGCTGAGGCCTTCTCAGCCCAGTGGGCCATGCGGCTCTGCCAAGTGAGTCACTGAGCCCTGCCAGGGCTTAGGGGAAATCATGGCTTTGTTTGTGGAGTCTTCCCTGTGAGATGCCACGCAGCCTCTGCCAACAGCGGCCTGGGAATCAGGGCTAGTGAGTGACCACCCACGGGACGTGCTCTGACGGAAAACTTAGGGGGCCAGGAGCCCTGGGGAGCAATGAGGGATCCATCTGCCCACATGCATGTAAGGACTAACAGCCACCCCAGCTCAGACCCATAGTCCTTCTAGCCTGGTGTCCTGTCTCTGGCAAGTGGCTGGTGCCGGGTGTTTCAGAGGGAATGAACAGAACAGGGTGATTATCCAGTGATCCATCATCTGTCTTCCAGTCCCAGATTCTGGCAGTCAGAGGCTCAGGGGCACCCAGAGCATGGGGTTGCATCCCTGACTACCTTGGCTAATAGCCATTGATGGACCTATCCTCCAGGAACTCATCTCATTCTTTCTGAACTTAGTTATAGTTTTGGCCTTCACACCATCCCCTGGCAAGGAGTTCCACAGGTGACTGTGTGTGGTGCGAAGAAGTCCTTACATCTGTTTTAAACCTGCTGCCTGTTAATTTCATTGGGCAACCCCTGGTTTGTGTGGGGAGTATCTAATTTAAGGCCTTCCAGAGCCCTAGTTGCCCCCTGAAGCCCTCGTCCCAGGCCATATCCCACATTCTTTAGGTTAAGATGAGAGGGGCGGTTCACCCATCTGGGAGCTATTGTTTCAGGCTCTCTGCAGACTCAGGCCTTGTCTATACCTAAAAGTTTTGCTGCTTTAACAGCCTTCCCATGGGAGTAGTGGGGGAAAGGAACCTACCTGGGGTGAAGGTGGACCATAGTAAGTTTCTGGATGTAGTGATAAGGCAGGGTGGCCTGTGACACTAGTGGCTGGACTTGATCCCAGCTGCCCTGGAAGCACTGGGTCTGCCTTCATTGTAGCTGGCCTGGCCCCACACAGCCCCTCTGACCCAAGCTTGGTGGTGCTTTGAACCCAGGCTAGCTGGTCTGGCTGGGGGTGGGTTAGAGCCCAGGGGCTGCTTGCACTGGGGCAGTGAGGACGCAGGCTAGACCACTCCCATGCTGCTAGTCCTCCAGCGCCTCCCCCGCACCCCCGCGTGCCCAGAGAAAGACAAGCTCTCCCGTGCGTCACTGGGAACAAACCCCAGAGCGGCTCAGCTCCCTGCAGCCCAGCAGTGCAGGCAACGTCCCCCAGAAATCCTAGCAACCCCCCCACACAGGGTGCAGGGCTTTGCCGGGGGGCTGCTCACACCTGGGTTGGGTTGAGCCAGGGTCTCAGACCTGGGCTAGGCTCAGATCCAGGCACCGATCAGCTAACTCTGCAGGGAAGACATCTCCCCTAGGAGCGCACTGAGCAGCTGGCCGGGCATACCAGCACTCAGCAGCAGTGTAGAGAGGGGAAGAATTACCCAGCGCCAAGAGCTAGAACATTAGCGCCATTGAGGGCCTGGCCAGCATCCAGAGAACCAAGGACTGGTCACCTTTAGCTCATTGGCTTAAATCTACTGGGCCCTCACAGAGGAACTGAGGCAGAAAGCAGGAGCTTTCCAGAGGTGCTAGGGGACAGCACCTGAGCCCGGTTCAGCAGGGAGAATGAAGTAGGGGAGCTGGTACTGCCTGGGAACAAAGTGACAGCATGTGAAGTGCGAATGGAGGGCAAGCGAGCCAGGTCTAACAACAAGCTTTGTGTGGGATTATCTCCCTGCTATGCACTGAAACAAACTGTCCGGGCCATGGTGCACGGTGTGAGTGTAGGTCCGGGAGGGGAAGCCAGGACGCCTGGGTTATATTCCTGGCTCAAACTCCCCATGTGACTTTGCTTGCTCTGTGCCTCAGGTTCCCCATCTCTGAATGGGGACCCAAAAACTGCCCTGTCTCACGATGGAGTTGTGAGGATTAATGAAGCACTTTCCCCCAAAGATTCATTCATTTTAATTCCATTAGGAATCATTAAATCATCTAGTCTGACCTGTATCTCACTGACCTGAGAGTTTCACCAATTACTCCTACGCTGAAGCCAATAACCAGTGTTCTGCTAATGGGTGCCTACTACAAAACGATCTAGCCTTGATCAAAGAGATGGAGAAGCCAGCATTTCTCATGGGATTAGTTCCACTGTTCAGCCACCTCCACTGTGAAAAAAATGTTCCTTATTTCTAAATTGAACTTGTCTGGCTTTAACTTCCCACCCTGGGTTCTTGTTCTATCTGTCTCCACTTGAGTGGAGAGCCCTTGAGTTTCTGGTATTTTCTCTTTGAGATCCTTGGGTGAGAAGTGCTAGGAAAAAGGCAAAGCTTCTGAATTAGAACATGGTGAAGAATGTTTATGTGAACGTTTTATTTGGCTGAAAAATGGGGGCTTGGCCAAAGGGAAAACCTTCTCAAAAAATAAAAAAAATCATTTTGGTAAAAAAAATAAAAAATTCAGCTGTAATATGTTTGATCCCATAGGCCATAATTCCCCCCCGCCCCCCCCCCCCCCACACACACACACAGTCTCTCACTTTTTTGTCGTTTCCTCCCAGTGTGAAAAAAAGTGAGAAAATATGTGGGGTGTTTTATTCCCCATTAAAACTTTTCAAATTCCTTTGATGAGTGCAGAATAGTTTCATTTAAAGTTAGTTCACTGAAAAATGAAAAAAAAGTCCCACCTCCCCCGGCAATGCATTTTCCAGGGTTTTTTTCTTACATTTTCCCCGAAACACAGTTACCATTTTTCTGCAACTTCCAGTTGAAATGAGTGGTCTGGGAGGGCCGTGTGTGCTGCCACTCTCTCGTGGATGGGAAAAGAACTGTTCCACCGTGTGACCTGGGCGCCGTGTCTGTCTATGTGGATGGGGTGTGGATAGTGCAGACTACAAAGAGAAAAGCCCTTTTGCCACATGTGGGGAGCCGGAGAACTTCTGAAAACCTGGCCCCGGCTGTGGGTTTGAGCATTTGAGAATCTGGCTCTTAGAGTTGAGTTCTGGCTTGGGCCGGCTCTCAAGGACCCTACAGACATTCAGGATAAATGTGGTGGTAAAAGGCACCTCTGGATACAACTTGTTGCATCTGCTTATACCTGCACCTAATGGGCCCAAATCTATGAGTACAGAGGTAGCCATAGGCCAGTGAATGGTGGGGAAGAGACAGCATTGTGGAAACATGCAGCTGAGGCCAGGTAAAGCTTCTGAATTAGAACACGGTGAAGAATGTTCATGTGAACATTTTATTTGGACTGGCAGGGAGTGGTAACCCATCCCTGTTCTGTTCCTGGCTCCATGGCCTTGAGTAAGTCACACCCTGCTCTGTGCCTCAGTTTCCCCAACTGAGGGGACATGATTTTTCCCTGCACTGGCATGAGAAACACTCATTGTCAGCCCTGGCAACTTGAAATAAATTAAGCTAAAAGCAAGGGTGAGCCTGAGCTGTGCCCAAGGGCTGGCGACTCATCAGGGCCTCCCAGCCAGCACCTGAAGCCACGGTTGTTACCTGCAGAGAAGCAAAGCAAACCCCGAGGCTTTGTCCAGACTCAGATTTGAAGGGTGACGTTCTCTCATGCCAGTTGCCATGTGGCTAGCACACGGGGGGCATGGATCACCTGCTCTGCTCCTCTGGGCATCTCTCAGCCGGTCCATGGCATGGCCTTGGGCAGTGGGAGCCCCGCGGTCTCGCCTCTGGCACAGCATAGTCCCCTGAGGGCTGAAATGTTTGGTCTCACTGACGTTCCTGGGCTCAGGAGCCAGTGGGGTCAGTGGCCCAGGCTATACGGAAGATCAGACTGGCCGATCTGATGGGCCCTTCCACCCTGAAACTTTATGGAACTGACGACAGCCCAGCTTTGCCAGGCAGGAGGGAAGCGATTCAGCACATGCTAAGGGCTAGGCGGGAGGTTCCAGGTGTGTTAGTTAGCATGTGTTAACCTCCCTCCTTAGGTTGCAGGCGAGACGAGGCCCAGGGGGAAGTCAGGCCTTGTCCTGCACCATTAACCCCAGTCTGAAACTGGGCAGCAATGCCAATGGCTTAAACTCTTCTGGAGACCAGGTTAGGGTTACCATACGTCCAGATTTTCCCGGACATGTCCGGCTTTTTGGTCCTTAAATCCCCGTCCAGGAGGAATTTCCAAAAAGCCAAACATGTCTGGGAAAATGGGGAGGCATGGTAAGGGGACCCCGAGTGCGAGTGGCTGCAGCAAAGCCAAAACTAACAACTCCCCCGATCTGCCAGGGCACGGAGCACACAGCCGCCTCCTCCCCAGGCTCCAACTTTCCCGGCTCCCGCCGCTCTCCACCGCGGCGGGGGCCGAAGCAACTTCCCCAGCGCAGCAGCAGCCGGAGCCCGGGGGCGGGAGGAAGGAGGGGGAATGGGGTGTTCAGAGGAGGGGGCAGAGTTGGGGCGGGGACCTTGGGTAAGGGGTTGGAATGGGGGCGGGAAGGGGCAGAGTTGGGGCGGGGCCAGGGATGGGGAAGGGGCGGAGTTGGTCTGGGGGCTGGGAGGGGCAGGGGCCGGGAAGGGCAGAGTTGGGGTGGGGCCAGGGCCCCCATGGAGTGTCCTCTTTTTTCACTGTTTAAATATGGCAACCCTAGACCAGGTGTTACTTGGAGCCGTCTTCATCCTGATCTAGCCAAGTCCTGGCAATGCATGCTGGGCCTGCCGGCTTGGCTCCCTGGCTTAGAGGAGAACTTGGCTGCACTCTTAGCCTCTTCCCCCCTCAGCAAATAATCCAAACATGCTGGGACGGGGAGCAGGTGCTGGGCATAGGGGCAGCTCTATGTTTTTTGCCTCCCCAAGCACGGCAGTCAGGCGGCCTTCAGTGGCACGCCTGCGGGTGGTCCGCTGGTCACGCGGATTCGGCAGCGTTTCTGCGGGTGATCTGCCGGTCCCGCGCCTTTGGCGGACCTCCCGCAGACATGCTGCCAAAGTCTGTCTGACTGCCGCCCTCACGGCGACCGGCACGCTGCCCCCCGCAGCGCTTGCTGCGCTGGCGCCTGGAGCCACCCCTGGTGGGCGGCCAGGCCAGAGGCACTAGGGCTTGTTCCAGGGAACGGCAGCTGTGGGAATCTCTCAGGGAACGTGCTGTGCAGGGAACAGACAGATCGATAATGTGCAGGGACTCATGGGCTTTCCGCCTCCCCATCCCCCACCTGCTGGTGACGAGGGGGAATGGGCGCTGCATGAGGGCTGGTGATGCCACTCACACCTAGGGCAAGCCTGGGGAAACCAGGGGGCAAGTCCCAGATTCCTGCTGTGGCCCATGGAAGTTGGGCGAGGATCTGGGCCAACATCAGCCTCTTGTTCGGTCCTGATGGGCTACATCCAAAGAACCCTGAGCCCCTCCTGGCACTTCTATGAGACCTAGGGGCCTGCTCCAGGCTGGTTCCAAGGATCCCATATGGCTGCTGTGCTGGGAGCTGGGGAAGGCGGTTTGCAGGAGATCTCCCTGACATGGGAGCAGTGCTGAGCTGCCCTTCCCGGCAGGGGCTGACTGTGAGCTTTATTGAAATAATTCTCTGCTCACCTTTCAGCTGCATGGGGGA
Organism: Malaclemys terrapin pileata; assembly: GCF_027887155.1. NCBI lineage: Eukaryota > Metazoa > Chordata > Testudines > Emydidae > Malaclemys > Malaclemys terrapin. The sequence continues at coordinate 49,906,773 of NC_071511.1, forward strand.
GCCCAGGGCCGGGCTAGCAGGGGCTGTGGGTCGGAAGTGAGGGGCACCAGCAGAGCTGGGGCAAGAGCCCAGGGCTGGGCTTACAGGGGCTGCGGGTTGGGAATGAGTGGCACCGGCAGACCTAGGCAGGGGGGGTAGGGTGACCAAATGTCCCGATTTTATAGGGACAGTCCCGATTTTGGGGTCTTTTTCTTATATAGGCTCCTATTACCCCCCACCCCCGTCCCGATTTTTCACACTTGCTGTCTGGTCACCCTAAGGGGGGGCCCAGGGTGGGAAGAGCAATGGGGGGCTGCCAGCTGGGGCTGAGGATCAACAGCGGAGCTGTGGTGTTTTTGATCATTTCAGGGAGAACGAGGCAGGACACGATTCTAACCCACATTCAGAAAGGCGACTTTGGGGAGTAGTGCTGCGTGTGGGGGGTGTCTGGACAAAGCTGGCCCAGGGCTCCCGCCTCAGGTCAACAGCACAAGCCCTGCTGAGGAAGGCTTCGGAGCTAAGAGTTAATTATTTACCAGTGCCCCAGAGCTCTCCGCCGAGATCTGGCCCCATGGCGTTGGGCGCGGCCCGGGCACAGGGAGAGACGGACCCAGTGCAGAGAGCTGACAGACACGCAGCATGCAATGATTATCCCATTGCACCGAGACCCAAACCTGCAGCGGGGTTTAGGTTCCTAATTGCCACGAGTTTCCAGGGGAGTTAGGAGCCTCAGGATCTGGCCAAGGACCCAGAGGGAGGCTGGGAACTGAGCCCTCAGCCCTGCTGCCACCCCAAGGCCAGTCTTCCTCTGACAGCCCTGGGCACTGGGGGCTCGTACTCCCAGCAGGAGAGGAGGAGGAGGTCGGGGGCTGGGGCTGAGCTCAGTGCAAATGCCTGGATGGCTGGGGAGATGAAAATAGCAGAGCACCTTTACGAGCAGTGGCACGTGGACCAGAGCAATTGTTTGGGGAGCGTTTTCCTCTCAGAGCCATGGGCCATGGAGGGCAATTAAGTAACAACCCTGGCTCCTTTGCCAGAAGTTTCCACCATGTCCCCGCATGGGGCACCTAGAATGGTCACCTGGGGCAGGGCGGTGCTTCGGGCTGAGCTCTTAACGTGCCTGTGGGGTTTGAAACGTCCCTTGCTCTGTGACACACACCCCAGAGCAGGGGCGGGCAAACTTTTTGGCCTGAGGGCCACATCGGGTTTCATAAACTGTATGGAGGGCCAGTTAGGGGAGGGGGTCATGGCCCGTCTCCACCTCCTATCTTTCCTCCCCCCTGGGACTCCTGCCCCATCCAACCACCCCTTCTCCTGTCCCCTGACTGCCCCCGGAACCCCTGCCCCGACTGCCCCCTGCCGCCCCATCCAACCCCCCCTTTCTGACTGCCCCCCCGGGACCCCTGCCCCCATTTAATCCGCTGTTTCCCCCCTGACCACCATCCACACCCCTGCCCCATGACCACCACCCCGAACTCCCCTGCCCTCTATCCAATCCCCGCCACCACGCAGCACAGAGACCGGGTCAGGCCGGGCTCTGCAGCTGCGCTGCCCCAGGAGCTCGCCGCCCCACTGCCCAGAGCATTGCGCTGGCAGCAGAGCAAGTGAGTTGAGGCTGCAGGCGAGGGGGAACAGCAGGGGAGGGGCTGAGGGCTAGCCTCCTGGGCCAGGAGCTCGGGTGCCGGGCAGGACGGTCCCGCAGGCCAGGGCCACCTGGGAGGGGGGGGCAAGTGGGACAATTTGCCCCAGGCCCTGGGCCCCGCAGAGGCCCCCACGAGAGTTTTTTGGGGCCCTGGAGCGGGGTCCTTCACTCGCTCCGGGCGCCCCGGAAAATTCTCGCGGGGCCCGGGCCCCCGGAGCTTCTTCCACTCCGGGTCTTCGGCGGCAATTCGGCGGCGGGGGTCCTTCCGCTCCGGGACCTGCCGCCGAAGTGCCCTGAAGACCCGCGGCAGGGGGTCCTTCTGCCCCGGGACCCGCCGCCGAAGTGTCGGGTCTTCGGCGGCAAAGACCCCGGGCCCCCTGAATCCTCTGGGTGGCCCTGCCGCGGGCAGTAGTTTTCCCACCTACACACAACACAGCTCTGCTGCCCACCCAGCTTCACATTGTGAGGAGCGAGCAGAGACACACGACGGCTCAGATGGCACAGATACACCCAGGATTTCATAAGCCACCCAAACACAAACTATCTGTCTCCCACACATGCCACGTGCTCACCCAGCCGCATCATTTCATCTACCACACCAATGCAAAGACAGCCACATCCACCCCGGATGCCCCGGCCCAGGGAAACAAACTTCCCCACACCCAGGTGTGTGCCACACCCAGAAATTCAATTCCACGCACCCTCCCGAACATAGCTACTCTCCCCCCCAAATACAAACACGGACTCAAAGCCTCACGCACGTGCAAAGCACACGTACACAGCTCCAGCTCCACACACCGAGTTAGAGTCATTGGCTGTCCCACAGCCTCTTATCTCAAGGCAAAGCAAACAGGTTTCCACCTCCAGTTCTGTTCCATCGATTTATTGATTTTCCTCCCTTCCCTCTCTCACCTCGCAATAAACCCTTTTTTAATAGCTGTTTAAGACCCATCAGCCTCTCAGGTGACATTCTCTTTTCCACGTTCACATCGCCAACCAAACGCCTGCATGAATTGCATTCTGGGAAGGCTGCCAATGAGGGAACAAAACTCCCCACCCATGAAGCCCAGCTGAACAGTGAAAAGGGATCTGGTCTCATGGCAAATTTCACACAGACCTGGGGTGCGGGGGGGAATCGGTCTGTGCACATCACATTCACTCTGGTGCATTTGAAATAGGTCTCGCTGCCCCTCACTTGCTATTCAGAGAGGTCTGGGGGGAGGGCTGGTATTTCCTGAACTGCTGCGAAGAAATATTATCGTAACCTGGGAGAAGGACCTTTTACTCAGACACTAAACAGGAGCATTTGAGCCGTGAGCGCTGTGGGAAGGGAGTAGCAATGACAGCTCAATTTGTGCCTAGTAAAATGTGCTCCTACCATATGACCGGGGATGGAGGTTGGCATAAGGGGCCCAAGGAAAATAATATGGGAGGAGGAGACTGTGACAAACAGGCGAAGCCCGAGAAAGGGAAATGCGAGGCAAAGATCAGAGGAACGGCCAGTGAGGTTTGCTAGGATGCGGAAGAGTGGGGAAATTGAAGCACTGGCCTCTGTGTCATGAGCTCTGGAGAAGGCACCCAGCTGTGACTGGGATGGGCGGTGAATAAAATCTGGTTGGGGAGAAGTCCCATTGCTTGGGTCACATGAAGCTAGACTGGACAAAAAGCCACATGGGCATCCCGAGATGGCACTGTTCCATGGAGCCTTGTGCATTGTTTTGGCACTGGTTGAATGGTGGGTTATTGGCAGTTGTGTGATGCACGTTCATCCTGGGGGAGCTGTTGCAAGCAGCAGGGGAGTTTTGCTCTGTGCTTTGATCTCTGTAAGCAGAGTCAATTACTAGGGCGGAGTTGCTTCCAGAGCCATGAGCACTGGTGCTTGGGTTGAGCTTCCTTCGCAAGGGCCTTGCCTGCCTGCCGTTTGGGCCCACCACTGTCCCATGCCTGGCGTATGGAGCAGAAATAAACAGTGGCACTCAGAAAAATCCCAGACTGCATCAGTGACACTGGGGAAACCCATCTGCAAGGCCTCAACCTTGGCAGAGCAGGGGGATGGTCTGGCATTTTTCTGCCCCCTTCTAACTACCCTGGGCCTTATCCTCTGGAGGGGAATCAACGGAGTGCCCCCCATTCATGCCAGCGGGAGACCCAGCCCTTTGACTGCAGAGAACAGGGGCTTCAGAGAACTGGCCTAGAACCTGGCCTCAGGGGCTGTGTAGTCGCGTGGCAGACAGCTGCCAGGGAGGGGATGAGAGTCTGGGTGGGGCAGCCGGGGACACGGTTAGGTGCGGACGAGGAGCAGTGGAGAGGTGGCACCGTGGCACAACGGGGAGGGGAATGGGGTAGTTTTGCTGCCTTGGGCTGCTGCTCTGAGAGCAGTTTTGGTACATTCATCACCTCCCCAGGCCTAAGACATGTTCTGCAGGGAGGTAATTACACACGGGAACAGCTGCCCTTGGTACAAGATGGGTTCTCCATCCCATAGCATCTTTCAGTCCAGCAGCTGATGTCTTTCCCCAGCTCAGCCAGACATGACACACGTGGAGCAGGAACCTCTGGCTGAAATTCGCTGCCTGTGGTGGGCAGGTCAGAGTAGATGATAGTTATGGTCCTCTCTGGCCTTCAAAATCTCTGAAGTTGTCAGCCGAGCTGCGGTTTGCCAGGCTTTGTCTGCTGTGTCCCTGAGAGCTGCTATACTTTCACTAACACTGAGTGGCTCTGTACAGAACAGCTAGAAGCTGTACTGGATTCCCAGGCATATCTGGAGCCGGGGTGGACTTCAAGGGAATGTTGTTTTCTTAAAAAAAAAAAAAAAAAAAAAACCCTTGGCATATTAGCTTGGAAATTCAAAGTTAAGGCTGCCTGAATAGCCTTAATTCTACCCTTGCCCCACAGAAGACAGCGTGGCCTAGAAGCTAGGACACAGGACTATGAAAAAGGAGGCATGGCTTCTATTCCCAGGGCTGCAATAGATTCATAGTTTGATGTTGAGCCAGTCACCTGGCACCTCCGTGCCTCACTGTCCCTAAGGGGGATCTTCAGGGGTGGCCAGATGGGGCTGGGCTAGATCAGTCCCACAGGGGAAGAAAGCTTCTTCTTTTCTAGGGCCAGCAGTAGCTGCTGTGGGGGCTCGGCCTGGGGTGGGAATTTTGGTGCTGGTGCTGAGAGCAAATGAGAGCAAGAAGGGGTAGGTTAGGCAAGACGGGTGACGGAGCGAGGCTGGAGTTCTGAGCTTGGGAGGGGTTGAGCCTGAAGTCTGAGGGGGGAAGGGTTGGATCTGCCTGGGTGGGGTATTACCGGGCATGGCCAGGGGATGGAACTCTTCAAAGCTTCCCAAATCCCAGCAGAGCCACCCCTCACCCCCGGCTTCCTCTTCCCACTGGCCGCCCCAGAGAAAGCCGGCACAGCGTGAATGCATCAGCCCCAGCTTGGATTTGGAACCTGTCATCCATCTGCTCAAACCCAGTTGGCTACAGCCGTGCCAGACGCGGTGCAGAACACACCCGCCGTCCTGGGCAGCTGTGGTATTTCACCTGCACTGTGTGGGCAGGAGCTAGCATGGGTGCCGATTGCTGGGCTCAGCTCTTCCTCCTGATGCCCTGCTCTTGGTCAATCAGGAATTGATGCAGGGCAGACCTCTGGCCCGGGCCAGGCAGGAGTTCGGCCCCTGCTCAGGTGCACCCGGCTGGCCTAGGAGTCTCTGAATCCCTGTCAGCAGCTCCCGGGGTTGCCGTGTTGGGCTCTGCTTCTCCCGGTTGCTTTGGCAAGGGCCTCCCCTGAGACAAAGGGGTAACTCAGCTGAGTGTCCTGGGGCCCCCGCGGCCCTGACGCAGCTCCGGGGCAGCAGTGGAGTTCATCCAGCCCATCCTCTCAGCCCATCTCTTGCATATCAGCTGAGGCCTCAGTTTCCCTGCTAGGGCTAGCGAGGCACAGGCTGCGCAATGCTGGCTGAGGGAGCATGGGGAGAGGGGCTCGCGGGGGTGTCAGGTCTGGAAATCGCCTCAAAGAGCCGGTTCCTGCGGGTCCCTGGCCCAGTTCTACACTACCACGAGACTCCGAGCAGTTGGGAAGCATCTGAAGTCCTGGCCCCTGGCCTGGGTGGGGAGTGTGAGCTAGTGGTGAAAGCAGGGGGCCAGGAGACAGGACTCCTGGGTTCCATGCCCAGTTCTGCCCCAGACTCTCCGTGGGGCCATGGGGAAGTCACTTCATGCTCATTCACCCTGTATTAGGAATTAATTTGCAAACTGGACACCATTAAATTAGGCTTGAATAAAGACTGGGAGTGAGTGGGTCCTTACACAAACTAAAAACCATTTCCCAATGTTAATTTTTCCCCTACTGTTACTCACACCTTCTTGTCAACTGTTGGAAATGGGACATCCTGATTATCACTTCAAAAGGTTTTTTTTCCCTGCTGATAATAGCCTTAATTGATTAGTCTCGTTAGAGTTGGTATGGCAACCCCCATTTTTTCATGTTCTCTGTATATATATATCTTCCTACTGTATTTTCCACTCCATACTTCTGATGAAGTGGGTTTTAGCCCATGAAAGCTTATGCCCAAATAAATTTGTTATTCTCTAAGGTGCCACAAGGACTCCTCGTTCTTTTTGCTGACACAGACTAACATAGCTACCGCTCTGAAACCTGTATTAGCAGTATCAGCTCAGGCCAGGGACCTGGCTACATTGCAGCCATCCCAGCAGCGTTGTTTGCTCAATGGGCTGCTGCAGTCAAGAAAGCAAAGGAGAAGACAGGAGATGTAAGGCATGGGGCGGAGAATGATCTGGAGAACATTCTGACAGCTTGGTGTGATCAACGGTGCGGCCTCGTCTGGGTGCTACGTGCCGGTCTGGGGCCCCCAGCTCCAAAGGGCAGGGCAGAGTTAGAGAGGTGCAGAGAAGGGTGATGGGAAGGACCCAGGGCCTGGCGAAGCTCCCCTACAGAGGGCCCATTGGAAGGATTGTTCCCTTAGAAGGGAGATGGCTGAGAGGAGGCATGATACAAGCATATAAAATAATGACTAGTCTAGGGAAGGCAGAGCTGGAAGTTCCCAGTCTGGTAACCCAAGGGCCAGGCGATAGGCAGTTATATTAAAAGGTGGCACATTCAGAACTGAAGAAAGAAAACACATTTTCACAGAATATGCAATTGGCCAGTGGAACTCACCGCCACAGGAGACCATGGAGGCTGAGGACTTAGCACGATTTGAAAAGGGACTGAGCATTTATAGAGAGAACACAAATGGCCAAAGTGACCCTAAGAACCACACACATTCTGACAGGGCTGTTGAGCCACCTGATTCGGGATTTAAGCCGATCTCTGACCATCGGAGACCAGGATGAGACCTGTGTGGGGGCAGACTATCCCACATCTGCTACAGGGGCCTTACCCCTCCCCCTGACACAGCTGATGCTGGCCGCTATCAGAGACAGGCTGCTGGGCTGAACAAGCCTCGGCTCTGATCCAGTCTGGCAGCTCCTGTGTGCCTCGGTTTTCCCATCTGGCAAAGGGGAAGAATGCTGCAGCCCTGGGTGGCTCTGAGGCTGAGGTCAGGTGCTCTGGAAGCCTCCGGTGGACAGTGCTGTACACACACTGAGCTTTGTCATCCCCTTCACATCAGCCTCCCCCCGTCTCTTTACATCTCCCACCCCCCCCCCCCCCTCTGCAAACCACTGTGGCTATTGCCATAGACCCTCTGCTGGACCGAAGAGCCCTTCCCAAGCCGCCTGCCACCAAGCCGAGAACTTGGGGGGTGGAGGAACTGATTGGGCTGAGGGACCTTCCCTCCCCTTATGCCCCCTCTGCAGCATCACCTGCCCAAGATGGAACAGTGCATGCTGGGACTTGTAGTCCCTAGGAGCCGCGCCAGCACGTTCACCGGGAGAGTGGTGCGTGCAACAGACTCCAGTTCATACCGAATAGGTGCAGGGCTTGTGCTCTGGGCATGGTGCCAGGCAAGGGCACTGGTGGGCAAAGCATGGGCAGTTCCTTGGTCTGTGCCCCTCACTTGGGAACAGACAAAGCACCTGGTTTCCTGTCAGGGCCAGCTCCAGGGTTTTGGCTGCCCCACGCAGCAAAAAAATAAAATAAAAAGCCGCAATCGCGATCTGCTCTACCGCTGCCGCTTCAGTCTTCGGCGGCAATTCGGTGGCAGGTCCTTCCCTCTGAGAGGGACTGAGGGATCTGCCGCCGAAGAGCCGGACGTGCCGCCCCTCTTCATTGGCCGCCCCAAGCACCTGCTTGCTGGGCTGGTGCCTGGAGCCGGCCCTGTCTCCTGTGCAGATGAGATCAGGGCCGTGTCCCCAGTGAATGGCTGAGCCTGTAGGTGCTGCTGCATCCCCCCAGAGGGGTGGGCTCTCAACTGACAGGCGCCGCTTTCCTGGAATACAGCTTCTGTTTGCAAGCTCAGATGTCCCAAGCATGACTCACCCGCACCCTAATGAGATCTGGACAGAACGGTCTTTGTGGCCTCGCTTTTTAACCTGACGGCCTGGAGTTGGTCTCTTCCCAGAGCCTGCGTTCACGTGGGCGGGGGAAGGTGGGAGATGGAACAGCTCAGATTCCAGCAATGGCTAGCCAGACAGGGAAACTGAGGCAGTGAGCTGTGAAGTGTTGTGTGCAGGGTCCAGAACAGAAGCCGGATCTCCCCACCCATCTGTGACTCTTTCCCATGGGACCACCTAACAGAAGCAGAGTCTCTAATGATAACCAATAGTTCTCCCTTGGTTTGAACTTGGATTTGGGGGCAAACTTGGGTTCTTCTCAGGTGACTTTCCCCGGCTGGAACATGTAACGGACTGCCCGGCGTGCACCAGCGCAGTGACACCTGAGGTGGTTTTAACAGCAGGGTTATTGCAAGTTGGTTTAAAATCATTGCCGCGCTTTACAAACCCAGCCACAAACACTCTGATGCTCCTCCTCAGCCTTTAGTATTACAGAGGCAGCCTTGTCCAATGGTTAGAGCAGGGGCCTTGGGAGTCAGGGCTCCTGGGCTCTGGTCCCAGGTCGGGGAAGGCCAAATGGGAGTGAGTGGAATTGGGAACTGGCACAGAGGGTGGCAGTGCCACTCAGATTTGGTGGCGGGGTGGCTGGGCCAAATCGGAGCAGCACTGTGACCATGTGGGACAATCACAAAGTCCGGAGGGAGGCATTGGTCCACCTTGCAGGAGGGGAGCTGCCACTGTAGGTGAGTATGGCATGGGCTCGCCCTCCCCTCCGTCCTGGGCTGGGTTTAGGGGTGGAGTGCCGGGGTGTTGCTGTGGGTGGTCGGTGCCCAATTAGCAGGGCAAGGAGTCTGGGGGTACCCATTGCCTAGGCAGGCTGCAGCCACCCCTGCCTGCGTCAGTTTCTTCCTCTGGAAAATGGGGTGAAGTAATCATTACCTCTGGGGGGTCCTCGTCTGACACTCTTCAGGATCCTTGCAATTACAGCTGATGGCGGGGGCTCTAAACTCCAGAGCTAAAAGAACAAGATGAAAGCTGAGAAAGGGTTGGAGAATATTAGCTAGACCCCAGGGCACATTCCCGTCTCTCCCATGTCTGCCTTTTCCAGCCCTTTCCCAGCTGATTAATGGGCTTGTTTGAGTCCTTCCTCAAGTGGCTTTTTAATCACCAGAAGCCTGAGCTCCAGGTACCAGCTAGGGCGGGTCCTTGGCAGCTGCTCTGCATGAGCGCAGACTAGCTGAGCGGGGTGTCACTGGCCAGGAGGCGGGGGTGGCCAGATGGTCTGGCTGGAGCAGACACACCTAGAGTGGGCCCTGGATGGCACAGGGACTGGACGCAGGGAGCTGGGGTGTTGTGTCTTCGGGGCACTGGCTCCGATGGGGGTGACTGGAAGCTCTTAGCAGCTGGTGGGCTGTCCCAGCTCCTGACAGACAGGGGTCCCGCTGGTTGTGCCCACCACCCATGCTGGCAGTAATTGCCCCCTTGTTGGAAGTGTTCGCTGAGGACTGAACAGACCATGGGGGTTTCTCAGGGAGGGATGACGTGCAGGGGCCGTGTGCCTGGGGATAAAGATGGGCCCCTCCACCTGCTGCCCAGCAGCTTTGTTCCACCCCAGAGGTAGCTGCATTTCAGTGGCGACTGATGCAGTCTCAGTAAGTTGCTTGCGTTGTCTCCTTTTTACATTCCTAGAGGGCTTTGGGATCCTTTATTTATTTGTATGACAGCAGGGTCTGGGCACTGCAGCGCGAGGCAGCCCCTGCCCCAGAGAGCTTGCCAGCTGACTAGCCAAGGAAGGATTATTATCCTTGTTTGCCAGGTGGGGAAACTGAGGCACGGGGCCTGAAGGTCCCACAGGGCATCTATGGCAAAGCCAAGAATGACACCAGATCTCCTGCCCTCCCCCCATCTATGGCCGTCACCCCGAGACACCCCCCCGCTTCGCTGGGCTGAAAGGCCCCAGGGCAGCCGCAAAGTTATTTTAATTATAACCATATTTTCCAAAGATGTTTGGCAGTAACAAACCCACAACGCCCCCCTCAGCCTGAGGCAGGGGGCAGGGTGGGGGCTCCCCCTTGCCGGCAGCCAGCAGCCCATAAAGACGCACTGTCCATGCGAGCCGTTTCCCAGCGATTGGCGGGGAGGGGCGCATGGTCCCACAGAGGGAGCATTGTGCTGCCTGCCAAGGCATCCTGTGCTCCCGGCCCCGGTGCCCGGCGAGCTGCCTCCACCAAGGCCTTGTTTCCAGTTCCTCTCCCTTCCTGCCCCCGTTGGCTGGCCTGGAGCCCCCCCACACTCCTGGGCTGGTACCGAGGCTGGCTGCTGCCAGCCCCAGCAGGGAGACTTTATTAAGCCTCTGTCTCTCGTTAGCACTGAGCCATTTCCATACAAGCCAGGGCGTGATGGGCGCTGCTGAAAGGGGGACACAGTGGGTCTCCCCTTGCTCACAAGAGGATGGGGGCGTTATTCTTCCATTTTCCTCCCAGCCCTCGGCTGTCAGTCATTGAAGGGACCCATCCCAATGGTGTTTGAAATGCCAGACCCTGCTGCCTGGCTGGGCCACCCCTGCCCCTTACACCGTCCAGGTGCTTCCCACCCACTGACCTCCAAGCACTGTGCAATGGAAATACCCCCAGTCGTACAGGTGAGGAAACTGAGGTACAGAGCAGGAAGGTGCATGCAGAGCCAGGAAGCCTAGAAACCGGGAAGCTGAGCAGGGAGCAGCCCGCACTAGCCCGGAGTGAAATGGGGGGCAGATGAGAGGGGCTGCCCTGGCTGATAAGCCAGAGACTTGCAACTCCCTCCACTTGTGAGCACTCCGCTGGGGGCTGAAATTGCTTCACGCTTGTCCTGCCTGGGGAGACCCTCGCACGAAGGGTCCTGGCCGTGCGAACAGTATTGTTATTTCCACGCCCAGCACTTTGAAGGCTGTCGGGGGGTCTCACGCCCACTGCTGAAATGCAGCCATCCCTGAGGTGGCCCATGGCAGCTGTTTAGCAGCGTGCAGCAACACCACATGAGTAGTTTAGGGCCAGGAAGTGCAGCAGGCTCCTGTATCCAGCGGAAAATGCAGGGGAGACTAGAAATCCAGCTGGCAGCTCCCCGGACACTGCAGATCCCCGCATGCAGGGCAGCCAGCGGAGCAAGACACAGCGTTGCCTGCTGGGCCCTGGCATCCCCGGAGCTGCACCAGAGAGGAGGGACGCCACAGTCCCAGGCCAGAGCTTGGCCTTTAGGGCAGGGTTGGGAGGTGGATTTGCACCAGACCCAAAGCTCTGGGGTGTGGGGATGCCTAGGGCTGGCACCTCAGTTTATTAGCAAAGGAGAGGCTGCCCTGGACATAACTGCTATCTCGGCTGGGGTGCTGGTCATGCCGCCATTGGATCTGATGCCCCCTTGCCCTGCCCATTGTGCTGTCATGCTGGATGCCCCTGAACCAGCCAGGCACTTTTCAATGGGCAAGTGCACCCTGTAGTGTTGGGGGTTGGGTCTTTAAGGGCTGAGCTTCCCAGACAGAGTGCATGTGGGGCGCTGAGAAGCTCAGTCCCAGTCCCCATGGCACTCTGTCCGAGGACAGCCCCTTTGTGCAAATATTACAGCTAAAGGGGCTCCTGACTGTGTGGCTTGGTAGAAGCATGGTCCTCGTTGATTAATAATCACTGTCCCCATGACAGCAGGAGACCTCCAAGAGCAGCCACGTCCCATGGACTGACCCTGCCCATGGGTCACCCCCAGGGTTTGCACCCAGAATCTTTACCATCATAGCACCGGTTGCTAGTGCTGGAAATAAAGGGGTCGCTCCGTTAGGTGGTAGCTGTAGTAGGCTTTTATCTTTCAGCAGCACAGTCATGACAAAGGGCTGTGACGTGCCCTTTCCCAAGGTGCTGGAACCTTTCCACCCAGCTAGCTGGTAGGATGGGATCAGCAGGGAGGTCAGGGCAGAGCCATGAGAACGGCCAGGTTGGATCGGATCAATCATAGAATCATAGAATATCAGGGTTGGAAGGGACCTCAGGAGGTCATCTAGTCCAACCCCGTGCTCAAAGCAGGACCAATCCCCAACTAAATCATCCCAGCCAGGGCTTTGTCAGGCCAGGCCTTAAAAATCTCTAAGGAAGGAGATTCTACCACCTCCCTAGGTAACGCATTCCAGTGCTTCACCACCCTCCTAGTGAAATAGTGTTTCCTAATATCCGACCTAGACCTCCCCCACTGCAACTTGAGACCATTGCTCCTTGTTCTGTCATCTGCCACCACTGAGAACAGTCTAGATTCATCCTCTTTGGAACCCCCTTTCAGGTAGCTGAAGGCAGCTATCAAATCTCCCCTCACTCTTCTATTCTGCAGACTAAACAAGCCCAGTTCCCTCAGCCTCTCCTCGTAAGTCATGTGCTCCAGCCCCCTGATCATTTTCGTTGCCCTCTGCTGGACTGTCTCCAATTTGTCCACATCCTTTTGTAGTTGGGGGCCCAAAACTGGACACAATACTCCAGGTGTGACTTCACCAGTGTCGAATAGAGGGGAATAATCACTTCCCTTGATCTACTGGCAATGCTCCTACTAATACAGTCCAATATGCCATTAGCCTTCTTGGTAACAAGGGCACATTGCTGACTCATATCCAGCTTCTCATCCACTGTAATCCCCAGGTCCTTTTCTGCAGAACTGCTGCTTAGCCAGTCGGTCCCCAGCCTGTAGCGGTGCATGGGATTCTTCCATCCTAAGTGCAGGACTCTGCACTTGTCGAACCTCATCAGATTTCTTTTGTCCCAATCCTCCAATTTGTCTAGGTCACTCTGGACCCTATCCCTACCCTCCAGCATATCTACCTCTCCCCACACCTTAGTGTCATCTGCGAACTTGCTGACGGTGCAATTCATCCCATCATCCAGATCATTAATAAAGATGTTGAACAAAACCGGACCCAGGACTAGGGTGATCAGATGTCCTGATTTTATAGGGACAGTCCCGATATTTGAGGCTTTGTCTTCTATGGGTGCCTATTACCCTCCCAATTTTTCACACTTGCTCTCTGATCACCCTACCCAGGACCGCCCCTTGGGGCACTCCACTTGATACCGACTGCCAACTACACATTGAGCCGTTGATCACTAGCCGTTGAGCCCGACAATCTAGCCAGCTTTCTATCCACCTTATATCCATTCATCCAAGCCATCCAACTTTTTTAACTCGCTGGCAAGAATACTGTGGGAGACGGTATCAAAAGCTTTTCTAAAGTCAAGATATATCACATCCACTGCTTTCCCCATATCCACAGAGCCAGTTATCTCATCATAGAAGGCAATCAGGTTGGTCAGGCATGACATGCCCTTGGTGAATCCATGTTGATCGTTCCTGATCACCTTCCTCTTCTCCAACTGCTTCAAAATGGTTTCCTTGAAGACCTGCTCCATGATTTTTCCAGGTACTGAGGTGAGGCTGTAGTTCCCTGGATTCTCCTTCTTCCATTTTTTAAAGATGGGCACTATATTTGCCTTTTTCTAATCGTCCTGGAACTCCCCCTATCGCCATGAGTTTTCAAAGATAATGGCCAATGGCTCTGCAATCTCATCAGCCAACTCCCTCAGATGTATCAGATCTGGTCCCATGGACTTGTGCATGTCCAGCTTTTCTAAATACACCTCTACCTCGATATAATGCTGTCCTTGGGAGCCAAAAAATCTTACCATGTTATAGGTGAAACCACATTATATTGAACTTGCTTTGATCCACTGGAGTGTGCAGCCCCGCACACCCAGAGCACTGCTTTACTGCGTTATATCCAAATTCGTGTTATATTGGGTCGCATTATATCGAGGTAGCGGTGTAGTCCTTAATCTGTTCTTTCACCACTCAGGGCTGTTCACCTCCTCCCCATACTGTGTTGCCCAGGACAGCAATGTGGGAGCTGACCTTGTCTGTGAATGGTCCATCTTGCCCAGTATCCTGTCTCTGAGCTTCTGGGAGAGTGGTCCCCTCCTGGCTTCTGGCAGTCAGAGGTTTAGGGTCACCCCAAGCATGGGGTGGCATCTTTAGCCATCTTAGCCAATGGCCACTGATGGACCTATCTTCCATGGACTTACCTAGTTCTTTTTTGAACCCTGTTATACTTTTGACCATCACAACATCCTCTGGCAATGAGTTCTGCAGGTTAATTGTGTGTTGTGTGAAGAAGTCCTTCCTCTTGGTTGTATGAAACCTGCTGCTTGTTCATTTCATCGGGTGATCCTTGGTTCCTGTGTTGTGGGACAGGGTGAATAATGCTTCTCTACTCACCTTCTCTTCATCGGTCATGATTTCATCGACCTTTCTTATATCCCCTGACAGTCATTTCTTGTCTAAGCTTTACAGCCCTGCTCTGTCTGGCCTCTCCTCACATGGAAGCTGTTCCATACCCTGGATCATCCTTGGTGCCCTTCTCTGAACCTTTTCTAACTCCGTTCTCTCCTGGGACTACCAGACCTGGGCACAGAATTCCACGGGTGGGCGCTCCAGGGGGTTATACAGCGGTGTGATGGCAGGGGTGCTGCTGGCAGCTGGAAAGGGTCTCACTCCACAGACGTGCTGGCCTTCTGGGTGGGCGTTGGCATGGCAGGTGGGGGTGGTAATAATGTCACCCTGGCACAGCCTGGGTTTGGAGTGCTCAAGGGTCCCTGTAGGCTATCCAGAGCTTGCCTGGCAGCCAGTACAGAGCGTGCGTGGGTCAGATGGGCTCAACTGGGGGCTGGATGAGTCGCCGCTCCCAGGTGTTTTTCACAGTTGTGCCCAGGTGGAGCCCATCAGGATGACCCAGCGGAGACGGCGTGAATGAGGGACTGGCCATCTAGGGCCGTCTCTGAGTGCCTCTCACAGCAAGGAAGCGTCCTCCCCCCAACCGGGTGCCACTGGAAACCCATGGTACCAAGCAGGTTCGCCTCTCTCCCTGCCCCCCCGTAGAGCTGTGCCCAGCACAGGGCGAGCGGGGGCAGTGCCGTGCTGTGCTGTGCACTGCCCGGGGAAGGGAGCGTGTCTCCCGGTGATGGGAGACAGCTCGTCAGCTCTCACCAGGCCCCAGTAAGATTTCCTTCCAGTGCCCATGGGGGAAAGCCCCTGGGTGTGTCAGCTTCGAGCTGGTGGCCCCTTAGCAGCAGGCCCAGGAAGGGTCAATGCGGATGCCCCCCGTGCCATAGCCCTGGGCAGATGCAGGACCCTGCGGTTAGCCTGGCTCTGTGGCTGCTGGCTGGGAAGGGAGGGCAGCTGGATGGCAGCAGGCTGGTGGGTGACCCTGCTGGCATTTCCACGTGCCCAGGGGGAGACCAATTTAGACCTGGAAGCCAGCCCAAGGTGGGATTTCGGGCAGGTCAAGCTCCAAGCCCACGGCCCGGATACATGTTATTCTGTTTGTGTTCCCAGCCCCACTGAGCCCCGATCTGTGCTCTGCCGCCTGGTCCAGCCCCATGGGGAGACGTAGTTCTCCAGGGTCTCAAAAGGAGTATGACTGACTTTCCTTCCTTCCTACAGCCAGCGCTGTTGCCCCAGTGAGTCTGGCAGAGATGGACCCTGCAGAGATCCCCATCCAGACAGAGCTGGTGGAGCTGGTGCCCAATGGGAAATATGCTGTGAATGCCTCGGCCATCCCCTTGGTGGGGAATACCAGGTAACCCCAGCACGTGGGCAGAGGGCAGGGGCTTGCCTGGCTGGAGCCAGCTGAGAGACAGGGTCATTCTGTCTTCCTGCGCCTGGCAGGGGATGGGTTAGGAACCCTTGCCAGATCTAGGCACAGTGAAGGCAGGTGCCATGCAAGTGTTCCCTTCGCAGCTCTGCCAGTGCTCCTCACTCCCGACCTGCAGCCCCCTGCTAGCCCAGCCCTGGGCTCAGGGCCAGCTTTAGGCCGATTCCCCCAATTCCCCTGAATCGGGCCCCGCGCCTAAGAGGGCCTGCGCCCTAAAGAAGAGTGCCTAACTTAGGTGCCTTTTTAATTTTTTTACTCACCCAGCAGTGGTCCGGGTCTTCGGCAACACTTTGGCGGCGGGTCCTTCACTCACTCCAGGTCTTTGGCGACATTTCGACGGCGGATCCTTCAGTGCCGCGGAAGACCTGGAGCGAGTGAAGGACCCATGCCAAAGTGCCGCCGAAGACCCGGACCACTGCCGGGTATTCAAATCGGGTCCCGCACTTCCTAAAGCCGGCCCTGCCTGGGCTCTCCCCAGCCCCTAACTCTGCCGGTGCCCCTCAGTCCTGACCCCCAGCCCCCAGCTAGCCCAACCCTGGGCTCCCCCCAACACACCCCATGCCTCCCACTCCTGTCCCATGACCCCCCTCCCCACAGCTCTGCAACAGGCAGCCAAGAAAACAAAGTGGGGTGGGGGCTGATCCCTGTCTAGGGTCTCGGCGGAGCAGCCCCTTGGATCCCGTACGAGAACGCCCCATTGCTGGGTGTTCAGAGAAGAGCCAGAAGGACTGAGAGGCTGGCAAGGCGGATTGATGGGGAGGCCGGCTGAGCGGCAGCGTGGGGGGATGCAAGCAGGCACCGGGGGGGGGGGGGAGGGCGCTAAGCTGCATGGGCAGGTCCTGCTCCAAGCAGCATGGTGCAGTCTGACCTCAAAGGGCCACCTCCAGCCTGAGCCTGGGGAAGAATTTGCTTCTAAGGAGGAGAATGACGGGACCACACACCCCAGTGCAGCCAGGAGCAGTGGGAGTCTATTAAGACTGGACACAGGAGAGCTGGGATCTGCTGCCTTGTGGGGTAATGCTGAGGAAGTCCCAGCCCCTCTCTGCCTCAGTTTCCCCAGGGGATCCTGGTGCTCACCCTGCTGGGAGGGGATTGTGTTTGTAGGGCACTTTGAGCCCCTTGGAGTATTGGTGCTGGAGGAGGGTGAGGGATTGGTGCCAGTCACTCAGGGACCCTCTGCTATACCTTCCCCCCCATGCCGCGGTGCCATCAGAGATAAGGCTCCCCAGGGGCAGGCTGGAGCCTTCTGGCCAGCAGAGCGCTCTGGAGTGGGAGCTGTGGGAGGTGAAGGAGATGGAGTGGCATGGCCCTGTTCTGCTTTGGGAGGTGGCATGGGCAGCCCAGGTGGCGCCAGGGAAAAGTAGCACCCCACTACGGTGCATGGTTTATAGCTCTTCTCTCTCCCCCCCTCACCTTACTCCAGGTTTGAAGAGCCCCAGCCCACCGTGGCGGAGATGGAGGAGTTCCTGCCCCAGGGCCCTGACAAGAAGCAGACCCACTTCACAGATGTGAGTCCAGGGAGGAGAGTGGCTGGTGGGGTGACTGCAGGCCAGGCACCTCCTCGTGCTGCTTGCCAAGAGCCTGGCCCTCAGGGAGGGCACAGACCCACTGCCCTTCACTGCAGAGCAGGGGCAGGGCAGGGGAGTGGAAGTTGGGAAATCCAGATCCAGCCCCCTGCTACCATGGGCTGCCCCCTGAGCTCATTCCCTGGGGCACAGAGAGAGCTGGAGAGATCTCCCAGGTTCTTTGGTTTCACCATAAACCTCCAGTTTAGCATGTGTGACCCATTTGCCCTCTAGTGGCTGGTCCACCTAGAGGATAAAAGCCTACTACTGCTGCTCACAGCTTGTTCAATTTTTCCTTTAGCTCAAGTGATCAGAGCTCTTGCATTTAGTGCTGGTGACCCCTAGGGGTGGGCGAGTGGGCTTGTTACATGGACTCAGTGGCTGCCCTTTTGGCCTGCTCCCCAGGAATTGAGCCAGGTACCAGGCTGCCCTGCAGGGGCCCAAGAGCAGGACACCAACCCTAACTGGCTGTGAGTTCTACACTTAGATTTCACCAAGTATGAATTCCTCAGGAGCTAGAACAGGCTAATCCTGGAGTCACCGACCATCCCTTTGGGCGCTCCGATCTATTCTGCCACCCAGGCGAGTCTGCCTTTGTCACAGAGGGTCCCTCACGCCAAGGATCACAGCAATAGTCAGGTTACTCCCAGTCCCAAGGGACCCGTCACTTACCCCAGGTCAATTGCACCTTAAACCATAGGCACCGACTGGAGCACCCACAGAAAAAAAATGGTGGGTGCTGAGCAGCCTCCCTAGCAGTGCCTCCCGCCAGCACCTCCCACCCACCGGTGGGCCCTGCCGATCAGCGCTTCCCGCTGCAGCACCTTCCACCCACCACAATCAGCTGTTCCGTGGTGTATGGGAGACACTGGGATGGATGGGGGAGAGGGGAGGAGCGAGGGTGGAGCATGCTCAGGGCAGGGGACGGGGAGGGCAGAGAAGCGGCGGGAAGAGGCAGGGTGGGGGTGAGGCTTGGGGGCAGGGGTGGAGTGGGGGCAGGGCCTAGGGTGGAGCAAGGGGGCGCACCCCCCAGCACATTAGAAAGTCGGCGCCTGTGCCTTAGATCTCACCCATAGACAGCGCTTGTAGCCAGTCCTGTAATAAACTGTCTAGCGCAGTGATACTCCGAGTGAGGCTCGGGAGCCACAAGTGGCTCTTGAACGTGTTTCCTGCGGCTGTTCACAACGCATGATGTTAAAGCCCCATATGATTTCATTATTAACCAATACAAGTTAGTAACCAATCAGGATGCTTGTACTGTTTTATTAACCGACTGTGGAATACTTGGCCAATCATTGTGCTGTGAGAATAGTGTGTATATATATATATAGTCAATGAAACAAGGAATTCACATGACTGGGGCCCTTTTGGAGCATGTTGCTCGCTAATTTGGCTCCTGACCGGCTGAGCTCGGAGTATCACGGCTCTACAGATGTATTGACTAGGAAAAGGAAAGAGGAGAGCTCTTTGAGAGGTTAAAGCAGCTAAACACAGACACACCCAAATTAATTCCAGTCTTATGTTTCAAAAAGTAATAGAGGCTTCTCTGATAAGCAGGCTCTATCTGTCCTTTGTGGCTAACCCAGGCTAAGCACTGGGAATCTCTTGCTTATGCCCAGTAATCCTTACCCCTCAGAGTCCAAGCAGCATAAAAGATCCTGTTCCTCCTTGTCAGGGCTTTTTATTCCTCCCCCCATTCTGCTTCGAGATGCAAATTCAGCTGCTGGGAGGAATTCAGGAGTCTGGCTCCTCTTGGGGTAGGGGGCAGCAAGCAACAGAAATCTTTTGTCCTCTGATGTTCCACAAGAGTTCGGCTGGTGTCACTGGGCTTCCTTGGTTGGGCCGGAGCTGACACCTCCTGTTCACACTCCATTCACACCAGTTAGTGCTTCTCTCCTGTCTGGTGGTTGCCAGTTTCAGAGCGAACACTTCACTGTTACGTCCTAGCATGGGACAAAGGTTTTATAAACCAGATAATGCCGGCAGCGACTCACAGCATTCCAGCACGTCCAACCACTAAGCTCATTTGTATAACGCTAATACCAAGGTTAATAAGGCTAACACCCAGGGAGTCAGGCTGGCTCCAGCTGTGTGCTTGTCATGGGTCAGTCGACACCTAGGGCCTTGGCATGAGCTGGCCCCTGATGTGCCAGCGTCACAGCGGGGCCTTCTAGATATAAGAGCAGGAGCAACTACAGTTGGCGTTGAAGAGCCAGGCTGTGGAAGTGGGGCTGTCACAGAGGTGCCCAGAGGGGTGCGGCAGCTTAGGGCAAGGAGGCAGGATATTGAGGAAGAGGGATTACAAGGGAAATAACAGCCCCTAGGAAGGAGGAATGTACCCTGGGCAGTGACAGAGGTGCTGGTACCAGTAGTAGCCCAGAGGGTTAGCTGGGGTGCTCCGAAGGCATCGCTCTGTGTAAGTAGCAGGTACTGGGGGGCAGGGGACATGGGGATATTTCCAGCTAGGGACATGGGGGGCCGGGCTTTGCCCAGCCAAGGCGCATGACCCTCTGTGTCCCGTCTGTGCAGTTCGAAGGGAAGACCTCCTTTGGCATGTCCGTGTTCAACCTCAGCAATGCCATCATGGGCAGCGGCATCCTGGGGCTGGCCTACGCCATGGCCAACACCGGCATCCTCCTCTTCCTGTGAGTGAAGCTTTCCACACGCCTCGTGCCGGGGGGTCGGGCGCGGCTGGGGGTGGGAGGCTGGCCCACACTCAGGGACTGAATCTGCTCTTTGGCCTGTGTGGGTCCAAACTCCTAACCGGTCATGGCAGCAATGTGAGAGCTTGGGCAGGTGGGTGAGTGGATACTAACCCAATGATGACAACGGGGGTGTATGGGGATGGATGGATGGATAGAGGCCAGTGTGTGGGGAAAGATGGATGGATGGATAGATAGAGGGGTGTGTATGGGGATGGATGGATAGAGGTGTGTGTGGGGATAGATGGATGGATAGAATGGTGTTGTTAAGGCTGCTTCCCCACTTTGAACTTTAGGGTACAAATGTGGGGGCCTGCTTGAAAACTTCTAAGCTTAACTACCAGCTTAGATCTGGTCCGCTGCCACCATCCCAAAGCTAATTCCCTTCCCTGGGTAGCCTTGAAAGACCTTCACCAATTCCCTGGTGAATACAGATCCAAACCCCTTGGATCTTAAAACAAGGAGAAATTAACCATCCCCCTCCTTTCTCCCACCAACTCCTGGTGGATCAATATCCAAACCCCTTGGATCTTAAACACAAGGAAAAATTAATCAGGTTCTAAAAAAGAAGGCTTTTAATTAAAGAAAAAGGTAAAAATCCTCTTTGTAAAATCAGGATGGAAAAATAACTTTACAGGGTAATCAAACTTAAAGAGCTTAGAGGACCCCCCTCTAGCCTTAGGTTCAAAGTACAGCAAACAGAGATAAACACTCTAGCAAAAGGTACATTTACAAGTTGAGAAAACAAAGATAAACTCACACGCCTTGCCTGGCTGTTTACTTACAAGTTTGAAATATGAGAGACTTGTTCAGAAAGATTTGGAGAACCTGGATTGATGTCTGGTCCCTCTTAGTCCCAAGAGCGAACAACTTCCCAAACAAAGAGCACAAACAAAAGCCTTCCCCCCGCCTCAAGATTTGAAAGTATCTTGTCCCCTTATTGGTCCTTTGGGTTAGGTGTCAGCCAGATTACCTGAGCTTCTTAACCCTTTACAGGGAAAAGGATTTTGGAGTCTCTGGCCAGGAGGGATTTTATAGTACTGTACACCGGAGAGCTGTTACCCTTCCCTTTATAATTATGACAGGTGTGTATGGGGATAGATGGATGGATGGATAGAGGGGTGGATAGAGGGGTGTGTGTGGACGGATAGAAGGGTGTGTATGGGGATGGATGGATGGATAGAGGGGTGTGTGGGGATGGATGGATGGATAGAAGGGTGTGTTTGGGAATAGATGGATGGATGGATAGAGGGGTGGATAGAGGGGTGTGTGGGGATGGATGGATGGATGGATGGATGGGTGTGTATGGGGATAGATGGATGGATGGATAGAGGGGTGTGTGGGGTTGGATGGATGGATAGAAGGGTGTGTATGGGGATAGATGGATGGATGGATAGAGGGGTGGATAGAGGGGTGTGTGGGGATGAATGGATGGATGGATGGATGGATGGATAGAAGGGTGTGTATGGGGATAGATGGATGGATGGATGGATGGATGGATGGATGGATGGATAGAGGGGTGTGCGCTGGGTGGACACGCACACTCAGTGTTCGCACGCTAGGGGTGTTGCACTTGCTGTTGGCAGCTGACCCTGCCTGAGCTGCCCCGCAGCTTTGTGGCCACGCTGGCTGACAGGAGCAAGGATGGGCAGAGGGCCCGTGGGTGGCTGGCCCAGCTGGGATCCCAATGCCATCGGTGATCCCGCTGGCACAATGCTGGCATGTTGGCAGAGACAAGAGCCCACAGTACCCTCCCGGTCTCCCACTGCCCCAGAGCAATCAGCCAGACACGGGGGATTCCCCCTGGAGACAAACACGGCAGGGGCCAGACATGTCTCCGCCCCAGGAGCTGTGATTGACACCCCACAGCACGGCACAACTCAGTGCACTGTCTGCTCCACCGCCAGCTCTCGACACCCCACCCCCGACAGGCCCCAATTCCCCTCCCCCACACAGATCTGCCAAGGGCCAGCGTCGCGATATGCAGCCAACCCCCAGCTTGACCCATCCTGCACCACATCCAACCTTGCCAGAGCCCCCAGGACAGCCCAAGGGCGGGCGAGACCATCTCATGGGTGAAGAGCAGCTGGCTGAGGCTGAAGCCGAGCGAGCTGGGGGCAGTGCTGGTGAGCAGAGGAATCACGCTGGAGACTCTGGGCCACGAGGCAGTCTCCCCCAGTGAATGGTTGATGTCCCAATCAGTCGATTCAATCCGGGGCTTGGGAGGCACCAGGCTCCAGAGGGAGGGACATGGAGTGAGGCCGAACTGGAGAGGATTCAGCGAGAGACACGGAGGAGCTGGAACGGGTGTGCCGGTGCGACCCCAGCTGATGCCCGGGCAAGGACCCCCAGGAAAAGGGGAAAAACCAGCCGAGCCCAGAAACCGGAGTGTTGCTGTGGGAGGGGTAGGACTGCCAGGAGCTCTCTGGGCGAAGAGGTGGGAAGATGGGTCACTGCCAGGCAGGGAGCCCTGGGGAACAGGGCTGTGGCCAGGGAACGCAGGACTGCTCCAGACTTGGAGGCCAGGCTCCTGTAGTGGGGAATGGGTTGGACCTTTCAATATTTGCTGTGGGAACTGTGGGAGTTGTGTGCGGAGCGACGGCCTGGGAGTTGATTGATATGTTGCATTCGGAGGCCAGCTTTGAGTGACTCTTCCTTGCATGGCGGGACAAGGAAGAGAAACTGAGGCTGGAGACGCCTGTCATGCTGCACCCTGCTGCTGGAGGGCACTCTAGGCGAGGTTGCCCTGTCATGATGACCTGGCCGGAGTTATTGGCGCCTCCGTCATCTCTCAGCTAGAATACAGCTGCACACCAGAGCTGGGCACAAAGCTTGCAGCACTCAGAGAACCTCAGCTGGTATCGAACGCAGCCACGCACCAGTGAGATGGGCTTCCGCTGGCACATGGAGCTCCTGCCTCTGCCCGAAGGTCCGGGGGAGATCTGGGCGCAGCACCGCCGCTTCTGTGGCCCAAGGACCCCTTCTCCCCAAAGCAGTGTGGACAAATCAAACCAAATGCTCCCCAACCCAGCCCCTCCTCAGTGCATGCAGCCCTCGCCCTCCTGCCGCCTGGGGAAAGGTGAGAGAGAGCGGACCACACATGACAGATGCCAGCCACATCACCTGCTGCACAACTGACCGGCACTCAGATGAGGCAGGATACCAACCCATCTGGAACAAAATAAAATTACAAGTCCCAGTTCCTTCCTGGCCTGGCATTTGCCCCTTTGATTTTGCCCATCAGTAACACATGTTACCTGGCACTACCTGGAGAGGTTTGTGTGCTTGTCCCACCTTCAGTTTGGCGCTGTGTCCCCAGCCTGTGCTGACAGTTCCCCTTCCATGCGCCCAGACCAGAGGGGGGCGTAGATACAGGTTAGCTGATCTCTGCAGTTCCCAGGCCTCCTGATTCAGCGCATTGTTAGACCCACTAGGACCCCCCTGCCACTCCCTTTGGCATGGGCCACAGTGCCGAGGCTACAGTTTTGGCCGCAGGCTTTCTCAGTCCGGGCCGGGAATGGCTGACACTTGGCCGTCACGGCTTTCTGGTGGGCCCAGGAGGGCATCACAGTGCAAACACAAACGCCGGCTTACAGGGGAATTCGCAGCCATGTCTAATAGACACCCCCCACACACACGCTCACACTCGTGCACATGGACCCAGATGCAGATTCAGACCTACCTGACAGACACACACTCCAGACCAGTCCTGCAGAACCGCCTGGTGATAAAACCAACCAGGCTCTACAGCACTCAAGTCAAGGTCTACGAGACACCTCTGATTCACACTTGCTGAGCACCTGCTGCTCCTGCTGGGGTGGTGGATGCTGAGTCCTTCTGAGCAGGCCCGCCGGCTTGCACACCCCAGAATCAGCCGCTACTTTGGAAACGGCTCCCCATAATTTGCATGGCCGTTCCCAACTAACATATAGAGCTGAATAGAGAATCATCTCCCTGTTATCAAATTCTGTAGGGGGCATATAAACCGGCTGCCTGTGTCCATGCAATTCGCTGAGCCTTCACCATCTTCCCCAGCTGCCAGTTCTGGGAATGTGACCACACGCCTCACCGTATGGCTACGATTCTGTGATAAGGGGGTTTCCTAAAGCCCCAGCTCCTGGAGTCGGGTGATTAGGGGGCAAATCTCTGCTTGCGTTGGGAGAAGAAGTATGTTTCTGGCCCTTCCATTTGCAGGGAAATGCTTGAAAACTGCCCCCAATGGCTCAGGAAATGGAAGGCAAACAGAACCCAGCATGTATTGCTGAGACACCCGGGGGGTTTTAAGCCAGCCTTGTGCTTCCAGCAGGTGTGTTTGGCATTACTGCACACAGCATCAGAGCCAGCGATCGCCCTCTACACCCCCCACACACACACTGTGGGGTGCGAGGATCCCCCAGCACTGAGAGAAGAGCAATCAGAGGCCCCGCCCAGCACCCTGGGGTGCCCACATAGCGGCTATGTGCTGCGTAGCTCTGCTGGCTGCTCTGCCTAGCTGCCCCAGCTGCCCAGGTCGCCCGGTCAGCAGCCGCCTGGTTCTCTGTGGGGCTGAGGAGCTGCTTGGTGGCTGGCGGTGGTGGGTGAAGGGGGCGGCTGCCTGGCATCCTTTGCTTCCCACTTCCTTGTTAGGCTGCGGCCTTAATGAGGAGCTGGTGGATCCGGCCTCCTGTTCCCTGCTGGTGGGAGCAGCAGGGCCGCCGGCAGCTGTGGACTTTCCCCAGGGTCGTTGCTGGTTGTGGCACCACTCACAACTGTTCAAACAAAGCAGAGAGGGCAGCCAAGGCCTGGCTGGCTCCAGGACTGCCCGCAGCTTCCAAAAAGCCAATTTTCCATTGACCTAGAGAGGTGGGAGGTCCCTGCAGCCAGGGAGGGGAAATGACCCAGGAGGGCAGCTTTCCAGGGCGCCTCCTGCCATCCTGCGGGGCTGCAGGGCACTCGCCAAGACCCAGCCCCCTTGTGCCAGGCGCTGTACGCACCCACAGCCAGAGCTGGCATCAGCCCCAAGGGGCAGGCCAGCTAAATGGACAAGGATGCGATGGGGAACTGAGACCCCCTAGCCACAAAGTTTGTGCCACAGCTGCCCACTGACCCCAGATCAGCCACAGCCCAGGCCAGGGATTAACCACTAAGCCATCCTTCCACTACTGGGTGCCTCCAAGCACCGCCGACCCCCAGTGTCCCATCCACTGGGCAGTGGTCGGTGGGCCCCAGAAGCCTCTCAGTGGCTGGTGTCGCTCTGTGCAGCCCCTCAGAAGGATCCCCCGATGCCAGCCCCGGGGGCAGCTGTCACCCACAGAGCCACGTGACAGGCAGAGGAGGAAGGCCTGCCTAGCTCATCCCCTGGCATGGTAATAAACTCTGGACTGTGTGACCGGAGAGATTAGCACTGCTGCTCGCCTCTGGGGCCAGGTTGGATGGCACTGGGAACACGTAGTCACGAGGCCACCCAACCAGCCGGGCACTGCGGAGTGATCTGGGATCACTGCCCCTCCAGCTTCTGATGGGGAGGTGTCTGCGGGTCACGAGGAGCTGGTGCTCATCTCGATCACGTGTCCCTACAAGCAGTGCCCTGTCCATCCCGTGCCCTCCGCATGGGCATAGTGTCATATGCCTTGTTGTTGGCAGTGCCAGGCTCCAGTACAGGGGGAGGCGAAGAGTGGGATTGAGTGTCAGCTGGGCAGGATATGAACAAGTGGTTGGGGGGGGATGGGGATGGAGAGCTGGGGGGCACTGATTGGGCAGGATGGGGATGGGTTGGGGGGCACTGGCTGGGCACTGGCTGGGCATGGCTGGGTAGGGGCCACCGGCTGGGCAGGATGGATATGGGCAGCGGGGGGAGGGTACCATCTAGCTAGCTATCATGTGCCCATCACTGTGGTATCTGGTCTGCAGCAAGCTCTCCTATCCTGTCTGTGGGGTTCGCTCTGTGGAGGGAGTTCCTTTGAGGCGGGATGACACCCCAGGCCAGCTGCTTTCATGGACCCCGGTGCTGAGGCAGGTTAGCGCAGGCACGCCAAACCGCAGTCCTGAGTGCCCTGGCTGGAGCCTTGAACCAACTCAGCCCTGAGGGCAGCCCCCTCCAGAGCCCAGCGGGTACCTGCTCCTGGGACGGTTCTGCTGCTTACTCACATGCTCAGCTAGGACTCAGCGAGGCCTGGCTCCACGGTGTCTGGCCCTTCCCAGAGCCCCCGGCCTGAGCCCCTGGCCACAGCCTCCTGGGTTTGCATTTAAAACAACCACAGATGCGCTGCTGCTCACGAAACCTTTGTAGGCGCCTGGGAAACAAGTCCTGCTTTGCCCTCCTCTTCCGTGTGTGTCTCAGTGCACGTAGCATGGCAGCCTCCTGAGCAGAGTCCGTCGGCCCCCGGATTCCTGCACCCATGAAACAAGCGAGATTTCAAGGGAGATTCCAAAACCACTGGAAATTTTCCAAAAAATGAAATTCTGGAAACCCTGGTTTAGGGCCATCAAAACATTCCAATCTCCATTGCAACCTTTGAGAAATGGGGTTTGTTCTGGTTTTGCTAGAAAATTAAGCAGTATTTCACAATAAAAAAATCAGCAGTCCCGTTCGGAGCTTTTCAACCTTTTTTTTTTTTCCAACCATTTTTTTTCCTAAGTGAAATTTCATCCAAACCATTATGATTTCACAGGAAATGTCAGTTTATCAAAATGGTATTTTCCCCATGGAAAAATGTTTCAATGGAAGTTTTCCAGCAGGCTCGTCCCACAAGCCCGGGGAGTGGTGCAGTGCCATAATCTCCCCTTGAGATATGGGGAAACTGAGGCACAGAGCAAGCCAGAGAGAGACTCAACTACGGTGGCCCAGCCAGTTGATGAGAGAGCTGGAAATAGACCCAAAGTCTCTGCTACGCTCACTGTTCCGTGCCAGTTCCCGGTTACTCACGGCTGTTCTTCGGGGCGAGGACCACGCCTGCATGTGCTTGTACAGTACCTGGTGCAGCGGGGTCTCGGCCCTGATTGGGCCACTCCAGAAAGGAGCAGCGTCAAACTGCAGGGGGTTGGAGTGGATCCATGATGAATGTTTGCATCCCACTCAGCCAAGAGAATAGAGTTTGCTCACTCGGTTTCACTTCCTGGTTCCCACTCAAAAGGTCCAAGGCTGCTGCTGTGGGGAAAATCCATCTCCTAAAACACATGGGGGCAACTGGCCTGACCCCGCAGCCCATTCCTGTTGGCTGCAGAGGGGTCACGCCTGATTTATCCTGGAGTATGTACGCAGGGCGCAAACCTGTTTATAGCCCCATGGGTTTTCTAGCCCCCACGCTTTAACAAAACCAGCATTCAGGACTCCCTGGTGGGGATCTGTGCCGTGAAATGACTGAGGCTGTGTCCAGGTTGTTGGTTAGCTATGCAACATGGCAAGACACGTGCGCTCAGCTCTCCGCATCACAGCAGAACTCAGGTGGATATTGGGGTAGGGGTGGGGGGGTTCCCTTTACTGATAGGAAAGTGTTTTTACACTGGAGTAAAACCAGGACAAACAGATCCAGAGACGAACCTCCAGCTGATGGAGAACACTGCCATCCGTGCTGCCCGGTCCCCCCTAGCTGCGAACTCATCTCAAGATTCTGGGGATGGCAGGAGAGAAAAGAAAATCTCCTTCCCTAGGAGACTGCTGGGGAAAAGCCCATTCAAATGCAAACGACGCTGGCAGATGCCTTGTTACCTAGCGGGACTAATGACAACGGATCTGAGCGGAAAGGGCATTAATTAGCCAGGACCTTATCCTGTTCTTAGAGCCATGCACCAGGCTGGGCGAGAAGCTGTGAAAAGGTGGTTAGGGGGATCAGCTTATGACATTGTATGTGAGTCACTCAGGCGCTGTGCCTTGGTTTCCCCATTTGTATGGGGGGTAATGGAACTGCCCTACCCCAGGCAGGAAGGCTGCGAGGCTGAATACCCTACAGAGCATGAGGGTCTCAGATGCTGTGGCTGTGGAGGGTCAATCAGAACCAAAAACCAAGATCTGTATTTCAGGCCCCAGTCTTATGACATCTGGCTGCAGTCCAAATGCCCCATCCCATTCCCAGGCTGCCCTGGTTCCTGTTACACATGTCAGCGTGTCCATGCTGCAGACGGGGAAACCGAGGCAGACAGGGGTGGTGACTTGCCTGCCATCACACAGTAGGCCAGAGCCAGGAATGGGATCCTGGTGTCCTGTCCCCCGCCCTCTGTCTCCTGTTTTAAACTCAACCTGTCCTGTGCTTTGGGGCCAGACCAGCTGAGAGCTGCCCGGTGTTCCCAGGTCTGGAATGTGGATGAGCGCTCCACTCTGGCTCTTCCTTACACGCTGGGAGCAGCTCTCTCAGGCATCGGCGCATCAGACAGCGCCTTGTTTTTAGTGCGCCCTGGCCAGAGGCTGGTTTGCTGGCTCCATTCTCCCCGACACAGCTGCCAGCAGCCCCCAGGCACATGGGACACCATTGGACTCCTACGACACAAGGCAGAGACGGAGCCGGCCTTCTGCATTGCCTCTGCTGCATCCTCTGCTCGGCAGGTCCCAGCCCATTATAGCCTAGAGGCTTTGCCCCGCGGCATGAGCGATCTCACTTTGGAAGCCAGAGCCAGCCCTGGTCCTCGCCGCTCTCCCACCACCAAGCATGCAGGGCTCCAGGGGGAGGCTGGCACTACTTGGCATGACCTGGCGAAGTGGCATTTTGCCCAGGGTGATCTCAGGCAATACCGGGATATCGCGATGCCCTTGTCCTGGCGCAGGTGTGGGCGGTTTGGGGGCCTTTTGTCCAGTGCACCCAAGTGACACAGCTGTCCCGAGAGCTGGGCAAGTCCTCGTGTGGATAGGACAGCAGGATTCTTTGGGCATGGATCCATCCGACTCGGAGCATCCTAACCTCCCCAGGGCTCCGATCTCATTCAAAAACAGCTGCATCCAGCGATGGCTCTGTGGCAGTGGAGGATCCGCGGCCCCCTCCGACTCCTCAGGAAAAGCTCCAGGTCCCCGGCTGGCCAGAGGGAACCACAGGCTCTTCCAAAGCAAACACCCTGCGACTTGAAATGACCATAAACAGGAGGAGAGAGGCTGGGCAGGCCACATGCCTGGGAACATGTAAATAGCTCTGGGGGTAATGACGTCTCCAAGAACAGTGCCGAGGAACAGGGCCCCCAGGCCATCCCAAACCCTGGAGCGCCTCCCAGACAATCGTGTCTATCTCCTGCTGCTCAGCAACGGACTGTCTTGGTGCCTTCCCTGTACCATGGAGGGGGTCAGAGCTTGATTGGTGGGAGGTTAGATTGTTATGAATTCATCGCAATGGGGTTGTCTCAGTTGATTTGTTTCAGGGTGATTTTAATTGTTGTTTTTCTAGGTGGGTGGCTGATTGGTTGTTTGAGGAACTGGGTGGGTGAGCGGTTGGTTGAGTAAGTGGGTGGGTGTTTGTTTGAGTAGGTGGGTGCTTGGCTGGTTGGGTGAGCGGCTGGTTGGATGGCTGTTTTTTTTGAGTGGATGAATGGTTGATTGGTTGGCTGGATAGGTGGTCAATTGTTTGGGTAGCTGGGTGAGTGTTTGGCTGGGGTTTGCTGTGTAGCAGAGTTGTGAGTGTCGTTCCTATGGTGGAAGAGCTTTTTCAAAGAGGTTGGAGGTGTTTCCTAAAGCCAGTTGGGCTCTGGGCTCACCCCCCCCCCCCCCCCCATCCAGAGTGCTTTGCTCCATCCCTCCCATGCTTCACCCTCTGCCCCTCCCCCCCCGGCTCTGCATCGCCCTGAGGAGCCCAGCTGGCCCCAGGGCTCACAGATGGAGATTTGGCCTTTAGGTTGGCTAGAGCTCACTCTGCTCCTTTCTGGGAAGGTGAAGCCTGAGGCCACAGACTAGCATCAGAAGTGACTGGCTGCGGTGCAATAGCATCCACTGCTCTCTGGACTCCAGAAACACCCCAGGACGGGCACAAGGACAGTTGGGGATGGGGATGTGGGATGAACAGGACGTGCGTTTCATTGACTGGGGAGAGACCACTCCTAAAAAACACTCAGCCCTTGACTCTTGGCTGGGTTCCACAGGTTAACAAGGGTTTTCCAAGCCCCCACCCCCGATTATGCCAAGGCAGCTGCAGGCGCCAGGAGCCACTGACAGGCAGCAGCTTCTCCACTCTCCGTCCAGCACCGCGAGTGGGTGGGACCCCGAGACGCGGATCGCACAGGCCGTGGTGCAGCTGGAGCCCTGCCACGGGGCAGGGAGAGGGGCTGGCTGGAGCCCGCACTGAATCCAGTGGATTTTCACCAGGGACTAGCAGGGCCCTTTGGCTGGTGAATCCTCCCAACTCCCCTGTATCAGTAACACGGTCACACCCTCTGCTTCAGAAGGGGAAACTGAGGCACGGAGGGGCTGGGGGCCCAAGGTAATGGGAGTGCCAGGGATTCCACTCCTTGGAGAATCTGGCCCTCAGAGACCCCCAGGCCACACGGTATGCCAGCGCCTGTGACCCCCAGGGCTCTGGCCTGCCAGGCCTCAGCTCTCTGTCCCAGCAGCTCCCACCTCAATGCAGCCTCCTAGGACTCTGCTCTCGGCTCACTCATCTCCCGTCTCATTCCAGCTTCCTCCTGACCACAGTGGCCTTGCTGTCCAGCTACTCCATCCACCTGCTGCTGAAGTCCTCCGGGATTGTGGGTAAGACCCGTGCAAGTGGGGATGGGAGGATCATCTCCAGGCCCAGCTTTCCCATTTGCACCATGTAACGAGGCTGGTTCTGGCGAGACCCACTGAGAGTGCCAATTCAGGACCAATTGCTTAAAACAGGGCAGTTACGCCCAAAGTTGGGGTTTTTCCACCTCTAAGGCAAACCAAACCAGCCAGACAGTGAAGACTTTGGTCTCACCCCACAGGCTAACCACAAGTCACACAAGCAATTCCCTTAGACACTCCAGTTTCCCAGTTTCACCACCAGTGCCACTCGTTATGGGGACAAATGGTTATGAAAACCAATATCCCAATAAAAGAAAAAAGGTTCTCCTGATCCCATAGGACCAAGCCCCAGACCCAGGTCAATATACAAATCAGATCTTACCCATAAATCACACTGTTGCCAATCCTTTAGAATCTAAAATCTAAAGGTTTATTCATAAAAGGAAAAAGATATAGATGAGAGTTAGAATTGGTTAAAGGAATCAATTACATACAGTAATGGCAAAGTTCTTGGTTCAGGCTTGTAGCAGAGACAGAATAAACTGCAGGTTCAAATCAAGTCTCTGGAATACATCTCCAGCTGGGATGGGTCATTCAGTCCTTTGTGTAGAGCTTCCATTTGTAGCAAAGTCCCTCCAGAGGTAAGAAGCAGGACTGAAGACAAGATGGAGATCAAGCATCAGCCTTTTATAGTCTTTTCCAGGTGTAAGAACACCTCTTTGTTCTTACTGTGGAAAATCACAGCAAGATGGAGTCTGCAGTCACATGGGCCAGTCCCTGCATACTTTGCTGAGTTACAAGGCGTATCTGCCTTCCCTCAATGGGTCAATTGTATAGCCAATGGTCCTTAATGGGCCATCAAGCAGGCTAGGCAGAACTAACACCAATTTGTCTGGGATGTTTCCCAGAAGCATAGCATAAGTTTGAAATACAGACAGTATAGAGCCAATATTCATAACTTCAACTACAAAATTGATACACCCATATAGACAGCATAATCATAACCAGCAAACCATAACCTTGTCTTAGACATCTCATTTGACCCCCTTTATACAAGATGTGTTACCACTACAGGACTTTGGTTGCAACCATGTTCTATATGGTCCCAGTTCAAATCAATAATGTGACACACCAGGTTCCCACTCCCCCCACTTGTTACTTTGCACCCCCAGCCCTGTGGGTGGACTGAGGCTGACTGACCGCCTGCGGCCGGAGGGGAACGGCCTTTGCATGGCCAGGTAACCACACTGCCGTGTGCTCCCCGCATGCTCGGGGACAGTGGGGGCACCGAGCTCATAGCGTTTGCCCCACTCGTGGGGTTTTACGTTAAGTCTGGAGGATGCAAACGGATCGTCCCTGAAGCACGTTGGCTCTGGAATGGCCCAGCGCCCTGTCACTGCAGCCCACCTCAATGGGGCTGTGCCTCAGGCAAGATCAGGCCCTGGGGGCTAGGGGCCAATACACCGGGGGGCAGGGGTGCTCAGCTCTCAGCCTAGGGGGCCCAGGGGCTAGAGCATCGCGTGGGTGATGCAGTCGTCTCACAGTCCCCTAGTGCAACAGGTATGGGGCTCCATCCAAGGGAGCAGTCATGTTGTGGGATCAGGTTGCCTGGGGTGCTATGAGGGGGAGGGGTCGTGTCTTGAGCCTGAGGGTCCCTGGATGCTGTGGGGGGAGAGGTCGCGTCGTGAGGCTGGGGGTCCCGGGGTGCTGCAGCGGGAGGGGTTGTGTCTCGGGGCTGGGAAACCTGGGGTGCTTTGGGGGGGAGGGGTTGTGTCTCAGGGCTGGCAGAGCTCCCTGCCCGCCCCCGCTAACCCAGGGCTGAGGGCTGAGGACCGGCATTCCTGGGCACTGCTCCCTGCTGGCATCACCCTGGTGCCTGGCCCCTGCAGCTCCTCTCACTCTCCGACCCCCCTCCCCTCCCCACAGGGATCCGTGCCTATGAGCAGCTGGGCTACCGGGCCTTTGGCACACCGGGGAAGCTGGCCGCGGCCATCGCCATCACGCTGCAGAACATTGGAGGTAGGTGGGGGATGGGCAGAACCCCTGCCCCATACAGCATGGAGCCACAAGTGGCAACCTGGGGCACCCACAGGAGGCTCACCCAGCCAGGGCACCCATGGAGCACCCATGGGGGGGCCCACCCTGCCAGGGCACCCATGGAGGCCTCACCCAGCCAGGGCACCATCTGGCACACCCAGGGCACAGCCGGGGGGGTCGCCTAGGCTTCCCCCTGGTGTAGCTGTGGGGAGCTCCTGGCAGCACTGCGACTGGGAGAGCAGCGTCTGCTGGGCACCAGTAATGTGGCTGTGCCGGGGCTGCCCCGCGGCCCCTCTGTTCCCCACAGCCATGTCCAGCTACCTGTACATCGTGAAGTCTGAGGTGCCGCTGGTGATCCAGACCTTCCTCAACCTGGAGGAGAAGAGCACGTGAGTCCCCGTGTGCCCATCCCCCCTCTCCCCCCGGCTGGCCACAGACCCCTGGCCCCATGCTGGTGCCCAAAGCGGCTGGGCCCTATGCTGGGCCACACACCGGCCATGCTCCAGCCCATGCCTGGGGTCCGTGTCATGTCCAGGGGCCCCTCGGAGAGCTCGGGAGGGGAGCAGGGACCCAGTGGGTGATCCTGAGCCCCCCAGCTCCAATGGGGTGGTAGGGGGATGGGCCCAGTGGGGGAGGGGGAAGGGGCAGCCGAATCTGCAGCATCCAACTCTCCCCACCCACCCACCCAGCCAGGGATCTCCTCCCAGGGCGTCTCCCCAGTGCAGAGAGCCCAGGCACCACATGGCCCAGGAGGGGGCACCAAGCACCTCTGACAGCCACTGCTCCCTGGCTCCAAATAGAAGGGGATCCCTAGTGCCCATCCCTTGTTCCCAGGAGCAGGTCCGGTGCCCCAGCCAGCAGTAGAAGGGACGTCCCGAGGGCCCCTGGGAGAGCTCAGGGGGTGAGAAGGGATGGGAGCTACCCGAGGCCAGTAGCGTGAGCCAGCTGGGGGGGCAGGGAAGGGACACTGCTTAGGGGAAGACCGCAGTGTGGGGGGGTTGATATCCAGGTGCTAGTCACCACTTGCAGCCAACCCCAGCTGGGCCAGACCCAGCCCCGCTCCACAGGGGGGCCAGAGAGAGGCTTTTGCATGGGGAAGCGGCCAGCCCAGGACACACCATGACTCCTGGTACCCAAGCCCTGGGCTCCCCTGCACAGCTCTGGGTGCTCCTCAGTCCCGACCTGCAGCCCCTGCTAGCCCAGCCTGGACTCCTCTTCCCTCTCCTGCCATGGCTTTGGGTTCCCCTCACTCCCAACCCGCAGCCCCTGCTAGCCCAGCTCTTGGGTGGTGCTTGGCTGGGGACTGGCGTGCTTTAGGGGTCAGATGGAGCGAAAGCTGATCTGCCCCATGACCTGTGCTGAATCTGACCCACAGCCTCTGGGGGAGAATGTTCCATGTGACTCCAGCTGCCTCCTCTTATCCATTGGTCCATCTCCTGCCCTCCCCGGCACCTCGCCCCTCTCACTCCACCTATCTGCTTCCCTGCCCCCAGCCCTGCCCTCCCGCCTCCCTGGGCTGATCTCCTCCCCACCATGAGGCAGGCCCCCTTCCCTAGTTGGGGAAACTGAGGCACAGCATGACACCAATCTGCAAAGCCAGCTTGCCCAGGGAATCCCAACCTGGGACTTTCACCCAGAGGCCACCTGCGCCTCCTGGTGATCGGTTTGTACCAGGCTGTGTCTGCACCCGCCTGCCACACTCGCAGCTCCCTCCTCTCTGCCACGCTAGCCTGGCGCTGTCTCTCACACTCCTTCCTCGGTGCATTTCCTTTCTCCCTACTTTCTGCCTGGACCTCTCTCCTCTAGGCCACTTCCCCCTGCCTTGTCTTTGGCTTCCCCCAGGCTCAGCTGTGTCCCACGTCCTGTGGCAGCCGGGCATCTGGCCTCCAGCCCAGCACAGGGATTTAGCCGTATTTAGTCACTTCTATTTTAGCTTGATGCCAGAGCTGAATAAGCCTTCGGTGTCGGATTAAACTAGCAAGAACGTCCAATCCCTGCTTCCCCTTCCCATGGGCAGAGCCAGCTCCCCACTGGGCACACGCCTTCCCTGGGGTGTGACTCTCTGTGTGGCACCAGGCTGGGATGGCTGGCACCTCCGGGCACTGAAGGGTTAACGCAGTAGCTGGTGAGGTCGCTGCGAGTGTCACTACCACTCCAACGTCTGTGCCGGGTGCCAGAGCCTGTCTCCCAGTGCCTCTATCGGCTCATCCAGCTTCCCACAGGCCCGTAGAGGCAGCTCCATGCCTGGCACCCAGGAGGCCAAAGGATGGGTCACTCCAGGCACCCTGAGCCTGTCTCTCCCCTGGACGTTACGCGGAGACTGGCTGGACCAGAGCCACCCAGGTCCAGAACTCTGGGGTGTTTGGATCTATACTTTTGCACAGGCACAGCCTAGCGAGGGCGCTGTTGGGCCTGGCAGTCACTCACAGGCCTGATCCTGGCACCAGTCAATGCTCAGACTGTTCCAAACAGCTCCACGTGCACCCAAGGGCCGTGCCCCACCCTCCTCGCAGACACTAGCACAAATCCCACCGTTCACGGTGCTGCTTGCTCAGGGAAGGAATGGACCAGGGGTTCTAGCCAGGAATCACGGGCTGGGGAACTCCCCACTACTTGATGCAAATGGTTTCAGTGCCTGGCACTGTGAGCTGGGCTCGCTGCAGCGATAAAATGCTGGATTCTGCTCTGAGCCCGGGGTGGGGCGTTAGTGGCGTGTCTCCTGGCGCACCGAGGGAGAGGAGAGATGAGATCCAGGCCCATTGAGTAAAACTGCCCACGATGGGCACCGCAAACCATTCCCATGGCAATGCTGTCCCCACAACCATCGCTAGCCCTGCAATGGGCAAGTGGACCCAGCACTGTGCTACAGTCCCACCCAGCGTGGGTGCCCATCACCATAGGCCTCAAGCCTGGTTTTCAGACCATGGGAGCAGCCACAGGCGAGGACAACAGGAGGTTGCTCGTTCCCCACATGTTCCTAGGGATCTTCTCCTGGCTTCCCCAGTGGGGCCCTGACCCCAATGCCAGGGACCCTCCCAAGCTGGGCGACCCTGAGCCAGAGAATGTCGGGTCCCACAGAGGAGCCTGGAGCCCCATTGGGGGGGGATGGGGGTAGATTAGCTGCCCATGGGGGTGAGCAAGAGGGAGCTGCAGGACAGGTCATCTGGTCCAGGCCAGGTGGATGCCCAGAGCTGGAACGATCCCTGGCGCAGTCTCCGCAGAGCCGGCTCGGTGTGGCCAGGCTGAGCGCCAGGGCACGTTAAAGGTCCCAGTGTTCCCTGCACAGAGTGAGCTCTGTCTCCGGCCCAGCCGGGCTCTGGCCACATCTGAGTAGGGTGGGGAAGGCAGACGTGGCTCGAGGCAGAGCCCTCCCAGGGGGCAGCACAGGGTGCAGCCATGTGTCTGGGCAGGAGCAGGCAGCCAAGGGCATTGCTGTTCCAGTGGACAGCCCAGCACTCCTTTCAAAGGGCAGAGAGATGGGATAGCAGGGGGCTGCGGGTTGGGATTGAGGGGCACTGGCAGAGCTGGTGGGGAGGGGAGGATAGTAGGGAGCTGCGGGTCGGGACTGAGGGGCACTGGCAGAGCAGGGGTGGGAGGGGAGTATAGTAGAGAGCTGCCCACCCTGTGTGCCCAATGGAGGGGATGCTCAGGACCAGGCAGGGTTGACCCGTAACTGCCCCCCATGCAGGCTCTGCTGATGCCAGGGCGTCTTGGCGAGACTCAGGACCCATGAGTTGCACTCATGGAGTGAGCAGGGGTGGTGGGCAGAGGGAGACTCTCCAGGCAGCAGGGCTGCAGCAGGACCCCGAGCTGGTGCAGCAGAGGGGGCAGCTGATGGGCACAGAGAAGGAGCAAGCTGGGGTGGGTGTTGGCAGGGCCAGTGGTGTTGGGCACCCAGAATCAGTCCCGGCTGGTCCTTCCCACTGAGGCAGGGGGGTTGCTGGCCCAGGCTGGGGGGTGGGTATTGACCGAGGCGCTGTTGCCAGTCCCAGGGCCCCGCTAATTCCCCAGCGCTGCAGAGCCTGACCCAGCCCCTTATCTCGCAGGGACTGGTATCTGAACGGGAACTACCTGGTGATCCTCATCTCCCTCACCATCATCCTGCCCCTGGCCCTGATGAAGCAGCTCGGTGAGTCGCCCGCTCAGGGCCAGGTCGGGGCTGGCAGCTGGGGGGCGAAGCGCGGGCGGTCCAGGGTACCCGAGAGAGGGGCCTGTGGTGCATTGTGGGTGCCTGCCCCCCCCTAGCTCTCCTGCATGTACGGATGAGCAGCACATCCCCCACCCACCCCAGCACAGCAGGACAGGCGAACGCTGTGTGGGGCGGGTGGGGAGTTGGGGGAAGCTGGGAACAGAGCTGGGGTGCAGCGGGGGCTGGGAGCCAGGTTGCTTCAGGCTGTGGGGGGGGGGGGAGGACAGGGGGCGGGGAAGTGAATCTCAGGGGGGAAGGAAGGGAGATAACAGGGAGGGGAGGGGTTTGGAGGGCAGGGTAGGCCCAGCCTGTGACTGGAGGAGGGGAGGTACAAGGAGGCCAGTGGGGTCTGCCTCCCGCCAGGGTCGGGTGGGCGCAGGTATCTGTGCCAGCCTCCTCCCTGCTGCCCCTCGCCCCGCCAGGGCTCACGCCCCCCCGCACACACACACACCCCATGCACCCCACCCCTTGGAGCCCCATCCCCATATGGGTCTGGGCCAAGGGCAGAGTCCAGCTGGGGGACTGAAGGCAGCAGCCTGGGACATGTCTGGTGCCCATGGCTGATAAGAGGGGCAGCTGGTGCCCATGGCTGGATCTCTACCCTTCCCTCCCCAAGCAGACAGAGCCCTGAGTCTCTGCGCCCCGGACCCCCTGGTGCCAACCCCATGAGGGCCAAAGACGATGGGCCGGGACACACACAGCTCTGCTCGTGCCCACCCCCTGCTCTCTTCTCTCCCCAGGCTACCTGGGCTACACCAGCGGGTTCTCCCTCAGCTGCATGGTCTTCTTCCTCATCTCGGTGAGTCTGCCATGGCCCTGGGGGGCACCAGGACCCTCCAGAAGGGCCAGCAGTCCAGACATGCCTAGCCACCGCTGTTCTGCAGCAGCAACAGCTCCTGCCCTCCCAAGGGGCACACGCCCTGGCCTGGGCATGGCTGGAGCTTCTGTTAGCCAAATGGGCTCGTTTCCCCCTGGAGCTGCCCAATTACCCCAAGGAGGCACGGGAGTCTAGAAGACGGCTTCAAGTTCTTTATTGATCAGTCAGCTGAGCGGGTGTCCCCCTCGACTCATGCCAGAGGGAGGAACACACCTTACAAGCACAACTGGGCTTCTTTTATACAGAGAGACAAACAACTTAGCATGTCTAAATTCTGCTAACCTATGCTTTGTTTAAATTCAGTTCTAGTAGTAATCAGGATACATCTGTTTAGCTTCCCGTCCTTCACATTCCTTTCCCAGGGTCCGTCCAACCCCCTCCCCTTTTCCATATATCTTCTATACATCCTGTATACGTGCAGCTTCATGCATGGGAAACGACAGTGAGAACTGAGATAAGCATGTTTACTGGGATAACAAGCAGAAGCCGAGATAAGCATGTTTTTCGGTTTTTGGGCCTAACAAGATTCCCCCCTAAAAAGCATTTTGAGAGCCTTATGGCCCCCAATCCTCAGCCTTCACCGGCTGGTATAGGGCCATCATTTGTTGGTGTATAATTTGATTAGCCATTCGTCGGACTAATGCAACTACACAGGGAGCAAAGCAAGCTAGGGTTAATAGGGTTGTAATAAAGAGTACAAAGAGAAGAAGGCCTTCTTGGAGCCATCCCAGTTGCGGTAACCAGGACGTGAACCAGTCCATATTCCACCCACCCCATGTTTGGACCGGGACATGGGCTAGCTTCCTCATTTCTTTTGTTAGCTGTTTTACCGCCTTTCCATTATCATCTATTTGTAAACAGCAATTAGATTAGTTTAATTTTGCACAGATTCCCCCTTCTTCTGCCAGCAAATAATCAAGAACTAGATGGTGCTGGTAGAGCACATTCCTCATCTGAGTGGACTGATCGGCCAAAAGATCAAGAGCTGCAGCCGTCTGATTAGTTATTATTTCTAAAATGGCTTGCAGCCTAATTATCCGATTCAAGTTGTAAATGGGCTCCCTTGCCCCTGAGATCCACTCATTAGGATTCCATGTAGCTGGACCATAATGTTTTATAATTCTCTCAGGGGGCCACTCCTGAGCCCCCCATGTTTGGGAGCTTCCGGCGGTCAGGGTGGAATCCACGAACCGCCTTTCTCTAATTAAACCTTAATTCCCAATTTATTTCCCTGCATCTGGGGTAATAGAAAGAACAAGGGTCTTATATATCCAACATAACATATCCCAGACCAATTTGGAGGCAATCTTCGGTAGGCATAGGACCCGCGGATCCAATAATGGCCCTTTAGAGCCCAGGTTCCATTAGCAAAGGGGCCATCCCAGGTTTCCTCATTCTCATCGTCCTCTAGATGGTCAAAATATAAAGGATTACCTGGCCCTAAAGGTCCCCCCACCATTCCATCAGCTGAACTGCAATAATCACATCTCCACGCCCCAGCTCCTGCTTTCCAGACTCAATCGCAGCCCCATTTTGGCTGATTGGTGCTAGACCAGAATTGTTTAAAACCCCATACTCAAGTTCCATTCTGATTCTGCCATGCCCATTTGAAACCACCGTACCACGTGGTCCTTGCTAGTGGTATTGTCTAGCTGGCAACTCGTGAATAGGGCGTCAAAGAACCCATCCTGTCCTACCGCCCTGCAACCTTCGGCCGTAGGGTAGTATTGTTTGGAGCATTTCACCCAACTATTATTGGTGAGCCTCACATGGGTCTGGTTCCATTGCCCCTGATATTTAGAACAGTCATACAGATGACAATAAGGGTCCCAGCAATCAAACCCTGGGGATAGAGTCCAATCACACTTGCTTTCTCCCAAGTACACTCCCTCCCGCCTTGTCCGATTAAGGCAGAGAATACCCATTCCAGAAGAATACAGTCGCCAGGGGCTACTATCCTCAGTCCAAACCCCCGTTCCGTCGTGGACTATACTCAAATTGCTGAGCCACCATTTGGGCTGTACCGGCTGGGCTACCCAAGGCCATTCATTTAATTCCCCTGGGCCTCCGCGTACCCATCAGTTACTGAGGTTAAAGGATTTTGCTATTGTCTCCCCCAGCTGTAAAAACCTATTTTCCCAACCATAATAGTGGTGGAAGCACATAAACAAAGATATTAACAATAATTTCATTATCTTTTTCTAAACAGTCCCTTTAGTCCGTCCAAGTACTGATACTCCCAGGTGGAGTCTTCACCTGTGCCACCCCGGGCATCCGGAGCCGGGGCGGGCAGAGGGCCGGTGTCCTCTTCCACTGACTCAGTTTCTAGGTTAGGGTTCAGAAACCGTTTTACCCGCGTATGGTGCGTCCATTTGTCACTCCCAATAACTTTGACTGCAGCTTGGCTGATGAGCAAGACAGTATGCGGGCCGTCCCACCGTGGTGTAAGGGGTCACGCTTCCACTTCTTGACAAGGATCTGATCACCGATCTGGAACGGGTGCACAGGCTGGTCCAAGGGAAGGGCCTGAAAAGGCACCGCGTCGATGCAGCTGTAACAAAACAGATTGCAACCCAGAGACCTGTTTCCATAAGGAGTCCTTCCCCATTTCCCAGTTTACATCCTCCCGGAACCCCGGGATAATGGTGAAAGCTTAAGACCCTTACGTGGGGCCCTTCGAATGCGGGTAAGGGCGAGTGGTAACGCATCAAGCCACTTTAAACTAGACTCTGTGCATAGTTTAGTGAGGGTATCCTTGAGAGTTCTATTCATTCTTTCCACCTGTCCCGAGCTTTGCGGCCTCCAGGGTGTATGCAACTTCCATTGTATACCAAGTGCCTGGGACACCTGTTGCAAGACTTCAATACAATCATGAGTGGGGCTGGTCTCATAGGAAACCCAAGGGTCAGGCAATAGGGTAGCTAGGTTGAGGGAACTAACTGTCCTAAAGGTTAAGTTAGGGGCTAGCAAGGGCCCTACCTCATATCTGGTATGTCGACTGGGATTTAGATGCTTTTCCCCGGCGCCTGTCCCCAGTATTTGAGGCACCCCGTGGGGAACCACAACCTCAGTGTCCCCCCCCAGGGTAAACTTTTCAGCCTCCTGTACAAGGAGAGCGGTTGCTGCAACGGCCCATAAGCAGGCAGGCCACCCCTTGGCGACAGGGTCCAAGACCTTTGAATAGTATCCAATGGGTCGCCAGGTTGGTCCTGACCTTTGGCACAGGACTCCAGCTGCCGCCCCTCCTCTTTCATGAACGTATAGGGTGAATGGCTTCCGGGAATCTGGGAGGGCTATAGCGGGAGGCTGAACCAAGCCTTCTTTAAGCTCTCGAAATGCTTTTTCCATTTCCCTGGTCCATTTCCAGTGGAGCAGACCTTCTTTAGTCAAAGACTCATATAGTGGTCTGGCTTTTCCCCCATAGTCAGGGATCCAGAGTCGACAGAAGCCAGTCAATCCCAGAAAAGCCCTTAATTCTCGGGGGTGCCGGGGTTGAGGGCTGTTAAGTATAACCTGGATTCTTTCTTTACCCAAACTGCGACTCCCTTGGCAGAGGTGGTATCCAAGGAAGGTGACCTGCTGCTTAACCAACTGAGCTTTTTCCTTTGATACTTTATATCCCTGTACCCCAAGGTAATTGAGGAGCTCTACAGTTTGCTCCTTGCAGACTGTCTCTGTTTCAGTACTCAAGAGCAGATCATCGCAGTACTGATCTATGTTACATGAAGGGTGTTTAGCCAGGAATGGGGTGAGGTCCCTTTTTAACTGGCTGCCAAAAATCTCGGGTGCACAGGTAAGTCCTTGTGGGACAACGGTCCAAAGGTATTGAGCTTTGTAGTGGGT
Source organism: Malaclemys terrapin pileata (assembly GCF_027887155.1). Classification (NCBI taxonomy): domain Eukaryota; kingdom Metazoa; phylum Chordata; order Testudines; family Emydidae; genus Malaclemys; species Malaclemys terrapin. The sequence continues at coordinate 49,948,415 of NC_071511.1, forward strand.
ATCTGGGTCCTCCCACTCAAAGGCAAACAGTCTCTGCTATTAACTTGTTAATTTGTCTTAGGTCCTGGACCAACCGATACTGCCCATTAGGCTTAGGCACCCCCATTATTGGAGTATTGTATGGGGACGTGTCTTCCTTTAACCACCCGCACTGCAAAAACTTTTGAATCAGGGGTTTTAACCGGATCCGAGTGGTTAGCTTAAGGGGGTATTGTCGAATTCGGACTGGGCTGCTCCTCCTTAAGGGAAATATGCACTGGTGTAGCATTCCGGGCTCGGGCCACGCCTCCTTCCTCCGCCCAGACCTTGGGATTTACCCCCCCCCCCTTGCAGCTGGCTTCCAACACTTCCCTTACATTCCAGGGAGTGATCTCTAGCATTTATGAGAGCATTCTGGTAATTAGAGGCTTGTTGCTTAGGGATTCTGACTTCCATTGTCCCGTTATCGAATGAGATCTCCGCCTGTAATTTAGTGAGGATATCTCGTCCGAGCGCTATGGGGCAGGGGGGGACTGCAAACAAACTGATGGGAAATTTGACGGTCCCCTATTTTTACTAGGAGAGGCAAAGTTTTTTCCAAAGCTGTAGTTTGTCCCTCTATCCCCTGGACTATGGCACATCCCTGAGCTCTTCTCGGGGAGCCTTATTAAGGGGGAGCAAACTAAGAGTGGCCCCAGTATCAATAAGGGCTTCAATTGGGCGGTCCTCCACTTTAATTTTTACTGTGGGATCCAGGCTGGCAGCTTGTGCTGTCAGGAGGGGCCGCTGGGTTCCCCGACCCCCCTATGGGGAAGACTCCTCCCCTGAATGTCCTGTACTGTTGTAGAGGATGGGAAGGGACGGGGTTTTATCTTTATGTTCCTTTCCCATGGCCTGTCACCGGGGGCATTCATTCTTCCAGTGCCCCTCTTTCCTACAGATAGCGCACTGATTTCGACCCAGGCAGGGGCCCTGCCCCTTCCCCGGTGGCCCTGGCCGTCCCTTAACTTTGTCCCCCCTTTCTTCATATCCTTTCCTTTGGGCCATGGCTAAAACGTGGGCCCCTTTCTTCCGAGAACGGGGGATTCTGTTGCTTCCAATTATATAGCTCACTAGTGGTAAAGGGAACATATACCATAGTGAGATTACCCTCAGGGGCTACAGTTTCCTGCAGTGGACACAAATAATTCTGTTGCAGGGGCCCTTGGAGTACCGGGCCACCCTTGCTCGATGAGCTAATAAGGGTAAACCGAATATCCCCAGGGTTATAGTCAGATGACAAGTTCCACTGCGTTTCGGAGCTCTGAGCTGTCACGGGGCCAGCCTTGCTCCTGGTGTGGTTAGACACTGGGGAGCTCAGAGAGATCGGAGGGGGCTCCCGTTTGGAAAAGTCCTGGTCGCTTGGCTCACCCCTTTCAGTTGAGCCATTATCCTCAGAGGACGGGGTGGGGATTTCAATTGAGGATACCGGAGCCAGGAGGCCGGGATACAAAGGGGGAGGGGGCATAGGATCAGGGGCAAAGGGAATCACAGCCCGCAGACAAGATTTCTTAACAGGGAAACAGGGTTTCCTAACAGGGGCATGGGCCATTAAGGTTTTAATAGTTTGTGATCTACATTTTTGCAACCATGGGGGATGATTGGCCACAAGGTCCTGACAAATATCAATATAGGGATATTGGTCCCAATGCCCATCCCAGGTCACAATGCTATGTACTGCTTGTACAACCCCTGGTTTGAGCGTCCCTCCCTTGGGCCATTCCACCCCGAATGTCATCCATTCAAGAGTACAGAATTTTACAAGCTTGTCTTTACATAATACAATTCCATAATTAGCCTGGCGTCTAAACGCCTTCCAGTTATCCAGCATACATCCCAGGGGTGTCCAGGAGAAGGTGCTTTGTCCGGACCCCATTATGCTTTACCCAGAGTTTTCCGAGACAGAGATATCAAGAGGGGGAAGAGGTATAGATCTAGTTCTAACTCAGATATCCGCTGGGTCACGAGGTTCGGCTGACCCCCCTTGCAATCAAGATATCCTGGTCACCGGGTTTCCCCTTGCAGGAGTCTTGGGGCGGCTGAAGTCAGCTTAAGCCTCAGACCTGTCAGCAGCACTCATTCATCTTTCACACAGATCCTTTAATCAGTTACAATCTCGGTTTCCAACACACCATTAAGAGGAGAAACAAGATTACCCTTCCTATAAACAAGAGTAATCCCTGAGGTTGCTCCAAGTCCCAATAATTGTTAAAAACGGCCCATGGACTTGTGGAGTTAGTTACGTTACTCATTGGCCATTATTTGCTTACCCTTTAACCAAAAACACAACAACAAGACATTTACAAAGCTACAATAATGTTAACATACCTTCCCATATACAGGCTGCCTAGGGGATTTCCACTGTCCAACCCACACCTCGGGGGCGTTATTCCTCAAACCCAGGAGGTAAACGCACTTACCGCCCAAAGTGGCCGCGTCCGGCAGTCAGACTTCCCCTCCTTCTGAAGCCGTCTTGCTTCCGTGTCCTTCAGAGTTCTCTTCAGAGAGGACGCAGCCGCCCCGGCCGATTGTGACGATCCGAGGCCCGAGCAAAGCAACAGCTCGAGGTGGCCACTCCTCGGAATTGCCCTCGGCCGTCGGTCAGTGCCCTCTACAGGGAGAGAAGTCCCATCTGGGTCGCCATTTGTTAGCCAAATGGGCTCGTTTCCCCCTGGAGCTGCCCAATTACCCCCAGGAGGCACGGGAGTCTAGAAGACGGCTTCAACTTCTTTATTGATCAGTCAGCTGAGCGGGTGTCCCCCTCGACTCATGCCAGAGGGAGGAACACACCTTACAAGCACAACTGGGCTTCTTTTATACAGAGAGACAAACAACTTAGCGTGTCTAAATTCTGCTAACCTATGCTTTGTTTAAATTCAGTTCTAGTAGTAATCAGGATACATCTGTTTAGCTTCCCGTCCTTCACATTCCTTTCCCAGGGTCCGTCCAACCCCCTCCCCTTTTCCATATATCTTCTATACATCCTGTATACGTGCAGCTTCATGCATGGGAAACGACAGTGAGAACTGAGATAAGCATGTTTACTGGGATAACAAGCAGAAGCCGAGATAAGCATGTTTTTCGGTTTTTGGGCCTAACACTTCCCCCTGCACGTCTCATGTGTCCACTGAGCTGCTCTAGATTCCAGCTCCTGGGACTCCCTGGAGGTTTGGGGGGAAGCCCCACCATTGGCTTCCTCCCCCACAAAGGGGTCATCGCTCTGCAGAAGGACCCGGGATGTGAGGCCTGGCACTGACTGACAAGGGGCCCCGTTTACCTTGCCCCTAGTCCTGGGTGGCCTGTGCCCTAGCTGGAGCTCGGGACGCTGCCGCTGGGGAGGGATCGGGAGTGAGGGGGCCACACAAAGGGCCTGACTCCGGGTGATGGGCTCTGCGGACTGACGTGGGAGCACAGGAGATAGGCGGCTCAGTGCATGAGGACCCTGGTGTGATCTCAGCCCTGGCATGGGGAGCTGCACGCCCGTCATGCGGGCGCTGAGTGCCATGTCTTTGTCTGGGGGCGGGGGAGAGTCTGGCTGCAGCTCCACATGGGCAGAGACCAGCCGCTCTTCCAGCTCCCCTCACCAGGGTCCCTGGGGGAGCAGCACAGCCTGCCAGCTCAGGGGAGCTGGGTTTAAAGCTGGCGTAGCTCCCAGGTGAAATGGGCCTTTTCTAGCGGCCAAATGGCCCCATTCTGCACTAGCTGAAACACTGCCAACTCCACTTCAGAGAGGCCCTGGGCTGGGATAGCAGGGGGCTGCGGGTTGGGAGTGAGGGGCACTGGCAGAGCTGCGGGTGAGCCCAGGGCTAGGGTAGCAGGGGCTGCGGGTCAGGAGCGAGGAGCACCAGCAGAGCTGGGGGGAGCCCAGGGCTGGGATAGCAGGACCCTCTGCTCCTGTTGGCCCGCACTGCGGGTTGTTAGTGACTCCAGCAGGGGCAGGACAGTGCCTGGTTGCTCAGCACTTGCTCCCATGGCTGCTCAGAGCTCCAGACACCAGCTGGGGACTGAAGGTCTCTGCTTTGGGCTGCAGAGAAGGAGCTGGAGCCGCTGGGCTTGTCATGGCTGCTTGTGGCCCCAGACAGGGACCTGGTCCCTACTGGCCCATCAGCTGGTCCCAAGCAGACCCCTCGGGGCCTGGCCTGGCAAACAAATGGTTTTATTTCTAGTTGAAGAAGCCTAGATCCAGGGTAGAGGGGTGGGCGAGGGCTCCGGGGCTGGGGGAGAACGCTGAGCCTTCAGGGATAGCAGCACACACGGAGAGGTTCATGCACGCACACTCATGCACGCATGCACACACGCACACACAGAGAGGTTCATGCACATGCACATGGAGAGGTTCATGCATGCGCGCGCACACTCATGCACGCGCGCACACACGGAGAGGTTCATGCACATGCACACTGAGAGGTTCATGTACGCGCACACGCACTCATGCACGTGCGCACATGGAGAGATTCATGCACGCGCACATAGGCACACACACTCATGCACGTGCACGTGGAGAGGCTCGTGCACACACACGCTCATGCATGCGCGCGCATACACACAGAGGTTCATGCACATGCACATAGGCATACATACTCATGCATGCGCACACGGAGAGGCACAGACACACTCATGCATGTGCACACACGCACACAGAGAGGCTCGCGCACATGCACACACGCTCATGCATGCGCACACACTCCTGCACACACACGCTCATGCACGCACGCACATGGAGAGGCACATGCACACATGCACGCGCCCACATGCACATAGAGAGGCTCGCGCACACACACACTCATGCACACACGCACATGCACTGTGAAAGGCACACATGCTCATGCACGCTTGCACACGCACGCTGAGAGGCACATGCACACTCATGCATGCGCACGCACACAGAGACACACGCACACTCATGCATGCACGCACACGCACACAGAGAGGCTCGCGCACACACACATACACACCAGCTCATACACGAACACACACGCACACCGAGAGACACACGCACACTCATGCATGTGCGCACACGCACACAGAGAGGCTCGCGCACACACACATACACACCAGCTCATGCACGAACACACACGCACACTGATAGGCACACACATGCACACACACACAGAGAGGCACACGCACACACATAACCTGCGAGATATGAGAATTCTTTGCCCGTCACCAAACCCTGCTGTGACATCAGGCCCTGGAAGGGCCAAGCGGTTTCGAAGACATCATGGGGTTTCCGTTGCTCATCTCGCAGGCAGGCGGGTTTGGCTCCAGCACCCAGAATCCCAGAGTGCAACTGAGACCTGAGGCCTAGTGACACTGAGCAGCCTCAGTCTGGTCCAGGGTTCAAGGGGGAGGGGGATACGTTGCCGAGGGCTCAGAGATGAGCAGCGAGGAATGGAAAGGACTCGAAAACCTGCCTGAGAGCGCGAGACGCCGGAAGCTCCATCTGTTTAGCTTAGCGAAGAGACGGTCAGTGGGTGACTGGAGCCCAGTCTGTGGGTACCTGCGTGGGGCACAGATATTTAATTGAGCGGAGGAAGGTCTAACAGGATCCAGTGGCTGGAAGCTGAAGCTAGACACCTTCACACTGGAAATGAGGCGTATGTTTTAGCAGGGAGGGTAACTAACCACTAGAACCATTTACCCAGGGGCGGGGTGGAGTCTCCATCTGTGATAACTTTTAAACCAAGATGGGATGCTTTGCTCGCAGCTCTGCTCTGAGGATTACTGTGGGGCAGGTCTCTGGCCTGGGCTATCCAGGAAGTCAGATTGGTCCCTCCTGGCCATAGATCTAGGAATCACTTTCTCTCTCCCCAGCTGGCGGAGGGGCGGGAGGTAACAGCATCCCTGGGGGAGAGGTGCAGTTAGACATGGGCGGGGTTAGGGTCAGAGTGTGGTAGGCCAGAGCAAAGCCCACAGACAGAGAGCTGGGGGGAGGGGGGGGGTCATGGTGTCTCTACAGTATCCCTTGAAATAATTTGCCAGGCCTGAAAGTTACGAGCGCCCTGGGAGCCCAGTCTGTGCCCAGGGGCTGCAAGGGGGCCTCAGGCGCTGCGGTGTGGGATGAATCACACCCTTCAGGGGACCTCGGACCAGCGTGGCTGGGGCCCAGGGTGATCTCCCTGCTCTGGCAGCCCATGGGGAGCAGGGGTTTCCGGAAGAGCAGAGAAGGACCCTGAGGGTTGGACTGGGAAGGCCTGGCTGGGTTGGTCAGTGATACAGAGGGATGGGCCGCTCTCCCCTGCCCCATGATCTCCCCCTCATGCTTGGGCAGCACCCGTCTCCTTCGCTGCCTTTCCTCCCAGGCTCAGAGCTGGGGCTGAGCTGCTGGGGGGCCGTGCGCAACACTGGCAGGGCCAGGCGCTGACTGGGTTTTCCGCCCCCTTCCTGCCCAGGTCATCTACAAGAAGTTCCAGATCCCCTGCCCCCTCCCTGAGCAGGATGGCAACGGCACAAGCAACCTCAGCGACGCCCAGGGCAGCACCAGCGACTACCAGAACGGCTACCCGGTCCTCCAGCCAGCTGCTGCTGCGGCTGCCTGCTCCGCCAGCCTCTTCACACTCAACTCCCAGGTACTGCACATGCCAGGCCACACGGCAGGCCCGCCAGGATCCCGGAGGAGCCCTGCTCTGGGTGCGGGTGTGTTCTGGGAATGCTCTGGCCATGCCCCAGCCCTGCCACTGACCCTGCTGCCATCTGGCCAAGCCCAAGGGTCACTAACCATGCCTCAGGCCCCCAAAATGGTAGGACTGGCTCCCAAGCCGTGAGACTTCACACAGTCCCCTGGGTTTTCCCTTCGCCTCAGGGCGCCTGCGCCATCGGGTTGTGCTTGGGCCATGTTTCCTCTGGACCCAGAGATGCTCTTTATTTAAAATGCGCACTGAGCTTCTCCCCAGCTCACGTGCCTCCAGGAGCTGGGGCTTGGTGGGAGCCGGCAGTTCTGCGCTGGAGGTTGTGAGCCCAGCACCCTCCCCTGAGCCCACCTGCCTGCTCCACTCCCATCCTCCCCATTCATTCCCACTGCTGGGTCATGCCCAGCCGCAGAGACCCAGACCAGGGGCGCTGGGCAGCTGGGGTGCTCTGGGTAGCTCTCTGTAGCCAGTGCCCTGCACCGTTAGCCAGCATCTCTGCTCCGTTGACCCTTGGTGTCTCCTGCAGACAGCCTACACCATCCCCATCATGGCGTTTGCCTTCGTGTGCCACCCCGAGGTGCTGCCTATCTACACGGAGCTGAAGGAGTGAGTCCTGGGGGGCCGGGATGTGGTGGGCCAAAGGCGGGGAAGGAGGTGTCCCCAGGACCCTACCCCATTGCTCCCTAGAGGAGCTTGAGCCAGTGTCGCTTAGTCCCTGAACCCAGGGTACCTCCATCGTAGGCAATGGGGCGACTCCAGGGGCCAGTGCCAGTGTGGCCAGGATCCACGCCCAGGTGGGCCCCTGCCTCTTGTGGCTGGACCATGTGCCCCAGCCAGGAGCCCCATTCCTGCAAGTGGCCTCTGCTGCTGGACTCCCAGATCTGGGTTCTGCTCCAGCAGGTTCTGGTGCCACCCCTGCCTCACTGCCCAGAGTGACCTGCCCTCTGCCTTCTGGCACCTGGAGCCTAGGCACGGGGCCGTTGGGGGCACCCCCGGCCATTCTGGGGACCCTCGATCCATGTCAGCTCTGCAGCTCACGCCCTCACCTTGCCGGCCTCCTGGCTGACAGACCCACCTGGGGCAGGGACCACCCACTGTTCGCCTGCCCCTTTCTACAGCAGGGCCAGTGGTAAGAGCAGCTCCTGCCTCCTGTCCTGTCTCTGTGTCAGACTGGCGCCCTCTCCTGGCACCAGAGAGCCCTGCACACAGCGAGGGTGGCTACTTGGGCAGCTGAGATGCTCACAGGACACAGCCTGTGAGGAGCCCTCCGATGCTTGGTGCTCCAGAGGCAGGGAGGGCGATGGGGCACTGCTCTCCAGCCAAGCCAAGCTGGGGACCCATCCATTCTGTGCTGCCAGGCACCAGCTGGCACCACGGGGTTTACCCCAGGAACGTGCCTCTCCCTCGCCAGTGCAGGGCAAGAGGGACCCAGTTTAGTAGCCTGGCAAGGCCTCGGTATCGAGAGCCTGGCTCCGCAGCTGGAGGGCCATGGGTGCCATGCCCAGGACCAACAGGAAGGGGTCCAGGCTGGGAAGGTTGAGAACAGTGGCCTACAGGCCCCCCGGAGCAGGATAAGCCCAGCTCATGTGGGTGGTGGCTGCCGGCGGCCGGCAAATCTAACCCTGCTCTGGGCATCCTGCAGCCCCTCCAAGAAGAAGATGCAGGGCATCTCGAACATCTCCATTGCTGTCATGTATGTCATGTACTTCCTGGCCGCCCTCTTCGGCTACCTCACGTTCTACGGTGAGTGCCCCCCAGGCGAGATGATCCCCACTCCCCCCCGCCCCCCCAAGGCCAGGAGCAGGCCCCTGTCGATCGCTAGCCCCAGGGGGACCCAGCCGGTGCCTGCCAGAGCTGGGTTACTGGCTCCATTGGCTGCACGGCTCAGAGGGCAGGAGCCATGGGGCTCACGGCTATGGGGCTGCCCTCTCCTGCCCAGGCACCACCAGACCCAGCCCATGGCAGGGCCCCTCCAGTGTGATCCACCCAGCAAGGTCTTGTTGCTGGGCTCCCAGTCTCTAGGGCTGACCGGTTCTGTTGTCATGCACCAACCCAGTGCCACAGCAGGCTGTTGCAGAGCCATGTTGGCCGGTTTCCCCGCGGGACAGGTCTCCCCTTGGGCCAGCGGGATGGGCAGGGCTCGCCCTGGGTGCGACTGACACGTGTTGCACCTCACAGGCCAGGTGGAGTCGGAGCTGCTGCACACCTACAGCTACGTGGACCCCTTCGACGTGCTGATCCTGTGCGTGCGCGTGGCAGTGCTGATCGCCGTGACGCTGACTGTGCCCATTGTCCTCTTCCCGGTAGGTGACGCCACCCTCCAGTCACAGGGGTGGGTGGGGGGACAAGGCCTTTTCCCTGACATCAGGGGTTGTAGCTCCCTGTGCAGTGTCCCACCCTGGGAGACACTGACGCTGTGGTCTCGGGCCCCTGCATGGCCTCAGTTGACACAGGCTGGCCGCTTGTGGGCAGTTCCAGCAGAGGCTGGATGGGCCTTGGTGACTGAGGGCAGCCCAGTGTGGAGCCCTGGCACTGCGTGATTCCTCGTCGGGTGCCTGGCCCTGCATGGGCTGCGGTGAGCACGGGAGGGACACGACAGCAGCAGGAAATGGACATTTATACAAACTGCAGGAAGGGAGCTGGGAGGCCAGCCAGGGACTGGGGCAAGCAGGCCCCAGGGACCACAGTGATGGGCACCATACTACAGGTTGGCCCTGGCAGGTGTGGGGTGGGCGAGGCCCAGAGGCCATGGTGATGGGCACCATACTACAGAGAGGCCATGCGGGCATGATGGGCCCAGAGCAGGCTGGGCTCCGGAAAGGGAACTGGCAGTGGGCCCCATGCTGGGCACGCAATCTGACCCTCTCCCCTCTAGGTGCGCCGCGCCATCCAGCAGATGCTCTTTCAAGGCAAGGACTTCAGCTGGGTCCGTCACACAGCGATCGCTGTGGTCCTGCTGATCACCATCAACCTGCTGGTCATCTTCGCCCCCTCCATCCTCGGCATCTTCGGCCTGATTGGTGAGTCCTGGCACGTGCTGCCTGAGCCGCCCCCACGGCGCTGCAGGGAGCCCAGCGCTCCCCGCACCAGCACCCTGTAGGCTGGGAAATAGTGTCTGATCTGTCATGCCAGATTCCCAGTCCCCGGGGCGTGAAATCCTCTGCTTTTCCCCAGCGCAGGGCTAGCTTCCCACGCACGCTGCCCCCTGCTGGCCTGCCTCAGCCCTGGATTGGAGGGACCTGTACAAACACAGCTCGGCCACACAAGGGAAGGAGTGCCAGTGGGGAAACTTGGGCAAAGGTACTGAGCGTGCTTTGCCCAAGGCCACAGAGTGAGTCAGTAGCAGCACTGAGATTGGACCTCAGTGGTGAGGGATTTCAGTCTCCACAGCTTGGGAATCCCTGCCCTTGCTGTTACAGGGGAGGTAGCATTGCCTACTGGGTAGGGCCTGGCCTAGCAATTTGGACGGCCTCAGCTGGGTCACGTTCCCGCTCTGTGCTTCAGGGTCCCCTCCCAGCCTGGGGCTGTCGGCTCCATCCCCGTCCAGCCCACGATCTCTGCCCCATAGCGCTATCAGTATGGTAGGCCCATTGGTCCCTGCTTCAGCTGAGCCCCCCACAACTCCTCTCAGGAGTGGCCCAGACAGGCAAAAGGCCCCGCCTCCCTTTGCTGCTCCCCTCTAATCATTGTAACCACAGGGTTTAAATGCGGCACCGGCTGCTCTCCCTTGTCCCTGGACTCTGGAGTCCTGGCCTGGCCACTGTGTTAGCTCAAAGCCCAGGGCTCCTCTTTGTTTGCAGTTTGGGTGTTTTTTTAATTCCTGTTCTGCCTTTGCTCTTGTCATGCCAGATCTATGCCTAGTATCAGGGGGTAGCCCTATTAGTCTGTATCCACAAAACCAACAAGGAGTCCGATGGCACCTTGAAGACTAACAGATTTATTTGGGAAAAAGCTTTCGTGGGTAAAAAACCCACTTTTCAGACTCCGTACATCTGAAGAAGTGGGTTTTTTACCCACAAAAGCCTATGCCCAAATAAATCTGTTAGTCTTAAAGGTGCCACCGGACTCCTCGTTAAATCTGTTCCTTAGATCTGGCCCCACTCCGCGAGGGGCCCCGGGGCAAGGCTGGCACGGCTAGCCCCACTGTTTCCAAGGAAGCTAGTTGCGGGGGGAAGTTTGGCTCTAGCCAGGTGTGGGGCTTGGCTCAGGGGGTCAGGTGGCTGTGGGGGACTAGTGTGACAGGTTTATGTTACCAATTTGCTCGAGGCGTTAGGTGATTAGGCTGAGGCCTCAGGATTTTTAGGGGAGGAGATGGAGGAGCACACCAAGTGACTAAATTTTAAAGCTTTATTAATAAAATAATAAAATAACAGTGGGGAGTGCTGGGTTTTTTATGTTATTTAGAGGAAGAAAGAAAGTGTTAGTGCCCCAAGCCTTAACCCATTTTTATACTTACATTTGTACTACCCGAGGCTGGCCAAGCCTGGGTGTAATGTAAGAAGAAGAGGAGGAAAGGTGGATGGGAGTTTTCTTTTGTGCACAGGTTGTTTGGGGTTTGCTGTTGATTTTTAATTTGCTTTGGCTTTTAGGAGGGTTTTTAAGTTTTGGGTTTTTTTAGCTGCATGTGTTTTGGCTGCATAGAGTTTGTTTGAGCACTGTGACCTTGGACTGCGGCCCACATCTTATTTTTGGACTCAGCTGAGAGCTGAGGCATTGAGTTAACCCATTTTGTATTGGTTTTTTTAGCCTTTTGCAACCTGCAAAAAAAAAAATATTTTACACTTATACCTTTAACCTTTTAACCCTTTCCAAAATGCCTTGCAATGCTTGCAACAGCATTAGCAACATACAATGCTAATTTGCTTCCCCCAAAAAATCCTAAAAAAAAAGTCACTAAATTATAACATTGGGAGCTGCTGGCTGCTCCCCCGCACCCCTGTACCCATTCTCTCCTGATGTTCTCCAGGTGCCACATCAGCCCCCTGCCTCATCTTCATCTTCCCAGCCATCTTCTACATCCGCATCGTGCCCAAAGACAAGGAGCCCCCGAAGTCCACCCCCAAGATCCTGGTACGTCCTCTCCAGCCAAGCTGACTGTCAAGGGGAATCATGTCGCTAATGGGCGCTGAAGAGGGTGGCCCTGGGCCAGCATTGACTCTGCTTTTGAGGCCCCCTCCAGAGGCCTCCTACCTGACTCTCAGGGGTGCTGGGCGCTGACCCCCCCGCACTGAGAGGCCATAGGACCAGCAGGGCAATTGGCACAGCTGAGGTCATGCCTCCCTGCCAGTGTGTTTCAAGTCAGTCACCTGACATTAATGGCCAACAATATTATGAAAACATGGTCCTTAACTTCCAGAGTCCTCCCCTCTGTGTGTATGGGGGGCACAATTTTAGGGGGAACTTTTAGGGGTGGCTCTCACTTTAGAAGTAAGGAGGTCGCATTTATACCATGGGAAGCTCCTCAGATGTCATGTGGATACAGCCCAGGAGTCCTGAATCTGAGACCATCACCACTAACCACTAGACCCCACTCCCCTCCCAGAGCCAGTTCCCTTTAAGCTGCATGGCCGCACAGCAGGCTATTAAGGGCCATGCAGGCGCGCAGCGGGGAGAGGTGACTCTCCTCTGGCCCTGGGCTGCTGAGGCGAGAGAGGGCTGGGGGGAGTCAAGTCCTCTCTCCTCAGGGAGCCTGCACCCCAAACCAGTCATCCCTGGCCCCAGCCCAGAACTTGCACCACCAGCCAGAGCCCTCACCCCCCCGTGCCCCAACCCTCTGCCCCAGCCTGGCGCCCCCTCCTGCACCCCAAACCACTCATCCCCAGCCCCACCCTAGAGCCTGCACCCCCAGACGGAGCCCTCACCCCCCACCCCAACCCTCTGCCCTAGCCCTGAGCCCCCTCATGCACCCCAATCCCCTCACCCCGGCCCTACCCCAGAGCCCTCAACCCCAGCCAGAGCCCTCAACCCCCCGCAGCCCAAGCCCTGAGCACCCTCCCACACCCTGAACCCCTCATCCCTGGCCCCACCCCAGAGCCCTCACCCCCCCACATACACACCAACCCTCTGCCCCAATCCCCTGCCCAAGCCCTGAGCACCCTCCCACACAACAAACCCCTCATCCCCAGCCCCACCCCACAGCCTGCACCCCCAGCCAGAGCCCTCACCTCCTGCAACCCAACCCCTTGCCCCAGCCCTGAGCCCCCTCCCACAGGTGGGCTGGGTCGAGGGCAGAGCTGTGTGTCTGAGGGTCACTGGTGGGCTGGGTTGAGGTCGGAGCTGTGTGTTTGAGGGCCAGAGGTGGGCATGGTCTGGGGCAGAGGTGTGTGTCTGAGGGGCATGGGTGGGTGGGGTTGGGGGTGGAACTATGTGTCTGAGGGGCAGAGGTGGGCTGGGTCGAGGTCGGAGCTGTGTCTCTGAGGGCCACAGATGGGGAGGGTTGGGGGCGGAGCTGTGTGTCTGGGGAGCACGGGTGGGCGAGGTTGAGGGTTGAGCTGTGTGTCTGAGGGGCGAAGGTGGGGGGGGTCAGATGTTGGAGTTGTGCCCAGTGGGCTGAGCCCGCCCTGGGGCTCATGTCTCCTGCCCCCTGTCTCCTCCCTTGCAGGCTGCCGGCTTCGCGGGCCTTGGCGTGCTCTTCATGGTCATGAGTCTCAGCTTCATCATCAGCGACTGGGCGATGGGCGGCGCCAAGAGTGGGGGCAGCCACTAGAGGGCAGCAGGAAGTGCCCTCCCGCCCCCACCCCACACCCTGGGAGATGGGGCTGTCTGAGCCATGCTCCCCTGCCTCTGTCCTGCTGCTAGTACTGTCCAGCAACCCGGTCCTCATTGCTGCCGAGCCAGGGACATGCCCGGGGCCCTGCAGCACTACTGGGATTTCCCCAGTGCAGGCGAGCAAGCCCTTAGCAGCCAATGAATGTAGCTTGGGGGGGGGGGGAGTAATCCCCCAGCTGAGGGGTGGCCATGGCTGTGGTGGGCCAGTCCAGCAGGGAAGCTTCGAGTGCCAGAAGGAGGAGAAGCAGGTCTAATGACTGTAGCATGGGAGTGGGCTCTATTCCCTGCTCTGCCCTTGTCCGGCTAGGTGAGCTTGCCTCAGTTTTCCCATCTGTAAAATGGGGCTGCTACTTCCCTACCTCACTGGGGGGCTGGCTGTGAGACGGAGCAGCTCCATGCACATGTGGAGCAGCCAGAAGCCCACAGACAGCGGCTCCAGTGAGGGGGGCAGAGAATTGTTCCAAGGGGGCAACAAACAGGAAGCGAGTGCTGCCAAGTGGGAAGTGACGCAGACCAAGGGCACGTCCTGTCAGGGAGCAGCTCAGTGACGAAAAAGAAACGAAATGGGGTGGGGTGTAGTGCTGTCCCGCCCTGTGCCTCTGTTTCTTTTTCCCTGCTGGAGCACAGGGCCGGACGCCCTTCAGAACCCCCTTTTCTTGAGGGTCCCATGCTCTGTGCAGTGGCTGCAGAGTTGTGCTAAGCCTGCAGCCATGATCTCACACCTGCCGAGGAGGGTGGCATTTGGGGTGAACTGAGGGGCAGGGACACCCTGCACTAGGGGGAGCAGGGCCTCGGTGTGTCTCACCTTGGCCCATGTGGGTGGAGGATTCAATACCAGCCCTAATATGCCCCCCCAGCTGCTATTGCAATGGGGGCCTTGCCCACTGCCTGGAGCAGCTCCCTGCCCCACAGCACTGAGAGACACGGCCCAACCATCCCCTCCCTTCTCAGGAGGGCCCTCCCTGCTGGCTGGCAGATGGTGCCCCCCTGAGAGTTGGCAGTGTATGCTGGAAATTGTGGCCCTGCCATTGAGCCTATATAGAAACTAAACAATCCCTAAAACTTGATTTGGTGCTAATCGAAATAGTTTAGGAGAATCTACATTAATTTATATTGTATATGTGTACACACGCAGATGTTGTTATTTTGTTACTGACCTTGCGGTTAGTGGTTTCCATGGGATGCCCATCCTGTGCAGACTGTGTCAGAGCTGGGAGGGTCCAGTGAAATCATGTTTGGTTGGCTGCTGTCTTTAATTTGGGATGCTCCCTCTTTACTGCGTGTGGTGGGCATGAGGAGCATCAGTCCATCATGGGTCTCTCCTCTTGTCCTCCCACCCGGCCAGTTGGCTGGGGTGAAGCCAAACCTGGGGGGGCCGGCAGGTGCATCAGTTTAATATCTTCTGCACCTCTTTGGACAGGTCTTCTCCACCTCTCTGACCTGCAGTCCCATCAGACTTCAGCCCAAACCAAAGATGGCTCCCAGCCCTCTCCACATGCTATGGTCATGGGCCCCTCTCCCTCACGGTCTGGCTGGCTTAGGGGCAGGACATGGGCAGAAGAAGCCACTGTGGATGTGGCCTCCTCCCAGACCCATGGCAGGAGCTGTTCTTGGGGTCTCGGAGTGGGGAGACCTGCAGAGCTCCCTAGCTAGCTGTAGGGGGAGTGGTCCCCAGGCAGTGAGGGGGTCTCCTGCCCTAACCGCGAGTGAGGGTTTGACTGCGATAGCCCTAGTGCCACTGATGGCTTTGATTTCCCTAAAGGGAGAGCCTGTGTCACTCTGAGGTTTTCCTGTGTGAACCTGAGTAGTCCCGGCAACAGGGCCCTGGTTGTACGGACTGTTGCTGGGCTGGGCTGGAAAGTGAGCTGGTAGAGGCGCCTAGATTGTAGTTAGAGGAAAAACCCCTGCAGAGTCACAGCTCGCCACCTGGCTAGTGAAGGGCTGGGCCTGTGTTCACACTGGGTCTTTCCCTCAATCCTGGCCTAAGGGGGCAGGCTGCCTGAGCATGTGAGGGTCACTCATGGAGGGGTGAAGGCAGCAGCCCCAGCAGCGTTGTATCTGTGTTGGCTGGGAGGGAACCCCAGTGGGGCTCCAGAATGGGCACCCCACTGACGGGAGTTTCTGGAGGCTGAAGTTCAGCTAGGAGAACTGCAGCAGGTTTTTCTGGACTTCTCCAGGTGCCTGGGCTTCTCTGGCAATGCACTTCGGACCTCTCCAGGGGTGGGGTACTTCCCCAAGGGCCTCTCCTGCAGTCCTGCCCCACCAAGTTGGCTCCCCCAGCCCTGAAGCCAGAGCTGAGGGGACAGCAGGGTGAACTAGCTGCCTTCTTGGGTATACAGCCACATGTAGGCTTGTGGGGCTGATGCCGTGGGGCACATGGGGTTCCCACATAAGACCTCCCAGGACCCGGCTGCAGTGTCACTCCCTGGCTCGGCAGCCAGGGCACCCATGGGTACTAGGGGCTGTTTGTGGCTGTTGTGACTCAGGGACGTCCCAAACCAAGCCACATCCACTCCCTAGGGCTCGACAAGGGCTCTCTCCCAGGTCTGGCCAAGCAGAGGAGGGTCGCTGGGCTGGAGCAAGACACGTTCATGTCCTTGGAGGGAGGCGGGGGGGACAGCCCTGCTGGCTGGGTTCAGACGAGGGCGATCAGTGGGGAGGAGGGGTCAGGGTGGGTGTGTATGTAACCCACACGCCTCCTGGGTGTTGTGCTCTGTCCTCTCTAGTGGTACCGAGACCACTTAGAGATTAGTGAATCTGCTACAGCCATAGCTCGGAGGCATGTGGCTTTTAGCTCGCACAGTAGAGGCTCATATGCTAAGCTCCAGAGGTCCCAGGTTCAATCCCACCCACCGATGCCCGGGGTTTTTCAGTGTTACATGTACACGAGGTGGGGCAGAGCCGATGGGGGAGCTGGCAATGTGCTGGTGGGTTCCATTCTGGAGGTCAGGGAACACCCTGGGCAGCAGAGGAATGTGGGGCTTGCTCTTCCTAACTGAGAGAACCGGAGGCTCAGCCCACGGCTAGGTAGGACGCAGACACCAAGGTGACGGGCACCAAATACCTATGCAGTGTAATGAGTCATGGTCTATGGGATGCTGCTGCCCCCTGGTGCCCAGGGTCGTCATTGCCTTCAGGCAGGCTCTAGCTCCCAGCATGACAGGGTGGTACCCGTGTGTCACATGCCCCTCGGTGAGCGGAGGGGGGTCTTGGGGTGACCCTGTGCCCTGGGAGATACCAGCCCTGCAAGCTAAGGAGCGATTGGAGAGCAGCCCAGGAGCCGGGAGCGCCCCACACGAGCTGGAGGATATGGGGCGAACAGACCAATGTTGTTGTGCAATGGGGCGATGCTGTGGAGTGCACTAAAGTATTGGGATGACAGAGGACATGGGGGGTGATGGTTGAGGGCATCAGAAGGAACAGCGCCCCTCCCTCATGTGCCCCAGATATTGGGGGGGGAGGGAGGGCAGGCATGTGTAGGGCACCTGGCCCACAGCTGCCAGCAAGACGGCCCTTCTGCCCCATGAGTGCAGCCCCTTCCCTCCCACTAATGCAGGGCCAGCAGCAGACTTGTAGAGGGCGCTCTGCCCATGCACTGCGGCCCCTACCCAGCGCCCACCGGGCACAATGGAAAGATGCTCACAGATGACAAGGGTGCAGGATCAGGCCTGAAGCTGGTGCATTATGTGCCATCACGCCCGCTCCCCAAGGGGCAAGCAGAGTGTGTCCCCCCGCGATCCACCCCTGGGGAAGCAGGCCAGGATGCAGATCCACCCCCTGTGCTAAACCCACCCTGCAGCCCTGTGCTAACACTGTCTGACTTCCTGCCAGCCTGCAGCGCCCCCCAGCCGCCCGCCTGCCCACATCACTCCTCATGCCTCTGGGCGCCACATACCCAGGAACCTCTGGGTCACACTGAAAAATGAGCGGTCGCCTCACAGTCTCCGTTTGCTGCGTGACGGGCACCGTATGAATGGAGCGGGGGCGGGTGGGCCAGGGTATTTTCGGCAGCACTGTGATTGCAAGCGAAATTAAGCAACCCACCGTTTCTTGGGGTTGACTAAGTGCAAATGAAGTAACTCAGAGATGTATTTTTGTATTGGGGGTGGAGGAAGCTGGACAACTTTGTGTCAATACTGTATATAAGAGTAGGTGTTTCTAAGGCGTGCTGTGTTGCTCTCAGTATCTCTGTATAGTGTATATATGCTACATAGTCAATGGAGAGGGATCACTGTACCAGATGACCTGTCTACGCCGCAGAGAACTGACCATGAGATCTGTCCATTCAATAGGCTGGCGGCCACTGCGACAGTGGCTACTAGGGGACGTCTCCAGATGTCGTTGTGCTGGTGTTAAACCATCTCCCCCATGGGCTGTGGATTAGGGCCCTCCTGAAGAGTGGGGAGGGCTAGACAGTCGCAAAGCTAAAGGATGTTTTTAGTCAGCTTTATAAGGGCCCGATCCTGCGAGGCGCTGAGCGCCAGCCCGGCAGGGGCAGGCGCTGCAATCAGTGGGTGCTACTTGCCTCCCAGGAAGGGCTCAGCACCAGCACCACTCCAGAAGTGTGCCACAGTCTTGGTTACCTGGGGGCTCTGTGGTATTGGAGAGCTCAAGTTGCTGTGCCTGGCTGGCACGGCAAGGGAGGTGTGGGGTGGCTTATAACCACAACCGAGGCTCTCTGCTTCTCCCAGCTTGGCCGTGCTCAGTGGGTCATTGCACCCCTGCCTTCCATTAAGAGGTGGCAGGGCACGGGTCAGGTTAGCTGGGTGGCGGCAGGTTGGTATGGCCGTCCCTCTCCATTGCTCTGTCTATGAGGCGGCTCAGCAGGCTGCAGCGTAAGGGGTCAAGCTGGTTTCAGTCTCACTTTGCATTCGGGACCCTCCTGTGGGGGTCAGGCTGAGCCTCCTGTCCTGTGCCAGCGCTGGCCTCCCATGCTCTGTCCCTTCGCTGGCGCATTCCCAGCCTGTGAAGGGGGAGTGAGGCGCTGGCCAAGGAGCCGCGGAGCGGTACCATGTGATAGGGCTTGAGGTTGAGGTTGGTTTTAAATTATATGGTTAAATTAGATTTTTATTTGGAAAGGAAACAAACAACCCTCCCCCCTTTTTAAATAACAATAAAGGAAAAGCAAAACCTCCCTGGGTTCCGTGTGTTCTTGACACTGGGAGCTAATGGGATGGACCCAGCGTGGAGCGAGCTGAGGTCCTGCAGAACTACATGTGTGCGTGACTGCAGCGCGCATGCCAGACCCATGCTAAAGATTCACGCCCATTGTGGCTCAGGCACAGAACGGGACATACAGCACACACGGATCAGTGGGGAGCCACACCCTGGAAGGAAGGAAGTCACTCGCTTGTGGATTACTGTATGACATGGTGACTGCCTCCATAGAAACCAATGAGCTCAGCCCATGTGGCCAAAGGCAGATCTAAGGAGTTTATGTTTATCCCCTTCAGGGGTTGAGATGAACATAAGGTAGGCCTTTCATCTGAGCAGACTGAAAATGGACACAAGGAAATCATCATTTGTGCAGCATGCAAAATTAACTGGCAGAACTCACTGCTACAAGGTATCACTATGGCCACCAGCAACGTAGTTGTTTTTTTTTTAAGGCTGAGGCATTTATATAGAGAATGAAAACACCCAGAGTTATCATGGAGAGACTCAAACATTTAGAAAGGTTTTAAAGCTGCATGTTTCAGGGCATAAACCAACTAGGACCTAATGCAGGTCAGGAAGGAACTGCCCCATGGACAGGTTTCGTCATTGTCAACTAGGGGCTTTCTTTCACTTTCCTCTGAAATGGCTGCTGCTGGATTGCCCTGATCCGCCAGTTCCTGTGTCCCATGCATGTATGTGAGCAGGTTGGTAGCTCAGCAGGCACATGCTCTCTGTAGTACAGTGGGTACACGGCAGCAGAAGCCCAGTCTGTGATCGCTGCAGAGTGACTGCACAGTGCAGTAAGTACAATGAAGACATTGGTCCCTAGGTCACAGGGGAGACACATTGGTGCCTGCAAGTGTCTGTCTAAGGGCCCCGATGCACAGGGAGGTGGATTAGGCCTCCTCTGGTTGGGGATCCCAGGGCAAGCACTGTCTGGGCCCGGCCCCATCAGCGCTCATTTGCTGTTACCGTGTAGGTGGAACTGAGGCAATGGAGAGTGCAGTCAGGCGAGCTCCAGCGACTCTGCCGTTCAGTGAGCTGCACACACAGCCCCAATTCAAGGTAACTCTGCTCCAGCCAAAAATACATGGGGCTGCCGTTTTGTCCAGCGTCATCAACGAAACACCCCAGGGCTAGGTCAGGCCTCGGACAGGAAACCACCCCACAGCGTTCCCTGGAGCCAGTGTGCAGA
This sequence comes from Malaclemys terrapin pileata, assembly GCF_027887155.1. NCBI lineage: Eukaryota > Metazoa > Chordata > Testudines > Emydidae > Malaclemys > Malaclemys terrapin. The sequence continues at coordinate 49,968,182 of NC_071511.1, forward strand.
TGAGTTGGGGCTTTGCATAATGATAGGGGCAGCTGGGCAGCAGGGAATGGGGGAGCATCACCTCTCTTAGGGTCAGTGCCCCAGCCGTGTGCTAGGGGTGCTGGGCAGCAGGGAATGGGGGGGTGTCACCTCTTTTCTTAGGGTCAGTGCTCGCCCCCCTTTCCAGCAGCACGCCAGCATGCCTGGCAATGGCAGGATGACCACAGCGAGTCCCCAGCAGAGGGCAACTGCTAGGCCTGCACGGTGTGCCATGAGGTTAGCTGCATGGCAAGTCGTCCCCTGGCCTTCGTCTGGTGCTTTGCTCCCAGGCAGGCGGCTGGGTGGCACTGCTGTGGGGTGTGAGGGCAGAGAAGCGGGAGAGATGGGGGCTGGCAAAGGGGGTGAACCCAGTGGCTGAATGGGGGCCCGATCCTGCCACCTGTCTGAATTGTCCCCTTACACCAGGGCTTGTCACAGGGTAACTGGCCCTTTAAGGGTGCTGGGCTCAAGCCCTGCCCCGTTACCAGGCTGGCTGGTGAAGGGTGTGAGGCTGGGGCTTGCCCTGCAGATAACCTGATTTAGAGACCAAGCAATGCCACGAGGGGCAGAGATAGGCAGGGGCAGGAGCCCCAGAGCCGAGCGGGTCTCCCCGCAGGAAAGGTGGAAAGGCCTGGCTGGGCCTGGACAAGTGGCCAGGAGGGCAGGGCAAAGCCTGGGGCAGGGGCTTGCCAGCCAGCTGAACGGGGCAAGCTAGTGCAGAGGGCTCAGAGAGACTAGGGGACCATTCCTTTCTCCAGTCTGAGCACCCATCTTCCACCAGCCATTGGCTCCCACCCTGCTACCCTGTCCTGAGCCCAGTGACTCTAGCCAGCCCAAAGCATGCCAGGCCTCAGGAGCCAGCTGGGACCAGGCGGGACCGAGGGGCCCTCAGTGCCCGAGGGAATGGCTTCAGTGAGCCGTGCCCAGGTGAACCCCAGCAGGTGCCCATGCCCCGTGCTGCAGAGGAAGGAAAAAACCCCTAAGATGCCAGCTGTTACCCGGCCGGAGGAAGTTCGGGTCTAGGGCAGGGGTTTTCAAACTGGGGGTTGGGACCCCTCAGGGGGTTGTGAGGTTATTACATGGGGGGTCGCAAGCTGTCAGCCTCCACCTCAAACCCCGCTTTTCCTCCAGCATTTATAATGATGTTAAATATATAAAAATGTGTTTTTAATGTATAAGGGGGGTCACACACAGAGGCTTGCTATGTGAAAGGGGTCACCTGTACAAAAGTTTGAGAACCACTGGTCTTGGGGTGTTTGCCGCCACTTTGTGGCCAGGACTGTAGTGCACGCAGAGCACTGCTGGAAGCCATAGTACACTGCTGCTGAGCTGGGAGCCTGGGTTGCCACCTAGTCTCAGCCAGGGTCCAGCTCCCTCCCTCACAGCCAAACACCCAGCTGCAGGCAGAGAGAGAGAGAGGTAGATGCTGGGGAGGGGGACTGGCCCTCCCCCTCTCTTCCACCCCCACCCCACCCCTGTTGCAGAATCCCAGCACAACTGGGCAGCGTGGGCAGCTGGGGCTGGGCAATGCACAGCACCACGGCTGAGACTGCCCAGGTGTGACCAGGGGTGGGAGAGCGTGGCAGTGCCCCCTCCACCTCTTCTTGTGCCCCTCGAGAAGAGGGAAAGGAGCCATGGCCCCAGGCCAGCCGAGTGCAGGTGGGACCCTGTGCTGCAGTCTTTGAGGGGTGGGGGACTGCTGCAGGGGCTCAGTTGTCTACACACACATATACACTGTAGGAGTGCAAGCCCTCTGCTGAGTCTCCGCCCCCTCTTCCCCCTTCCCTGCAGATCTTCCTAGTACCAGTCTGGGGTCAGTACAGTGACTCAGAGTCAATCACAGCACTCGCTGCAGCACAGTGCCCTCAGCACCACAGTGGGGGTGTGGGGGGTGTGCATCCTCTCCACCAGTCCCTGCAGCACAGCACCTCCAAACTTGTACTGTCATGAAGTGAAACCCCCTCCTCACCCTCTTTGCTGATTCTGAGCAGAGCTGGGAGCATGCAGCAGTATTCAGCGCCTGCTCTGGGAGCAAGGCTTCTGCCCCCTCTGCCAAGGGATCGGACTTCCATGGCATGCAGAGGAGTGAGGGCATTCCTATGGTGTCTATCAGCAACTCCTTAGTGGTGCCAAGAGGCCAGCATGGCCTGCACCTCCCTGGCATGCAGCCTCCCTGGGCGCCGGTCCACTGCCACAGCGACCAGCTCAGGTCCCACCCACCCCTCACCGCAGCTCGCCCAAGGGGCATGGCAGCCCCCAAGCAGCATGTAACAGTGGCTGGTCTGTGCGGGGAGGGCGACAGCCCGAGGAGCCCTGGTCAGGGCTGATGGCTGCGGGTCCCCATGGCACCATGGAAGTAGTGGTGGGGAGGTCTGCCTCCCCACCCCAGGCTGCGTGGGCTGCCCAGCAATCACTATGCCATTAACAGGCTTTGGGATTCCCTCAGCTGGCCACTGGATGGCCCCATTGCTCTGCTCGCCCCGAGGGCCGCGCCCAGGGGTTATTGCCCAGAGATGCCCTGCAGGGCCAGACTGCAGGTGGGGATGGGACAGCCATGAGGTGCCTTGGGGGAAGGTGGCTGGGTGGGTAGGGGGCAGCTGGGCAGGATCGGGCCCCCTGTGACTCCCTGTCTGAAATGTTTGACTAGATGCCATTTAATGCCCCGAGCAGGACTGCAACTGCACCAGAACCCACCGCTCAGTGCTCCTGAGCTTCTCGCCGCCCTTCACTCAGGATGCCCCAGGAAAGGGCAACCCCTGCAGTTCGAATCCAGTGGGCACTGGCGTGCAAAGCACATGGGGGCTGCAGGTAGCACCCCAAGCTCCGAGGCCCCCGCCCTCCCCTGGGCTGGAGCAGCAGGGTAGTATGTGCTCCCCGAGGGCACAGGGCTCTGACATTTCACATTGCTTGAACTTATCTCCCAGCCCCTCCCCACCCCCCACACACAAACAGACAGAGGGTTGTAGCTGCAGCTTTCCCCCTCCCCCACTCCCTCATCCCCATAGCCCTGCTCCTGCTGGCAGGGTTGCTGTGGTACAGGGCAGACAATTTAGTGTGAGCCTCTAGGAGTCAGTCCCCCTTCCCTCCCCTGGGCTTTGCACTGTCCCATGTACCAAAGAATCCTGAACCTTCAAAGAGCAGAATCTGGATCTGCCCTGTATCACATTTGTTTGCAGGAGTCACTGCAGAGAGAGGGTCACACTGCATCCATAGCGGGGGAGAGTTATGAGGGGGTGACACTGCATCCATAGGAGGGAGTCACTGCAGGGTGGGGGTCACCGCAAGGCATAGGGGTCACACTGCAATGATAGCAGGGGTCACGAGCGGGGGGGTAACACTGTACTGATAGCAAGGGTCACTAAGGGGGTGAGGGTCTCACTTAGGGTGAGCAGACAGCAGATGTGAAAAATCGGGATGGGGGTGGGGGGTAATAGGAACCTATATAAGAAAAAGACCCAAAAATCGGGGCTGTCCCTATAAAATCAGGACATCTGTTCATCCTAGTCTCACTGCAGGGGGAGGGGTCACACTGCATGAGAGTGGGGGGGGTCACTGCAGGGGGAGGGGGTCAAACTGCACCGATAGCGGGGAGTGACAGGGTGAACTGTCTCAGAGGTGGACAAAATAATGCCCAGGTAGCTGTAGGTGGTGGAACCACTGAGAGTTAAACCCCGGGGGAGGGGGGGAGATGGCTCTAATCCACGCCCATGCCCTGCAGAGGTTGCTGTGAGTGGGAGGAGCCTGGGCCCTATATAAATCTCACCAGCTCAGTCTTAAGCCCAGGCAGAGAAGTAGCAGTAAAGGTGGTGAGCTGTTATGGGGTGCTGCAGGAAACAGCCCCACGCCAGGGCAGGGGGAGCCATGATGCGCTGGAGAGGAAGGTACTGACCGTAGTGGGGGTTGGGCATAAACCGGGGTTCCTGCGTAAAGACTGCGTGTGCAGAATATGGAGAGCTTAAGGGGAAAGAGACTAAAGGGTGTACATGGGGGGGACCTGAAATACTGATGGGGCATTGATAAGAACTGTCTTGTTCTCTGGCTTCCTCCTCTCCTCCCCCCTCCCCCTGCTTTCTGGGGTGGCCAGGTCATCCCAGTCCCCCAGGCAATCCCCTGGGGACATTGGGGGCCAGCAGTGGGGCATTCCTCCTGTTCTCTGCCTGTGGTACAGAATCGTCTAGAGTTTGAGCTCATTCTGGTTGCTTGGTTTAGCATGCGGGTGCTGGGTGGGATGCTGGCCTGTGATAGATCAGACTGGGTGGCCTGTTGGGCAGAGTCAGAGCTCAAGGCTGCTTTAGGTCGCAGACTCCCAGCCATTGCCTGTCTGGATTGCAGTCGCCCTGAGACTTGCTGACTATCCCAGCAGGTCGGACCATAGAAGAGCTGGCCAGCCATTTTCAGTCTATTACTCAATTCCCTACAAAATGCAGCTCTGCGGAGAACAAATTGTGATGACATTGGGGATTTTTGTAGTGTTTTACATGAATAGCGTGTGCGTGCCTCAGTTTCCCTGTTTGCTGCATGTTTAACAAGGTGGTGGGAGAGGGTCTGTTGTTGCAGAGGACCAGGTGTGACCTCACCTGGCAGCTGGGACCCCCAGACAACGGCCTGGAGATGGGGAACCCTAACAACTGGTGACCTGGTGACTAAGAGGCCCACCCCAGCTTAGCAGTCAGCTGGTTCTGGCCAGTAGGAGGACAAAGGGCTGAGGAGAGAGGACCCTGGTGACCTGACCAACCAGTTGTAGCCAGAGGGGAGCAAAGGATGGAAGAGAAAGGGCCCCAGCGACCTGTTTACCTGGGACGAAGACAAAGGACAGGGGAGGAGCTGTTGGGGACCTTGATATCGGATGCCCAGGTGGAAAGTGCGGGGTCTCGGGACTGGAGAGAGAGAGCAGCCAGAGCCCACCTGGATGCAGGGGAGACTTAGATGTACTGTGCTGAGAGAGGCCAGGCCTGCGGCCCGGAGAGTTTCCTATGCTGTCTTCAGATACTCAATAAACCCTTCTGTTTTACGCTGGCTGAGAGTCGCTCCGGTCTAGAGAACAGGGTTGCATTATTCCCTCTGGGAGTGGAGGCCCCGGGGGTCCAGGGCGAGTGGACTCCCTAAGGGGGCCCACAGCAAGAGACAGGCATGCTAAGGCTCAAGAGGCACGGTTCTAGGAGGCAGAAGGGCTTAACCCCCGAGAGAGAGTGGACCCTCAAGAAGCGCTGTCACACTGAAGGGGGTCCACCCAGGGACTGTATGGGCCAAGAGTGGGCACGACTTGTGAGTCCATGACACAAACTATTTGAGAATTCAGGTCGAGTTCAGTGAATCCTTTTGGCCAAATAAAAAGACCAGGAAACATTTTTTTTCTCCAAAAATGTCAAAGCTTCATTCAAAAACAACAAGGAGTCTGGTGGCACCTTAAAGACTAACAGATTTATTTGGGCATAAGCTTTCGTGAGTAAAAACCTCACTTCTTCGGATGCATAGAGTGAAAGTTACAGATGCAGGCATTATATACTGACACATGGAGAGGAGGGAGTTACTTCGCAAGTGGAGAACCAGTGTTGACAGGGCCAATTCAATCAGGGTGGATGTAAAGCGTCAAAAAAAAAAAAGTCTCGACCCTTTGTTTCGGAACCAGCCCCGGCAAGTGGGGATGCTCAGGGTGTAAGGGCTGGTGCACTGGGCCTTCCTGCCTGTCTCCTCACCAGCGCCGTAGGGGTGGGGATAGGGAGCTGTGTAACCATCACTGAGTGGCCGGGCTAAGCCTGCTGCAAGGACAGGAGCAAACGAGCTGCGGAAGGAGCGATTCCAGGAAAAGAGGGAGTGATCCCCGGGGAATGATGCCAGCAGGGAGGTGAACCAGGGTCACCTACTGCTTGCAGCCCTGCCCTAGGAGTGACTGGGAGCATCCCTCCCCTGGGCATTGCTTCAGAGCACCTCCATAGCCCAAGGGCTGTGCCAGGAAGCACCCCGCCCTGAGTGCCATTCCAGAGAACCCCCAGTGCTGTACCCCACCCCTGCACTAAACCCACCTTCCAGATACATACACCAAGGCATTGCACCTCTCCCCCACATGCTTCCTACTGTGTCTGCTTCCCTGGAGACTTCCCTTCTGCTGCCCCCTCCTAGCACCGCACACGCAGTCCGTCGGTGTCAGCGCTACTGCTCTCCGTCTTCATTAAATCCCTGGCACAGGGGCATGGGGACAAGTCTCTCTGCCTCATTAGGATGGCAGCAGAGAGCCTGAACTCACCAATAAGGAGGAAGCCCTTAGTCCTAGTTTGAACTGCATGCAGCTCCTGACCCCATTGCGGATTTGGAGCCCCTGACTGGTGCTGGGCCAACATTCGGACTGGCCATGAGGAAGAGGGGACATGCAGGAGCTAGAGGGATCATAGGTGGGGGAGCTTCCTTCAACACCACCACCCCCAACTCTTGACTCCCCTTGGCTACCATCAGAAATAGCCATATGGTTCGAAAGCCCTGGGTCCCTTGGCCTCTGAGATCTCGGTGAAGAGACCCATAAGGGCAGCTGATGCCTAGCTAGAGGGCTTGCTAACTAGTCCTACCTGTGCCTTGGGGATGGACCAGAAGGAGAAGGATCCTCCTTATAACACCCGCCATCACACATCCCCTTCCCAGGACCCCATCTGACCGGCACACACATCCCCAGCAGTCCTAGGGTAAGGCGCTAGCTGCCCAAAGGGATGTAGGATGAGAAGCAACTGATACCAGCCCCTCCCCTCTTCCAGGGCTTGCTGGGAGAAAGGACCCTCACCCAGGTGCCAAGGGAAGGGGCGTCTTGCTCTTGGTGCACAGGTCACCACCAGAGATGGGCGAGGCTCCACATCGCACTCTGCTGGACAGAGTGGGGAGAGGAACTCGCTAACAAACTTTGCTGCAAAGCCCAATGGATCTTGGTAGAGGAGGAGCCGATTTCCGTTGTCTCTGTCCCAGCGGGAGGTGCGGCCAGGCGGAAGTAAACAGGTCACCCCCCACTTGGCAAGCTCAGCTCCCTGGCTGCACATGCTGTGCCAGGGCCTGGATGGACCGTGTCCCGGGGGCTAGCCAGCAATTAACTCCCTGCTCTGGGGCCCCAGGATGACCCCCACAGCTGATGTACAGCCCTGATTGCCATTCACCAAGCACCATCAAACGTGGCTAGCACTGGTTCGGAGTCGCTCTCAGGCTGTGGAAGTCAGGATCTCTCCCTTCGGCTGAGGGCCTCATCCAGAAAGAGACTTCGCCACTATTGAGAGTCTCAAAGACCCTGCTCAGCTCTCATCCAAGCCTGGAGGTGCCTAAATTCCTGCTGGTCAAATCCTCAAAACTCCTACCACGGATGAATATGAGCCAAACTGCTTATGTTCGGATGCCACCGCTCAGCACCCCCCGCCGGAGACTCCAGCACAGTCATGAGTGGGGCGTTCCCTTCGGGTTTCACCTGGGCACTTCACTCCTGGCTGTCTTCTGGGAAGCCCTTCCTTCGGCACTTGACTCTCTTTGTACAATGCCTGGCAACCCTGGTGCCCAGTGCGGGATGGAGGAGTGCACTGGGCAGCAGTTGAGCGTTGCAGCGCTACGCGTGGCCGGACCTAGGTCCCTATGTGGCTCTAGCTCCGGGAGACTCCATTGAGTGCAGCGGCTTGTGGCTCAGATTCTGAGCAAGCAGCCCCAGCCCCCCAGCTCTGGTGGAGATGCCAATGTTCTCATAAAGTGATAACTTCTCAGGGGTTGTAATAGGGACTGGACACCCAGGGAAGGAACTCCCCGTCTGCTTCCTCCCCAGCCAGGAGGTCCCACATGCCCTCCAAATCCTTGATTCTCCATCACACAGAACAGGCCAGATCCAATGTAATGAGATCAGTGGAGTTGCATCGGGACAAACAGCAGTATGGCCTAGTGGGCAGCTCTTTCATTGCCTCAGGGGCCTAGGTTAAGGGCATAGACTCCTAGCAATGTTGGACTGGAAGGGACCTCGAGTGGCTGTCAAGTCCAGCCCCTTGCGCTGAGGCAGGGCTGAGTAACCCCAGACCAGCTCTGACGTGGCTCTTTATTCGGGAAGCATTTGCCTCTGTGTGTATTCTGTATCAGCTGTGCTGCTAATTTCCACTTTATTAGCTGTAGGGATGGATTTAGGGGAGTGTGCGGGGCTGGGTGGATTGAGGTGGATATGTATGGGAATGGACAGATGGGAAGACAGATCTCGGGGGATTCTTTATGGGGGCTGCTGGACACCTGTGCTTCAACTGCGGCGCTCCTGTCCCCAGCTTGTTCAGCCTGTTGTCACCACTAGCAACTTGTCTACACGGGGACATCCAGGAAAATTAATCTGAATTAACTAAATGGGTGAATTTGAAGTGGATTTGTTAAACTACATTAAATTCCTGTGTGAATGCTGTAATTCAGAATTATAATAGCCTTAATTCAGTTTATTTCAATTCACTTTCAAAGGGTACATCTTGTGATGTTGTGCAGTCTATATGGTTTTATAAAAACTTGATAATAAGTCAATATAACGTAACTGAGATAGTTTTAGAGAAAATACGGTAATAAGTGAATGTAACGTAACTGGGATATGCCTCATGCAAAAGGTCTCTTGTAAGGTATCATTACAAAGCTTATAATCTACTGAGTATGATCATCTGATTTGTATAAATGTACCACTCTTGTATCTAAAACTAGAAATATAAAATGTAACTCTGAGGGCCTATTGTAATTGTGTAAAGTGTGGACCATTAATGATGGTTTGGAATCTTGATGACTCCCATTGTCTGCAGATGGCTGTATTTACCTGTGAGTCTTCCTGTATATGTGTGTGCTGGCAAGTGAGTAATGAAGTCTTGCAGTGACATGTGATCATGTCACCTGAACTGGAATCCATCTTTAACCTGGTGCTTTTCCAGTGAGGGGGGGTGGAAAACCAGAGAGACAAAGAGTTCCCGCCTTATGCAAAAGATATATAAAGGGGGGGAAGAGAACAGAGAGGAGAGGAGCCATCATGAAGAATCCCCTAGCTACCACCTGAGCTGCAACAAGAGCTGTACCAGGGGAAAGAATTGTGCCCAGGCCTGGAAGATGTCCAGTCTGAGAAAAACTTACTGAAGCATCTCTGAGGGTGAGATTATCTGTATTCAGTTTGATTAGGCATAGATCTGCGCATTTTATTTTATTTTGCTTGGTGACTTACTTTGTTCTGTCTGTTACTACTTTGAACCACTTAAACCCTACTGTCTGTATTTAATAAAATCACTTTCTATTTAGTAATTTACTCAGAGTATGTATTGATACCTGGGGGAGCAAACAGCTGTGCATATCTCTCTATCAGTGTTATAGAGGGCGAACAATTTATGAGTTTGCCCTGCATAAGCTTTATGCAGGGTAAAACGGATTTATCTGGGTTTAGACCCCACTGGGAGTTGGGCATCTGAGTGCTAAAGACAAGCATACTACTGTGAGCTGTTTTCAGGTAAACTTGCAGCTTTGGGACAAGTGATTCAGACCCTGGGTCTGTGTCTGGAGCCAGACGGGAGTGTCTGGCTCAGCAAGACAGGGTGCTGGAGTCCTGAGCTGGCAGGGAAAACAGAAGCAGGGGTAGTCTTGGCGCATCGGGTGGCAGCTCCCAAGGGGGTTTCTGTGATCCAACCCGTCACACATCTACACTATAGGGGGGAGTCGATTTAAGATACGCAAATTCAGCTACGTGAATAGCGTAGCTGAATTCGACGTATCGCAGCCGACTTACCCCGCTGTGAGGACGGCGGCAAAATCGACTTCTGGGGCTTTCTGTCAGCAGCGCTTACTCCCACCTCCGCTGGTGAAGTAAGAGCGCCGATTCGGGGATCGATTGTCGCGTCCCAACGGGACGCGATAAATCTATCCCCGAGAGGTCGATTTCTACCCGCCGATTCAGGCGGGTAGTGTAGACCTAGCCAAAGTGAATTAAACTAAACCGAATTAAGGCCACTTTAATTCTAAATGAAGGTGTTCACACAAGGGTTTAATGAAGTTTGACTAATCCACTTCAAATTCACCTATTTAGTTAATTCAAGGCTTATCTACATTGAAACACTATAGCAGCGCAGCTACGCCAACAGGAGGAGTGCTCCAGTCGGTGGTGTTAATCCACTTCCCCAAGGGGCAGTAGCTAGAATTCGTCTGTCGACCTACCGCTGTCTACACCAGGGGTTAGGTTGGCTTAACTACGCCGCTTAAGGATGTGGATTTTTCGCATCCATGAGCAACATAGCTGGGTTGAGCTAACTTTTTAGTGTAGACCAGGCCACAGGTTAATTTTCCTGGCTGTGCTCATGTAGACAAGCCCTAGGTGTCTCCTTGTGCTCCAGCCTGGAGTCAGCAGATACAGAAGGGACAGACAGTCCCTGCAAGCAGTAGCATAGCTATCCCACTCAGGGATGCCTTATCTGAGGCTCTGCACCTGGGTATGGCAGTGGGAGCTGGAGCCCAGCCACAGGTTGCTGAGGGGAGGGGGCCCTCGGGTGCAGGAATGGCGTTCCCACTCTACCCCCTTTCCCTGTTTCCCTCCAATGTCAGGGGCTGGGAGGTGGATCACTTCTCCTCTCCCCTGTGGGAACCTGTCCTCACCAGCATGATCAATGACCTCTGATTTATGATATTGGTTTTAATGTGTCACTTATTCCTTCTGCTGGGACCCTGCTGGCCCTTTCAGCCCTACTGATACGGACAGATTGGATTCAACTGCACTTAGCTTACCCCAACGGGAATGTGCCCTGCCCAGGGCAGGGAGCTGCTCTTCATGCAGCGAAAAGACAGGTGACAGATGCGAGTATCCGTGGCTCCGGACATGTCTGGAAGGCACTCCGATGTTGCAGGTATGAGGGTGCTACGAGGACAGGCTGGAATGCAGCTCTGGGTCAATACAGCAAAGGTGAGTGAAACTGGCATACAGACAGTGCAAACTGGCAGGGTCGCTCCTCCCCTGGGGAGGAGGGGCCTTTTATCAATCTCCTGATGTGATTGGCAGGCAATGCCCTGATCTGGGTTCAGAAAGTGGGTGTATATGATTGACCTCAATGGGAGTTTTGCCACTGACTTCAGTCAGGCCAAGATGTCCTCCAGAGAGCTCTAGCAATGCAGAAAACTCCTCGATGTGCCTTCCTTTAGGAGCCAGGGCTGAAATTTCCCTTGCCTTGGAACCCAGGTCGGCTTGACCCTGCTTCCATGGAAATCTACAACCAAGCTCCCCCTGAGCAGGGTGAGGCCCAGCATCTTTAGTGGACAGCCTAGATCGGTGAGGGGTGAGATCACAGGTCACTGTGATGTAATTCCCTGTCCCCTAGGAGAGAAATGCACGTGTTATTTCAAAATGATTCCTCCAGGTATTCTCCATCCACATCCGGACCTCAGGCGAGAGTAGGCAAGGCTCTGAGCGGAACAATATCCCAAGGAGTTAGAAAGTCTGGGTCTGGTGTATTGAGCCGGTTGGATGCTGCCCCAGGACACTGAATCGGTCACTAGCCCCTGGCCAATGACTAGTGAGCATTGGGGGCAGCACCTCTGGCTGGTGAAAGGGAGGGAGTAACAGATGTGTAGGATCCTGAATGCAACAGCAGGCACAGGATGCCTTTCCTTCAGGTCCTGATTCCTTAGAGTGCTTAAGCACGTGCTTAAAGTTAAGCAAGTTCATTTGAAATCCAAGCTTAAAGTTAAGCACATGCTTCAGAACTTTGCTGAACTGGGTCTCGTGGCCTGAAATATTTTGTGCCCCACCTTATCTCCTCCCCCCACATCGCCCCATTCTGGTCCCATTTACTCCCCTCCCACAGTGACTTGGCTGCCAGGTTGAGAATCTCTGTTCTGCTGATCCATGGCCAGGGAACGTCTGCTGCTGCGGCACTCCAGGGCCAGGCGTGGCACTGCACTGCCCTGCTGATAAGCAAGGAGGCAGCTGATGCAGAAGGGGCGGGGAAGCGGCAGCACCTTGGGAACAGAGGAAGCAGGTGGGAAGTAGCCTGAGTGGGCAGGCATCATGCTTGGGGGCTGGAACTAGGGGTGTTCGGGGTGTGGCAGCACCTGCTGGTTTGAAGTGGTTTCCATCAGACACAGGGTTTCCAGTTTGGTTCAATGGCTCCCAGCCCCCCCACTACACAAATTGTTCCAACGCCGCTGGCATCACAGGGTTTTTATTGGAACTGAGGCTGCAGAACTCTCCCTCAATTGGAACAACCTCAGCAGACAAGGACTTGGGGTTGTGCTAATGATTAGTTGTGTGACAGATAGAGCACCGAGCTGGGACTCAGGAAACCTGCGTTATAGTCATGGCTCTGGCCTGCTGAGTTACCTTGGCCAAGTTACTGCCCCTGCCCATGCCACAGTTTCCCCCACCTGTAAAATGGGAGTAATGAGAACGACCTCCTTGTGAAGTGCTTTGAGAGCTACAGATGAAAAGCACTAGAGAAGGGCGCTTATTAAAATGCAGAGGTGGCCTATAGCGACTAGGAGCCCTGAGGCCTGACCTCTCAGATCTGGGGTTGCCAGGCGTCCAGTTTTCGACTGGAACGTCCAGTCAAAAAGGGACCCTGGCGGCTCTGGTTGGCCCGTTAAAAGTCCGGTTGGTGACGCAGCAGGGGCCCAGGGCTAAAGCAGGCCTCCCTGCCTAGAGAGGCTCCATGTGGCTCCTGGAAGTGGCCACCAGGTCCCTATGGCCCCTAGATGCATGGGTGGCCAGGGAGGCTCCACACGTTGTCCCTGCCCTGAGGGCTGGGGCTCTGCAGCTCCCATTGGCTGGGAACTGCAACCAATGGGAGCTGCGGGGGTAGTGCCTGCAGCTGCGAGGGCAACGCATGGAGCCTCACTGGCTGCCCATGTGCCTAGGGGCTGCAGGAACCTGGCGGCCGTTTCCTGGGAACCACGGTAAGTGCTGCCGGGACCCCAAACCTCCTCCCGCACCCCAACCCCCTGCCCCAGCCCAGATCCCCTCCTGCACCCAAACTCCCTCCCACACCCACACCCCCTGACACCCCAACCTTCTGCCCCAGCCCTGAGCCCCCTCCTGCACCCCAAACCCCTCATCCCCAGCCCCACCCCAGAGCCCACACCCCCAGCTAGAGCCCTCAACCCCCACACTCCACCCTCCTGCCCCAGTCCAGAGCCCCCTCCTGCACCCTGAACTCCTCATTTCTGGCCCCATCTGGAGCCTGCAGTCCCCAGCCCAGAGCCCATACCCCACAAACCCAAACATCCTACCCCAGCCTGGAGCCCTCTCCTGCATCCCAAACCCGTCATCCCTGGCCTTACCCCAGAGCCTGCACCCCCCGCGGGAGCCCTCCCGACCCCTTAGCCTCTTGCCCCAGCCTGGTGAAAGTGAGTGAGGTTGGGGAGACTGAGCGACGGAGGGAGGGGGAATGGAGCTAGTGGAGGGTGGGGCCTCGGGGAAGGGACGGGGTAGGGTGTTCGGGGGTGTTTGTGCAATTAGAAAGTTGGCAACCCTACTCAGATTCATAGATTCATAGATTCATAGATTCTAGGACTGGAAGGGACCTCGAGAGGTCATCGAGTCCAGTCCCCTGCCCGCATGGCAGGACCAAATACTGCCTAGACCATCCCTAGTAGACATTTATCTAACCTACCCTTAAATATCTCCAGAGACGGAGATTCCACAACCTCCCTAGGCAATTTGTTCCAGTGTTTAACCACCCTGACAGTTAGGAACTTTTTCCTAATGTCCAATCTAGACCTCCCTTGCTGCAGTTTAAACCCAGATCAGGGAGGAGCATTGCATGATGAGGGCTGTAGTCTCCACAGCCAGCATTAAAGATACAGGTGGCTGCCATCTGAATAGCGCTAGGTCCATGGCCACCTGGAGCCGTATAACTGGAGCCCACTGTCCCTTAGCAGCATTCTTAGCCCATCACTGACAGAGAGCAGATAGAACTGCTGCGGGGAGTTTGGTTTAGAGGTGTCTAAAACGGTCTGGCCATGTCTAAAACGGATCACTCTCCATCTTCATGTGCTATGTCCCAGCTGGGAGACAATGTCTGCTTCCCGCACAGGCCTTGTTACTAGAATGGGTAAAATCCCTCTGCCCTCACTTGGAGCTTCATGGCAACAGCAGAGACAGAACCCAGATGCTTCGGCTCCCAAATCAGCACAATATTCTGCCTCATAAGCTACAGGAGAATCTCATTTGGCAATATAGAATCTATGAGACACAGCTGAGCCATTCTGCTTTCATACAGTAGAGGGCAATGCTTTGTACAGATACACATGCCAGCACCTCAGATCTGATCACCTCTCCCCTGCTGACCTGGCTCTCTCAAGGCATTTGCATAAGAATGGAATCTGTGTTTCCCTAAAACTCCTCTTCCTCCGCTCCTGATTGCCCAGCTGAGAGGCTGCAGGATGGGTGAAGTAGAAGCTCTGGGAGCAGCTGAAGACCCACCCAAATGGCCTGAGTCCAAAGAGCCTGGGACTGGGGAAGCCTTCCCCAAGTGCTGTCCCGCACGTGGGCCGACGTCCCAGGAGCAGGGCACTTGCTTCCATGCAAACCCTCTTCATAGGCCTTTAGAAAAGCAGCCCAGCTGGGATGTGCAGGCAGCAAAGGCTGTTTCTGCCCTGAATGTTTTTCCATGTATTACAGGAGGCTGGAACTTGTCCTTCTTCAGCTGCTCACCACAAGCCTCAACGCCATTCATGGAAAAGACGGCGTTAGCGAGTGACTACTTGCTTTGTTGCTCGGAGCCAAACGGACATTCCACCAGCTCCCAGTCAGACCCATGGTACCCATCTCCCTTTGTCTCCTGCCCGTCTACCTACCTCACAGAGGCTTTGTAGCCTCCTGGAAAAGAATGCTTTACAAATCCTACAGACTGCCCTGAGCAGACGATCTCGCTGCACAAGGGAACGCTCTGGGGGAAAGGAGAATTGCAACCTGCAGCCATCAAATGGGTTTCCATTGGCTATATCAGGGGTAGGCAACCTATGGCACGCGTGCCGAAGGCGGCACGCGAGCTGATTTTCAGTGGCACTCACACTGCCCAGGTCCTGGCCACCAGTCCGGGGGACTCTGCATTTTAATTTAATTTTAAATGAAGCTTCTTAAACGTTTTAAAAACCTTATTTCCTTTACATACAACAATAGTTTAGTTATATATTATAGACTTATAGAAAGAGACCTTCTAAAAACGTTAGAATGTATTACTGGCACGCAAAACCTTAAATTAGAGTGAATAAATGAAGACTCGGCACACCACTTCTGAAAGGTTGCCGACCCCTGGGCTATATCATGAACTCTTGGCATGATTAACCCACTTAAAACAGTCTGTGGGCTGGCATTTCTTAGCCTTTGCTTTTAATAAGAACATGGCAAAGGGAAGGGAGGGACCCCAGGAGGTTGTTACGGCAGAGTTACAATTGCCCTCTCCTTGTTTATTGCCTTAGAAAGACCAGGAGCATTTAATTGTCTCATTCCTTTTTCCCTTGGAAAACTGGGAAATATGCATTACTTGGCCGTTAAGGGAGGTGGTGGTACTGAATATTTAGCAAAGAGCTTTTTTCTCCCAAGTATTAAGTAGGTGTTTGTATATGTAAGACCCTCAACACCATAGGATATGCGCATCTTGCAATCACAAATGGGTTTTATCCTCACAATACCCATGTGAGATAGGGTAGGACTAGCCCCACTTTACGGCTAGGGAGCTGAGCCCCAGCACAGATTAAGTGACGTGCCCAAGATGACCCAGTAAGTCTGTGGCTGAGATGGGAATCAATCCAGGGTATCCCAAGTCCTGCTTCACTACTCGACCATCCTTCTTACCCCCACCAAAAATCAAAGAGTTTTTTAAACAGACATAGAATCATAAAATATTAGGGTTGGAAGAGACCTCAGGAAGTCATCTAGTCCAATACCCTGCTCAAAGAATGACGAACACCAACTAAATCATCCCAGCCAGGGCTTTGTCAGGCCAGGCCTTAAAAACTTCTAAGGATGGAGATTCTACCACCTCCCTAGATAACCCATTCCAGTGGTTCACCACCCTCCTAGTGAAATAGTGTTTCCTAATATCCAACCTAGACCTCCCCCACTGCAACTTGAGACCATTGCTTCTTGTTCAATTAATCAGGTTTCATTTTCTTGGCGTCGATGTTCAAACCGCACTGAGCTCTCCTGCCATCCATCATCTTCCAGCGTAGGCAAGTCCTGAAGTTCTTCAAAAAATAACCAGGGTTGTGGGTGTTTAGGATTCTTGCATCATCATCAAGAAACAAAAAGCAGCGTGAACTCATGTCTCTTTGAAAACACACCCCAGCAGAGTGACTTTGGGTGGTGGGACTTCGGCTGCTTTCAGTGGCTGTGATGGCTGCTAATGAAGAGGGGACGTCACAGGCACTAGGGAGAAGACAATTATGCTTTTAGCAAATGGCACTCTGGGCAGATATCAAACCCTGAGGCCTGCTAGGTGCCAGATCCCACTCCCTCATGTGCATGGGAATTTTGCCCTTGGTTTCAATGGCAGCGGGGAGGCGGGATGGCGGGGCGGGGCCGGGGGGGTTATTGCATTCACTTGCTGGAGTTACAGGTACAGAGATGATTTGGATTGCTTGGAAGAGAAGGTAGCAACAATAGCACTTGAATACCATCTACCAAAGGCTCAGGACTGGATTCTGATCCCAATTGCACCAGGTGAAATCTGGACTTGCCCTGCTCTAGGCAATGAAATCATTCTGGAGTTGATGTTAGCTCAGAGTAGGGCGCCTTACTGGAGGTTGCTTCAGATCAGCCCATGGCCCCACGATTAGACAAATCAGGAAGCAGAAAGCGAGTGTGGGAATATAGTCTAACCCTACCTCTTATTCAAGATCATAAGACTATAGTCAATCCTTTACCTATGCTCTTTATAAAGGATTACATGTAGGTTTATTATAGAACAATAGACTTTGCATCAGATTAATGCTGTTTTATCCCTCAGAATATTACATGGGTGAATAGGTTAGATCCAGAATATTTTATCCACAGTGAAGTAATGACAAAGGCGCTAGCTGCATGGCAGCTGGTCAAGGATGTATAGAAAGCACTTTGTCCAGTGTGTCCATCCGTCATGCACATGGTGGATTTCCCCAGGTTTGGGTTGGGGTGGTTGTATTTGTGCAGCCTGATCTGTCGCACAGGCAGTGTTTGTGTAGGGACAAGACCCCTGATCCTGCGATCCCTTATGCACACGCTCACTAGACTCCCGTGCGTCATCCCACTGACTCCAATGGGCTGAATTCATGGGTGTGTCAGCCAGCCTGACACGTGAGTATTTGCAGATCAGGGCCTAGAGGAGAAATGACAAGGAAGGGGCAGGTAGGACAGTGCCTGTATCAGCCAGAGCAAAATGAGCATTTGTATCCCCAGGCACCAGCCCAACCACATCTGTGTTGAGTCAGAAGCCTGGCTCCCCTCCATCTGCATCCCTACACTTTAGGAGGGGCCCCTGGGGACTCAATCCAGGTTCAGGCCTCTGCACAGGAGAGGAAAGAGACCCAAGAACAGACCTTTCTGGGGGAAGGGGATTCCCCACAGATCCCGCCCCCAGGGCTGGGCAACGGGGAATGGACCCACGTGATCACAGCAGAGAGTTCTTCCCTCTCCCCAGAGAAAAGCGTTGGTTACAGATCAGTGTCAGGCTGTGTGGACACCCCGACTGTGGGTGACAGCCTCAGGGCAGGCTGTTAGGAACCAAGGCACAAACCCCAAACTGGTTGTGTGTTCTACACTTAGTTTTCACCAACCAAATAACCAGTGTGAACTCCTCAGGCACTAGAATAGCTTTCCCATGGAATCACAGCCAGTCCCTTGGGCACTCCGGTCTATCCTGCCACAGAGCCTGCCTTTGTGACAGATAGTCCCTTACACCCAAAATCACAGCAATATTAAGGTTACTACCACTCCCAAAGGACCACTCACTGACCGCAGGTTGTCACGGCATGTGCGGGGACACAAGGCCCTGCACCCCCGGCTTCCTGTGATTCACCATGACTCTCAGCCAGCCAGTAAAGCAGAAGGTTTATTTAGACGATAGGAATACAGTCCAAGACAGGTCTTGCAGGCACAGACAACAGGACCCCCCTCGGTTAGGTCCATCTTGGGCTCCCAGGGTGCCCCAGCCCCCTTGGGAGGTCAGAGCCTCGTCTGCCTCCCAGCCATCTCACCAGCCAGCTTCTGAAAACTCTCTCTTCAGCGACCCCTCCCACAGCCTTTGTTCAGTTTCCCGGGCAAAGGTGTCACCTGGCCTCAAACCCTTTCCTGGGTTCTCATTTACATGCTCAGGTATTCTCCGTGGGTCAGTCTCCCATCCCCCAATGCAGACTATCCTAGCCACACTCCCCTGTCAGCATTCAAAGACCACAGTAAGAACAGTTCCAGTTCGTCACACAGGTCGATTGCACTTTAGACCCTACACCAAAGACAATGCTTGTATCTAATCCTATAATACATTGACTAATGATTTATTGGCTAAGAAAGGAGTTATTTACTAGGCTAAAGCAGGTATGCGCTCACACACATGAGTTACAGCCTTAGGTTCTGAAAGGTAATAGAAGCTTCTATAATAAGCAAGCTATATCTCTCCTTTAGGTTGAGGGAGTGAGGGAAAGGCTGAGGGAACTGGGGTTATTTAGTCTGGAGAAGAGAAGAGTGAGGGAGTATTTGATAGCAGCCTTTAACTACCTGAAGGGGGGTTCCAAACAGGATGGAGCTAGGCTGTTCTCAGTGGTGGCTGATGACAGAACAAGAAGCAATGGTCTCAAGTTGCAGTGGGGGAGGTCTAGATTGGATATTAGGAAACACTATTTCACTAGGAAGGTGGTGAAGCACTGGAATGGGTTACCTAGGGAGGTGGTGGAATCTCCATCCTTAGAGGTTTTTAAGGCCCGGCTTGACAAAGCCCTGGCTGGGATGATTTAGTTGGTGTTGGTCCTGCTTTGAGCAGGGGATTGGACCAGATGACCTCCTGAGGTCTCTTCCAACTCTAATATTCCATGATTTAGGGCTAATACAAGCCACGTGGCTTGGGGATCCCTTCTTTAGGCTTAGAAATCTTTGCTCTTCCGAGTTCAAGTAGCATAGAGATAAATTAGTCCTTTATTGAGTGGTTTTATCCTCTTCACAGAGTTCCTGGCTGTTGAGCCATGAGTTATGCCACATATCTCTTGCTGGGGGTGGGTAAGAAACCATTGGCCATCTTTATCCTTTGATGGAATGTGACATTATCTGATTAAAATAAGACCATATAGAGCATTGTTGCTACCACTTATATAATTGCAACAAATCTTGTACAAAGTATGTCAAGTAAGGTGTCTATGGAAAGGTTATGATTTGCTGAATATGATTAGGCTATTTGTATGCATTAATCATTTTTGTATCTGAAGTTATGAATATGAACTATGTACCTGTATTTGAAATGTTTGCTCCTGTGGAAACACCAACAAGGTATTTAGCCTGCACACCTTGAAGGGACTATTCAAGTTGAATGACCCATCAATGAACACTTAACTCATAATGGACCATGGAAGACGCCTATCCACACTTAATGGACTTTCCTGTGAACGTTCTAACTGGAGTATGGATAATGGCTTCTGCTATGACTAAGCGAAATCATGCATGGACATGTGATTTGTCACTTGCCCATGTGACCCCAAACTCCATCTTGTTACCTGTAATTTTCCACAGTGAGAACAACGGGTTTGCCTTTACTTGGCAGAAGCTATAAAAGGCCCTTGAAACATCTCCATTTGGCCTCTTTCCTGCTCAAACCTCTGGACTATGAATTTATACTAATGGGAGCATTCTAACTAAAGGACTGAGGATAAAGTAGCTATGTTCTTTAGCATTTGGCATGATCAGATAAGGAATACAGGAACCATGCTGCAAGAGCAGATCCAATCCGCTGTTGTTCTAACCAAGTTTTACTTTGAGTTTGTAAAGAGATTCAATCATGTTATTGAACATGACTTGGATAAACCATTGCTGTTATACACTGATACTGCTTTTAACCCAATACTAGCTGTAGTAAGACAGAACCAAGGATGGGGAGCTCTTGGGATGCAATCAGCGATGTTTGTGTCATCCCTTCCTGCATGAATTTTGCATTGGGGGTGTGACATTATTGACATGACCGTATAAATCATTGTTGCAACCAAGGTCCTGTAGTTGCACCAAATCTTGTACAAAGGAGGTCCAGTAAGGTGTCTATGAAAAGGTTGTAATTTGTTGGTTATAATTATGTTGTCTGTATGTGTGTATCATTTTTTTATTTGAAGTTATGAATATTGGCTATGTACTTGTATCTCAATGTGTTTGATTCTAAGTAGCACCAGTGAAGCATTTGGCCAGCTTATTGTGAAGAGACTCTTCAAATTAAGTGCCCAATCAAGAACACTTAACTGACAATGGCTCTTGGGAGACTCCAGTCCACATGAGAAGTCTTTCTGGGAACATTCAAGGTAGCATGTGAGCAATGCCTTCTCTCCCTGTAAAGAACTGAGTTATGCATGGACATGTGACTTGCCCATGTGACTTCAAACTCCATCTTGCTGCTGTGATTTTCCACAGTGAGAACAAAGGGGTGTCCTTCCACATGACACAGGATATAAAAGGCCCTGGAAACCCCTCCATTTTGTCTTCAATCCTGCTTCCTACCTCTGGAGGAACTTTGCTACAAACTGAAGCTCTGAACAAAGGACTGAATGACCCATCCAAGCTGTGGATGACCCATCCAAGCTGTGGAGACTTGGTTTGAACCTGCAGTTTATTCCATCACTGCTACAAGCCTGAACCAAGAACTTTACCATTACTGTATGTAATTGATTCCATTTAACCAATTGTAGCTCTCATCTATATTTCTTTCTTTTATGAATAAACCTTTAGATTTTAGATTCTAAAGGATTGGCAACAGCATGATTTGTGGGTAAGATCTGACGTGTATATTGACCTGGCTCTGGGACTTGGTCCTTTGGGAGAACCTTTTTTTCTTTTATTGGGGATTGGTTTTCATAACCATTCGTCCCCATAACGAGTGGCACTGGTGGTGATACAGTGAAACTTGGAGTGTTTAAGGGAATTGCTTGTATGACTTGTGGTTAGCCAGTGGGGTGAGACCGAAGTCCTCTCTGTTTGGCTGGCTTGGGTGCCTTAATGGTAAAGGAAACCCAGCTTTGGGCTGTGACTGCCCTGCTCTAAGCAATTTGTCCTGAATTGATACTCTCAGTTGTGTCCCGCCACAGGCAGCATCGTTACAGGCAGTACTTGACACCTTCTGCTGGAAGCCACTATTTACACCAACCAGTGTTTCTTTCCTGTTTGCTGGTCTTCACAATGAAAGACACTGACCATGAGAACACTTAGGCTGTGTCTACATGTCCCGCTGCAGCCACACTGATCTAAGAGCACCCGTGTAGCTGCCCTATGCCGATGGGAGAGAGCTCTCCCATCTACATTCTAAAAGCAGCTCAATGAGCAGCGGTAGCTCTGTTAGTGGGAGAAGCTCTCCCACTGACATAGTGCTGTGCACACTGCCACTATGTCGCTCAGGGGGGTGGTTTTTTCACACTCCTGAGTGACAGAAGTTTTGCTGACATGAGTGGCAGTGTAGACATGGCCTTAGTATAACCTTTATAACATCGGTGCAGATGTCATAGGCGAGATTAATGCACGCAGCAATTTACAAGCCTTTCATAGAGTCTAAACACGTTCTTATAACCCTACTGCCTATGTTAAGGGTGCCAGCACACAGGTGAGCCAGGCCGACTGGCTCTGTTTTTAACAGAGGTCAAGGGAGACAAAGGGGCACATTGTCTGAGCTGGCACTCGTCTGCTAATGTCATAGCCAGGTCTTCTGTCAGTCACATCAATATGTCAGGCTCTCGTGTCTGATCCCACAGGGGTTGGGGTTATAGCTCCCCCAACTCTCAGCCCCAGTTTCCTCCGTCTCCAGTCTCCCACCCCACCCCGTTGCTTTATATTAGTCTCCTCCCCCCAGGTTTGGCTTTTGGTCCCCTCCGTATTCAGGTTAGGACTCCTCCATGCTTCACAGTTGGGGGCCAGTGGAAGTGCAAGAAAGAGGGACGCCCTGCTTTGCTGCCTCGCCCCACTGGGGCCCAGAGCTGCGACCGCAGGGACTGTCCCGCTCAGCCCCCAAGCGTACTCAGGGGGAGAGAGCCTTCAGGGAACTTCTCTCTGACGCTCTAGCACCCAGAGCCGCAGACAACAATTGTCAGAAGTGCAAGAGCCAGGATGTGCCTGCCAGGGCTCGGGGCTTCAGCCCCACTCCTGCTTAAGCCCTGAGCCCTACCAGGTGCTTCCCATGGGGCTGAAGCCCTGAGAAGCCCCTAGCCCCACCACCCCACTGCGGGGCTGAAGCCCCCCCGGCAGACGCTATAGCATGGGGTCATTGCTGAAATTGGTTGCATCTTTCCTGCTTAGTGGTTTAGTGCACGCAGAAGTTTGTTAACCATTATTTAAGGTTGCTGATCAACATAAATGAAACAATTGACAGGAAATTCAGTCTGGAAATAAAGCCCAACTTTTTAATGGAGAGGGCGATTAACCAGGGGAACAATTTACTTCTCCACCAATGGCCATTTTAAAATCAAGAATGGCTGGTTTTCTGAAAGACCTACTCTTGTTCAAATGGGAATTATTTTGAGGACGTTCTGGGCCTGTGTTCTCCAGGAGATCAAAGTAGCTGATCATAGTGCTCCTTTCTGGTGTTATGATCTCCGAGGCAGTGAAGAGATCTAAACATTCTCCTGTTGTCCTATAATCAATCCTTCATCTCTTTGATTTGCGGCATCCACTCAGCCTTAACCTTGCATTATGGTGCCATTGAAATGAGCTGTCAGATGTGCGCTGCTGATTTTAATAGTAATTTTTTTAGTACATGTGTAGGGAAGATTTTTTGGAAAACAAAACCCCTAGACCCAAGAGTACTAGAAGATACGTCAGATTTCTGCAAGTTTTCCTAACATGATGTATCAGCACAGGAGGAGACTATTTTACAGAGGACTGGAACTAGTGACCACTTTATTATTTGCATTGCAGTAGCACCTACGAGCACCGGTCACAGTCCAGGAGCCCATTGTGTTAGATGCTGCACAAACACTGCCCAAAAAGACACCTTACAGTCTATGCCATCTCTTTGTGCTGAAATGCATTGATCCTACAGCAGTTTTTGAAGTTTATTCAGTCCATACATTTTGTATTTTTAAATATAGAATCTCAGTGTTGTAGCGAGTAACTTTCAATTTTTCTTTTTTTTTAAATGACTAACAGAGTGAGCTAGATCCTTGTCCCTTCTCTGGCCCCGTTATGCCAGTGAAAGGACTGGAGCAGTGTCAAGGCGTTCTAAAAATCCTGGCTCCATCTGAGGGAGGGGGAGGACTACTCCGGTGCAGTTATTGAGAAAGTTGGGTTGCTTTCAGAGGACCTCCTTGCATGTGCTGGAGTAGGGGGCCATGTTGGGTGCAGGAGGGCCATTTTGGGAGCAGGGATGCAGAGATTCCTGTCAGCGCTGTGACCTAGAGGCAGCTAGGGCCAGGTTGCCATAACTGAACAGGCCACCAGGTTATGCTGGAGCAGCTCAGGAGCACAAGAGAGCAAACCCTTAGTCCCCTTCCCTAGGGGCTGCAAGTTCTGTGCTGCACCTGGCACAGCACAGACCCTCAGACCGTGCTTGTCAGTGTTCTAGCCTCTCCTATGAATAGCACACAGGATATTAGACTCTTTATTTTTTTACACTTGCACAAATTATGGCAAATGTTAGGGGAAAGTGAAGGTGCTATGAGTGTGTGTGTGTGCGGGGGAATGAGCATAAGTGGGGAAAGACTGGCAGGCCCTTGGGAATTGTTGGTTTTTACTTATTTTTAAGAGCTCACCTTGAGGAGTAACCGAAACTGCTGTTTAACTAAGTTTTTGTGGATGAATTTCCTAGCTTTTTTAAAAGAAAATCCATGTCAATAAATCAGACGCCACGTTCAGCAAAGCACGTAAATGTACACTTATTTAAGAGCTCCCGCTGTGAGATGCTCCTATTTAGGGTTACCATACGTCCGGATTTTCCCGGACATGTCCGGCTTTTGGGGGCTCAAATCCCCGTCCGGGGGGAAATCCCCAAAAGCTGGCCATGTCCGGGAAAATCGGGAGGGCTGGGTGGTGCTCGGCCGGGGCCGGCGGTGCGGGGCCGGTGCGGGGCCGGGGGCATGGTGCCGGGCCGGGAACTAGGGGTGCAGTGCCGGGCGCGGGGCCGGCCGGGGAGCCGGGGGCGCGGTGCCGGGCCGGGGTCCGGGCTGGGAGCCGGTCAGCCGGGCCCGCGGGGAGCCGGGCCCGCGGGGAGCCGGGCCGGCGGGGAGCAGGTCAGCCGGGCCCGCGGGGAGCCGGGCCGGCGGGGAGCCGGGCCGGCGGGGAGCGGGGAGCCGGGCCGGCGGGGAGCAGGTCAGCCGGGCCCGCGGGGAGCCGGGCCCGCGGGGAGCCGGGGAGCCGGGCCCGCGGGGAGCCGGTCAGCCGGGCCCGCGGGGAGCCGGGCCGGCGGGGAGCAGGTCAGCCGGGCCCGCGGGGAGCCGGGCCGGCGGGGAGCAGGTCAGCCGGGCCCGCGGGGAGCCGGGCCGGCGGGGAGCAGGTCAGCCGGGCCCGCGGGGAGCCGGGCCGGCGGGGAGCAGGTCAGCCGGGCCGGCGGGGAGCCGGGCCGGCGGGGAGCCGGTCAGCCGGGCCCGCGGGGAGCCGGGCCGGCGGGGAGCAGGTCAGCCGGGCCCGCGGGGAGCCCGGGGGTGCGCCGGGCCGCCGGGGGCCGGCAGTGCTGGGCGGGCTGGGGGTGG
Source organism: Malaclemys terrapin pileata (assembly GCF_027887155.1). NCBI lineage: Eukaryota > Metazoa > Chordata > Testudines > Emydidae > Malaclemys > Malaclemys terrapin. The sequence goes on from NC_071511.1 coordinate 49,993,022, forward strand.
TCGGCCGGGGCCGGCACCCCAGGGCCCGAGCCGACCCAGGCTGGAGCCGCCGGGGGGCCAGCCTGGGCCGCGCCTCCTCCTCCCCACACCCCCCTTACCTGCTTCAGGCTTCCCGCGAATCAAATGTTCGCGGGAAGCAGGGGAGGGGGCGGAGACTTTTGGGAGGGGGCGGGGTTGGGGCGGGGGTATGGGCGGGGCTGGGGCGGGGCCGGGGGCCGTGGAGTGTCCTCCATTTGGAGGCACAGAATATGGTAACCCTACTCCTATTATGAGATGGGTTTGATTCGGCCCTCGGATTTGTTGGTTTCTGCTGGAGTACAAGTCTAATGCCTCTAGCCACAGAAAGACTGATTGGGGGAAGTCAGGTGCCATAGTGCAAGGCAGGGCCGGCTTTAGGCCAATTCAGCCGAATCGGCTGAATTGGGCCCCGCACTAAGAAGGCCCCGTGCCACAGCTCTCCACCCCGCCCCCAGCTCACTTCCCCCTCCTCCCCTCCCCTACATGCTCCGCCCCCTGCTCCTCCCCCGCCCCTGCTTCCCGCGAATCCGAGGTTCGCGGGAAGTCTGAAAAGAAGCAGGGGTGGGCAGGCAGCACCTGGTAAGCTGAGTCAGGGGTGTGGGAGGGGGACTTGAGAAGCGCTCCGGTGAGGCGCGGCCCAGTCCGGCCCTGGCCGAGCACCTCCGGCCCCAGCAGCTCCGGCCCCAGGGGCGCCGGCCCCGGTTCTGGCCGAGCACGCTCGGCTCGGGTCCGGCCCAGGCCCCGCAGCTCGGCTCGGCTCCGGCCCCCGCAACTCAGCTTGGGCCTGGCCTGGCCCAGCCCGGCCCCTGTGGCTCAGCTAGGGCCCGGCCCCCGCGGCTTGGCTCGGCTCGGGCCTGGCCCCTCGGTCCAGGCCCGGCCCGGCCCCCTGGCCCGGCTCGGGTCCGGCCCGTGTCTGGCCCCCCGGCCTGGCTCGGGTCCGGTCCGGCTCGGGCCTGGCCCCCCGGCTCAGCTCCAGCCCGGCCCCGGCTCAGCGGCTCCGGGCCAGACCCAAGCCCCACGACCCCAGCTGGAGCTCCGGCTGGAGCGCAGCCCGATTCCTGGGGGCGGGGCTTGCGGCAAGCCATGCCCCCAGGAATCGGGCCCCGCTCTTGCTAAAGCCGGCCCCGGTGAAAGGTATTACAACACTTACTGGCCAGTTTGCTCATGAAGCTAGAGAATTCTCTGATTCTGACCCATCATGCTCCTGCTGGTGGAAAGCTAACAACTGTCTTCTCTCTTGAGGGGCAGGGGAGAGAATTCCTCTGCTAGGGTGACCAGATAGCAAGTGTGCAAAATAGGTACCCTTTTGGGGGGGAAGGAATAGTTGCATATATAAGACAAAGCCCCTAATATTGGGATGGTCCCGATAATATCAGGACATCTGGTCATCCCAGGCTTGGCTGAGGCTGCAAGGGGGTGCAGTTTTTGCTGCCCTGCAGTTGCCTCAAGGCCCAGTAAGCTGAATGCGGCTGGTGTGTGAGGGGGAAAGAGGAAGTGGAAGCTATGGGGGAAGGGGAAGGGCTAAGTCTGCCAGGAAGGCTGGGCTGCATGCAGATAAGAACTGGACCATGCATACCTCCACAGCTAGCCTGTCCTAATCTGATTTATGGGACATCCCTTGGTACGTGCTTGGGGAGAGGAGTTTTACTCACTGACATGGTGGAGCAATTGCTCCAAGGCCTTTCAGAAGGCAGCGTTTCTGAACAGGACTTGGCTCCTAAGAAATGGCCTTTAGGTGTAGGAATGAGCCAGCAGGAGCTGGAGCACTGGAACCTAGTAGCCAAAGGCACTGGCTGCAAGCCAGGGCAGGGCACGGTGGCTTCAAATTAGAGCAGAGGGAATAATTCATAGGGATTGAATTAACTGGCATGTTTGCTTCTCTTTGGGTTTTCGGCTTGTCCGCAATTGGATCATGCTTCCCTTGATTCGTTATTCTTCACTGAATGTCTCTAGTCCACCGAGTTACGTGGCACACAGTGGCAATTTCCCACCGTGGAGGGGGATTGGGCATTGGCTGAGGCAGGTCCTGTGCCAGAACCCCCACCTGAGGGAGGCGGTTTGTCGGCATGGCAGAGAGAGGGGGCGTGGCAAAGTGGCTCCGTCACGGGGTGGGCAAACTTTTTGGCCTGAGGGCCGCATTGGGTTTTGTAAATTGTATGGGAGGGCCGGTTAGGGGTGGGGGTCATGGCCTGGCCCCCAACTCCTATCTGCCCCCCCCCCCCGGACTCCTGCCCCATCCAACCCCCTTGTTCCCTGATGGGACCCCTGCCCCATCAACCCCCCCCCACTCCCTGTCCCCTGACCGCCCCTGAACCCCCGCCGCCCCATCCAATCCCTCCTCTCATTCCTGATGGCCCCCCCAGGACCTCTACCCCATCCAACCACCCCTTCTCCCTGTCCCCCGACTGCCCCCAGAACCCCTGCCCCTGACTACCCCCTGCTGCCCCATCCAGCCCCCCATCCTTCCTGACTGCCCCCCTCCCAGGGACCCCTGCCCCCATTCAACCCCCTGTTCTCCCCCGGGACCACCCCAACCCCTATCCACACCCCTGCCCCCTGACCACCACCCCAAACTCCCCTGCCCTCTATCCAACCCCCCCTGCCCCCTTACTGTACTTACTGGAGCACTGGTGGCTGGAACCGGGCCACGCTGCCGCCGCCAACACACAGCACAGAGACCGGGTCAGGCCCAGCTCTGCAGCTGCACTGCCCCAGGAGCTCACAGCCCTGCTGCCCAGAGCATTGCGCCGGCGGCGGAGTGAGGAGTGAGGCTGCGGGGGAGAGGGAACAGCGTGGGAGGGGCCAGGGCTAGCCTTCCAGGCCAGGAGCTCGGGGGCCAGGCAGGACGGTCCCGCAGGCCGGATGTGGCCCACGGGCCGTAGTTTGCCCACCTCTGCTCCATCACACCAGATGTCCACTGGCACAAGGTCTAGGGGTAAGGAATCGGACTTGGTGCATTGCCATCCTGACCCAACCCTAGCTATTTTTAATTCCTGTAAATCTGCTCAGCCAAAACCTGAGCCATTGTTTTCTGACTTCTGATCCAACTACTGTAGCATCTCAGTGCCTCTCCATCTTTAAAGTAGAACAGGAGTACTTGTGGCACCTTAGAGACTAACAAATTTGTTAGTCTCTAAGGTGCCACAAGTACTCCTGTTCTTCTTTTTGCGGATACAGACTAACACGGCTGTTACTCTGAAACTCATCTTTAAAGTATTTCCCCTCACGCCAGCCGTGATGTAGGGCCGTGCTGTTAGCCCCCCTGGACAGATAACAATAGTTAACACCCGGCTCTTACATCGCGCTCTTTGTCAGTAGATCTCTCAGTTGCTGTAAAAGGAGGTCAAGTTCATTATTCCAAGTTTACAGATGGGGAAACCGAGGCACGGAGAGACTAAGGTGGTGTCTCCACTGTAAACACAGCGTGTGACTGAAGCTCATGTAGACATACCCAAGCTGGCTTTAATCTAGCGTGCTCAGATCTTAAAGCAGTGAAGCCCTGGCAGCAGTGCTGTCAGGCCCAGAACCCTGGGGAATTACTGAGGTGGCTAACCCATGCTGCCATGCCTGCTCTGGTACCCGAGTGAGCTAGATTAAAGCTTGCTTGGTTGTATCTGTGGGAGCTACAGTCACATCCCAGGATTGCACTAGACACGTACCCTGAGGGTGTGTCTACACCGCACTTAAACACCTGCGACTGGCCCCGTGCCAGCTGCCTTGGGCTAAGAGGGTCTGTTTAATTGCTGGGTCCCTCCCACCTTGCAGGGTCCTAGAGCCTAGGCTGCAGCCCAAGCCTCTGCACAGCAATTAAACAGCGAGCCCTGTGAGTCAGTTGGCAGGTGCTAGCCAGGGGTTTTTAACTGCAGTGTAGACACACCCTAAGTCAAGTGACTTGCCTGAGATCACCCAAGAAGTCTGTGGTAGAGTAGGGAACGGAGCCCAGGTCTCCCAATGCCCACGTTAGTGCCCTAACCACTAGGCAAGTTTGCCCTTTTTTAGTGGGTGCTTTGTATGAGCACTGTGTGCGTGTTTCCCTTTACAGAGCCTCACTCCCAGGTCTTTACCCTCTTCTACTGCTGCTTTGAGTGATACTTTGCTTATTGCAGTGTGCCTGAGGTAATGCAGTTTGGAAAAGGGATGACAAAAAGAAATAAAAAAAAGAAAGAAAGTAGCCGAAGACCAAAATATTTAGAACTGGTGATGAAAACATACAATCTGGGATTGTTCTGGGGATGAAGTCAGCCCAGTCTTTCCCGCTAATACTCGCTTGGACTAAAAAGCACAATATTTAGTTTTGCGGTCGCAATTGGTATTTTTTACAGCTGCAGTGAATAAACAAGGCTGTAGTTTATTGGGAACTTGAGCTTGCTCTCGACAAAAGACATTTTCCCTGCTGAGGATGCAATGAGCTCCTGGTAGCTGGAAGTGCTATCATTGTAATGGACTATGTGCCAAATGCAGTTCTCTTTCCAGCTAAGTGCAGACACCAGGATCCTAGGCCTAACCTTAAGGCCTGATTTGAGTTCAGCGATAGGCATAGGGCTAAGAGATCTCCCAGGGGGTCTATGGAAGCAATGGACAACTGGCTATGTCCCATTTACTGCTCCAAAACTTCTACCTAACACGGTAGAGAAGAATTAAAATAGTTTCCAGTGTCATGCATCGTGCAGTATTTTAAATTATAAACTTGGCCTACATTGCACAGAGTCAGAGCTGGGATTTTAGTGTGGTGGTTTGGGGAAGGAAGTATCATTTAACGTACCACTGGCATGAAGTTATTGGGTATGAGGAGTAAAGGAGAGGATCAAGCATTCCAGTGCCCTTTTAAATTATAATATGCCATAGTTGATACCCGGCACTTTTCAGCAGTAGATCTCAAAGCACTTTACAAAGGTCAGTGTCATGATCCCTGTTTCACAGGTGGAGAAACTGAGGCACAGAGAGGGGCAGTGACTTGCCCAGGGTCATTCAGCACACCAGCAACGGAGCTGGGAGTAGAACTCAGCTGTCCTGAGTCCTAGTCCTTGCTCTATCCACCAGGCCACACTGCCTCAATTAAAAAATCTAGGGACAAATTCTGTGGTCTTTACTCGGGCAGAATTCCTTTTGACGTCAGTGGGAGTGTGGGCCATCCCTCTGAACAAACCCCCAGCAATCCCTTTGGGTTTGGGGTTTATTTCAGGGATAACCACACTAAAATAGACTAGCAAAGACTGTGGCCACATTTTCTTCTCAGACCAAACAAGGTAAATAGCATTAGCAATATGTTACCAATAGGGCAACATCATTTCTGCACAGCTCCCTGGCTTGCCCTCTACTCCCACTGCTGCTCCCCTCCCAGCCCCTTCCTGAGGCTTTGGGCCACAGTCACTAGTACGGTTCAGCTGGTTTGCCATGGGGTTTAGGGTGCCTTTGCGTTACGAGGGCAAGGTAAAGGAGGAAGAATGTGGGTTTATGAGGCCAACTACATTTAGGTGTAGAGAAGCCTGAGTTTCCACATGCATGCCCCACAACTACCCTCAGATCCCCCATGGACTCTGTGCCTGGGCTTTAATTCTGAGATGTACTCCTAGGAGCCCAGGCAAAGGGAAGCGAAGGTGGGGCTGTAAGCCATCTTTGCACTGCCTGGATTCCAGGCGGGCTAGAGGTTGCAAATTAGAGCAGCCCCGGGGATTACCTTTAGGGTGTGTGTCAGCCCAGAACCTCCATAGATTCATGTGCTTTGGAGAATCCCCTTCCATCCCCTTCCTCCACCTGGGGTCACGAGTAAGGTGGACTATGTCATGGCTGCGAGGGAGCTGTGCTAGAAAATGGATTGAAGGTTTCAAGAGGGGTGGGTGGAATCCTGCTATGCCCTGTTCACATTGGGGCCTGGGATGAGGCAGCGTGTGGCTCTTGTCCATAAATATTGTTTTGCTGAGAGGTACTGTTGCTGCAGGAACTGCCACCATCTCTGGGATTGAATGTGAGTGCCCCCTTCCATTAACATACCTGGCAGGGTGAGTGAATCACAAAACCGAAGACAAAAGGGGGTTGTGAACCCTCCCAGCTGTTTGTAACTGAATGGGTGCTTTTGATGAGTTGTATGTGAGAGAGAAAGAAAAAAGATGACAGATAATCAGGAAAGACTCAGAGTGACACAGACAACCTGAAGGATCAGCTGAAAGCAGTGATTTCCCTACACCCCCCCTGAATTTTCCCAACACCCCCCCAGTTTTGTGAACTAGTTACCAGGGCCTGCACCAGGCAACCAAGCACATGCTTGGGGCAGCACCTGGTAAGGGGCAGATAATCTTGGGGTAACGGGGAGCAGCGCGGCGCAGCATTCCACGGGGGGGGGCACTCTGGCGGCGCAGTGATCGGCGAGGGGGCGCGGCGCTCAGGAAGGGGGGGACCAGATTGTATTTACATTCACACCTAATCTACCTAGGTATCCAGCAAACAGAGCTGTGTTGCCCAAGTGATAGATTTTGGTTGGGGTTGGATTACATATCACTTGAATGGGGGGGGGGGGAAGGGAAGAGATGAAATGTTGTTGTTCTTATTGTATGAGTAAAGGGCAGTAGAACTGTACTTAGCCTGTGCTGATTGAGGGCATCAAGAGAGAGGGTGGGGACCTGTCCTCCTCCACTGTTTAAAGACAGAGCTGATTAGGCTCCATAGATAGTCTTTTGTTCTGTTAAGTGAAAACTGCAGCTGAAATCACTGATAATCAGGTCTAAGTGCTTAGTCCTGCTGTGGGCACAGTGTTTGTGTGGAAGAGATGGCCCAGACTGCACCAGCAGCAAGGTCCCCCCCTTGAGAGCTCAGCTGAAATCACTGAGAGCTGGGTGGAACCTCAAGAGACCAACTCGCAGAGGTCACAGTGGCAGGTGGCAGCAGAAGGTGACTGCACAGGGGCATTGGCAACAGCGTGGTGGAGTGAACGGTAGCACAACAAACAGCAGTAGCCAGAGAGAACAGTGAGCAACTGGAGGAACAAGCAAGGTGCCTTCTTGCCCCCGACCTGGGAGGTGTACTCACGTGAAAGCACTTCTGAACTCTAAGTCTCCACTGACCAAGGACAACACCGGTTAGTGGGGTGTGGTGGAAGGAAAAGTGAGGGGCATGTTAAATAAACATTTGTTTGTTGGACTATATTTTAGTGACTTTGCTCCAGAATGCTAGATTTGTGACTGGGAATGAAAACTTACATAAATATGTTTCCTAGTAGGCCAAGATTTTTAAAATGCATTATTTGCCAAGGTTGTTATCTCACGTCGTTGCTATCTTGAGAGGTCATGATGTTGGGGAGTTTCTGTTCTAAACATTTTTATTATTATAATTCATTTTTACTAGGGTTACCATATTTCAGCAAGCAAAAAAGAGGATGGGAGGAGCCCCGCCCCTGCCCCTCCCACTTCCTGCCCTCCTCAGAACTCTCAACCCTCTCCCTGTTCCTTGTCCCCTGACTGCCCCCTCCTGAGACCCTCCCCCCATCCTAACTGGCCCCCTAGGACCCTACCCCCTACCTGTACCCTGATTGCCCCAACCCTTATCCACACCCCCACCCCCAGACAGACCCCTGGGACTCCCACGCCCCATCCAACCACTCCCCGCTCCCTGACAGCCCCCCCCCAGAACTCCCGACCCATTTAAACCCCTCTGCTCCCTGTCCCCTGACTGCTCCAATCCCTCTCCCCACCCCTGCCCCCTGACAGCCTCCCCCAGAACTCCCAACACCCCCCCCGCTCCTTGTCCCCTGACTGCCCCCTCCTGGGACCCCTGCTCCTAACTGCCCTCCAGAACCCCACCCCCTACCTAAGCCTCCCTGTTCCTTGTCCCCAAACTGCCCCCCAGGATCCTACCCCCTACCTGTACCCTGACTGCCCAAAACCTTCTCCACCCCCCCAAAAAAGCCCCCCCCCGAACTCCTGACCACCACCCCCCCGTCTCGACTGCCCCCTCCAAAATCTCCCTGCCCCTTCTCCTGCCCCCTGGCCCCCTTACCCCGCCGCTCAGAACATGGTGTTGGGCTCTGTGCGGAGCCGGACACGTAGCTGCGCTCCCCAGCACAACACACAACCCGGTCCCTGCCCCTGCACAGTGCTGCCGGAGCGGGGCGCTGGGCTGCAGGGGAGGAGGAGCTGCCGAGGCCCGATGCAAATGGCCAGGCAGGCCAGCCGGCTCAGAATGCAGGGAGGGAGGCGGGGAGGAGCAGCTCTACAGCTGCTCTGGAGTCCAGCCCGGCAAGCTGCGGGGGAAGGGGTCTGGCTGCCAGAGCCCCATGCGAGCGGCTGACTTTCCTGCAGCCCTCCCAGCCGCGCCTCGCTCTGCATGGGGGGGAAATCCCGGACATTTTTAGTGACTTACAAATCCCCCCCACCCCCCCGACGCTATTTTTAACACAAAAAGGAGGACATGTCCGGGTAAATCCGGACGAATGGTAACCCTATTTTTACATAAGAATGGTCATACTGGGTCAGACCAATGGTCCATCTAGCCCAGTATCCTGTCTTCCGACAGTGGCCAATGCCGGGTGCCCCAGAGGGAATGAACAGAACAGGGAATCATCAAGTGATCCATCCCCTGTTGCCCATTCCCAGCTTCTGGCAAACAAGCTAGGACCACTCAGTGCATGGTGTTGCATCACTCCCCATCCTGGCTAATAGTCACTGATGGACCCCAGAAATGTATCTAGTTCTTTTTTAAATCCTGTTATAGTTTTGGTCTTCACAGCATCCCCTGGCAAAGAGTTCCACGGGTTGACTTATGTTGTGTGAAGCAGTACTTCCTTTTGTTTTTCTAAAACCCGCTGCCTATTAATTTCATTGGGTGACTGCTAGTTCTGGTGTTATGTGAAGGATTAAATAACATTTCCTTATTCACTTTCTTCACAGCAGTCAAGATTTTATAGACCTCTATCATATCCCCCCTTAGTAGTCTCTTTTCTAAACTGAAAATTCCCAGTCATTTTAATCTCTGCTCCTGTTTCATACCCCTACTCATTGTAGTTGCCTATTTCTGTACCTTTTCCAATTCCAATATATCTTTTTTGGGATAGGGTGACCAGATCTGCACACAGTATTCAAGGTGTGCATGTACCATGGATTTACATAGAGGCAATATGATAGTTTCTGTCTTCTTATCTATCCTTTTCTTAATGATTCCCAGCATTCTGTTTGCTTTTTTGACTGCTGCTGCACATTGAGTGGATGTTTTCAGAGAACTATCCACAATGACTCCAAGATCTTTCTTGAGTGTTAACAGCTAATTCAGACTCCATTTTGTATGTATAGTTGAGATTGTTTTCCAATGTGCATTACTTTGCATTTATCAACACTGAATTTCATCTGCCATTTTGTTGCCCAGTCACCCAGTTTTGTGAGATCCCTTTGTAACTCTTCGCAGTCTGCCTGGGACTTAACTATCTTGAAGAGTTTTGTATCATCTGCAAATTTTGCCACCTCACTTTTTACCCATTTTTCCAGATCATTTATGAATATGTTGAACAGTAATGGTCCCAGTACTGACCCCTCAGGGATACCACTATTTATCTCTCCCCATTCTGAAAACTGACAATTTATTCCTACCCTTTGTTTTCCATCTTTTAACCAGTTACTGATCCATGAGAAGACTTCCCTCTTATCCCCTGAGGGCTTACTTTTCAAAAGTCAATTTAAATTAAATACTTTTTTAAAATTTTATTTTTTTAGAAATCAAGACCTATTGTGTTTTGGTGTAACCTGCATTATCCTTCTGTTAAATTTGCATTATCCTAACAAAACATTTACTTTATTCATATCTCTTTTATATGTTGCAGGTTAAAGTGAAAATGAAAAGACAAAAAACAGTACAATAATTTTTCCACTCAAAGGCCTCAAAAACTAACTAAGGTGAAGAACACATCAAGAACCAAGAATATATCAACATGTCATCTGAAGGTTCAAGTGGTATATCTACAGCTGACCAGCCCAAAGCACAAATACAGCTACCTACTGAAGAAACAGTGTCTCCAAAACCTAAAGCAGTTCCCAATGTTTGTCGGTCAAAGTGTTCCCATTTATTGAAGTTACAAGAGATAGCTACTGGTGCACCTCTTGCAAAAAAGCTTACGAAGAAGGAACGCTTCCCAATACTATAATTGGTAAAAGTGTAGGAGCTTGGTTTGTCAAACGGATCAGCAAAACCAATGCTGACAAACTACGTGAAAAGGTTGCAAAAACACCAGGCCTCTGGAGTGTATCAACGTGCAGAAAGCTTGATAAGCCCACTTTCAAAGCCAATTTTAGAAGTACATAATGAGGCTGTTAAGAATGCTGGAGACACAACACAGTTCATGCGAACAAACATGGCTGTGGCATCCTACTTTCTATTTAAGCAAGAGATACCACACACTACAAACCATAGGCCAATGTTAAGTGCATTGTCACTTGTTCATCCTGAAGTTAAACACTTGTTCTGAACAAGACCAGCAAATGCTCACCATCTTTCTGCAAGAAACTCAACTGACTGGCTAGAAGCATGTGGTGCAACAGTAAAAGACTCAACAGTTGAAAAAGTGAAGAACTCTCACCACACTAAAAAAATTTGCATACATAGCTGATGAATGCACCGATGCAAATGAGCATTAAGTATTAAGTCATTGTGTACGTTATCTTGATGTCAGGGGTAGGCCAGTAGATGCATTTCTAGATGTTCAAGTTATAGAAGACACATCGGCTGCATCTGTGACAACCCACATCTTAGAGTTAAATGCTTGTCAACTGGAGCCCAAACAAATGGCTGCTTGTGCATTTGATGGAGCTGCAAACTTCTCTGGAAGACATGGTGGAGTACAAGCTTTGCTCAGAGAAAAGTGTAACCCTAATCTCTCCTGTACACATTGCAGAGGCCACCTACTCCAACTAGCACTAATACGAGCTGCAGAATCTTCAAAAGAAATTTAAAAAGCTATAAATTTAATGTCATTATTCTTTTTTCAGCAAGAGTCCAAAAAGACTGAATATCTTGGAAAATAAAGAAGATACTGGGACTGAAGTTCAAATTAGTCCAACCCTGGGAAAACCCGGTGGCTTTCTCGTGAGCGATCCTTGGCTGTTGTCTTAAAATTACTCCAGCCGTTATTACTGGCTTTGGAAAGCATCTACCAAGATGGGATGGATCTAAGTAGTGAGGCTGGTGGATTACTTTTGCTACTACATTCAGAGAAGACTATTGCCATTCTCTCTCTCGTAAGTCTACTGTTGAAACCACTTGGGTCATTAAACAATGCCATCCAGGCATCTGCTCCAACAGTAGTAGATCTTTGTCCAGCAATAGAAGCTACATTTGGATCAGAGATCTATCCATTGAAAAAGTACTGGAAGAAATAAAGACTTCAGTCCAGAAGTTGACTAATGAAGGCATTTATATTGAAGTGAAGAAGACAAGAAGTGTTTAAGACAACTGAAAAAGTACATAGACTTGATTCTTTAAAATCTACAACAGCAACTTCTAGATTCTACTCAACGTCTATGTAGGTTTTACAGATGCCTGTCCTATAAAACACCAACAGTTGAGTGGAGTGAGGCACTACCACCAATGGGGCTGCTATGCGATTAGGACAGAATAGAGAATTTGAACACAGAGTGGAATATCATATGACGAATGAATGAAGATTTGACTTCAACTTCTTTATCATCACTAGTGGCTCAACCTGATCTTTGTGTTGTGTTTCCTGGGATGAAAGAAGTAGGAATTAATCTCTTGCTACTCCCAGTCACAACAGCTACAGTTGAGCGTTTTTTTTTTGTTTTTTTTTAAATCACTGAATAGAATTTTGTGCTCTGAAAGAAGTCGCCTAATGAACTAATGAGCATATCAACTGAAAGAATGGAAGTACCGGACACACGAGATGCCACCAAAGCTGAATGCATTGCATTCAAGAAGTTCATTAACAAAGTTGTGCAAAATTATAACAAGAAACCAAGAAGGATGTAGACATAGTGCTTCAGAGAAGGCTTGAGTAGCCAACTTTAATTTGTGTGATGATTTTAAAACATGAGTTAAATCTAATAAAATGGTCATGAAACATTTTTCAGTTTTTACTATGGTGCCATACAGCCCACCTTCACCCTCACAGTCTTGCCCCTCATTAGCCCTGACACCCTCACCCCCCGTAAATTCAAACATCTCCCCCTCCCCAATTTCAATTACTGGGGAAGCCACTGGCTGAAAGACAGGTGTCTGACCCTGGAAGAAACCTGGGGAGAGGTTTTTGGGTAGGTGGTGCAGGCTGAAAAGTGTGTTATTTCCCTGAGAAGCGGTTTCCTGCCATTTGGTTCTTTGTGTTCACAGCCACTGGACTTTATGCATTCTTTGTAAATAAACACAATTGCAACAAAGAAATACTTATAACCCATTTCTATTCCTAGCTGGAACAGCCCCAGGGCCCAAAATTTGCCTGCCCACCTGGCTCAAAAAGCGGCAACACTATTTAATAAAACTTAAACCAAAACAAACCATCTCTACATTTGAGGACTTATTTGCCCTCCTCTAATTACAGGGAACATAACTCAGAAATATTTCCGTAGCTCTTCTCTCAAATCACACCCAGAATTGCTTCCCCTGTGATTGGGCCTGTTTGTGTTCATATTCTAGCACATGGATTTCCTGGCAGGAAGGGGCATACAAACCATGAATAGGGCAGAATATTTGCAAGTGCTGAACTCGGGAATATTTGATTTTAAAAAGCAATGCTGATTCAACTAGGGGACCGATACAGTGCCACATGATTGAAACATCTACTCCAAACTAACCAGCGCACTTTGCATATGGAATTATTACAATGGACCAATTGATAACTCCTACAAACAATTCTTGGTCTATCTGCTGAACAATTTTGAACAACAAAAGGAATTGGGGAGAACCGTGAGCTCCCCTCAGACAATTCACAAAGGGAAGATGAGGCAAAAATCAAGGTGTTCTCGTGACAGTCAGTTAATTATGACAATCCTGGGTTCTCAACTGGAGGTCATGATCAGGTGTTGAGGGCTTACATCCAGCATGTCCATCTAATATTACTAAACGGGAGTGCGTTCCCTGCTAGCAGGGGGGGGGGGGGGGGGGGGCTATTGGGTCCCAGTGTGGAAAAGAGAGTCCCAATTTGGAAAAGGCTGAGAAGCAAACTGACTCTTACAAATAGTTTGCCCTGCACAGTTGGGGTGACGGAATCCAAAACGATCACATGAAAAAATAAATAAAGCATGTACAAAAATTCTCTCCATGGTCTCAGCGGGATGGCTCATTGGTGGTAAATGTTGATTTATGGGCCTTGACTCTCTGTTCAGGGTTGAGCGTATATACAGATCACTGCCAAGCCAAACCCCACCTCTGTGGCCATCAAACCCCAGGAGACCAATAGATTCCAGTCTGTTAGAAAATAATTACCTTTCTAGGTGTCTTCAACTAGTCCCTCTTGAAAATCATGCTCCAATTAGAGTGTGCTGAATAAAAATGCTTTGGATGTCCGTCTGGCCTGCAGATTAGCCCCAGATGTGCACCAGCAACAGGTGTTATTGCATTAAACATCACAGCAATCAGTCCTGAGTATGTCATGGTTTTTAAGATGTCAGAACTTTTTCTTCAGCAAGAAAGCTCATAGAGCTCATAGTAAGTGATTTGTGCTAAATTAACTACGGGGGGTTCAATTCATTTTAACAGCTTCTCCAAACGTTGCATCTAATAGTTTGCAAAACAGGTGGTTAGGCCTTATAGTTACCTGGTTTAACTATTCCCAAATTGTTACCGGAGTGTGGATGCTGCTATATGGACATAAAAGTGTTTATACCATTATAGATTATTCCTGTATGGGATGGGGAATAAGATGTTCCAGTGAAAGGCACATTTTTACCAGTATAACTGCATCCAGACTAGGGGTTGTGTTGGTATAACTATTTCAGTTAAAAAAAACCTCATACTCCTCCCCTCCCCTCCCCTCCCCCCACCCCCACCCCCACACAACTGAAACAGTTATATTGGTACAAAGACCTTAGTTTTTTTTTGGCAATGGCTATTGTCAGATTGAGCTGCAAACATCCAGGGAATTGATGTACTTACTAGCTGATAAACGCAGAATTCAGACAATCGAACTGCCAATGTTTGGAAGCTGGGCCACGTGCAGCATAGCTTCCAAATCCCACTTGCCCCTCACCTCTCACCCATTAATCTAATCAGCCAAGATACCTGGAAGCAAGGGCTTCCCACCCCTAAACCCACTGTCTGTATGCGTGAACGCATGCTTGCACTTTTTCTCTATTTGGTAGAATGTGTGAGCCTGCACATGGGATCCTCCTCTCTTGGTTAGTAGAGCTGCATCTCTAGCTTACAGGGTGAATACAGTATCTGGGTTTTTTAAAGGTGCCCAGCCTTTCAAGGCTGCTTCAGACCCCATCAGGAGTCATGAGATCCCCACTAGCTCTTCCAGTGCCACCCAAAACCTCCCTCCATCGCAGCCTCGAGCCCCCACATCCTGACAACTTCTACCCTATACCAGCACCACCCACCGCCACCACCGCAATACACAGCCAATCGGACTTACCCCCCCACATAACCTCAAAGCACCTCCACTCTCAATAGAGAATAGATCACATTCTTTCTACTCTGGTAATTTTATGGTCAGTCTCGGGATTTTTTTCTTAAAGTGCCAGCTCCTGGAGTCAGGTGACTACATAAGAACTTTTATTAAAAAAAAAAAGAAGTTTCTAGTTCTAGAGGTTTGTAAAGAAAAGTGAGACCTGAAGGTTCAAAATCCAGAAGGTAATTAAAAGGGACCCCAAATGTGTGGTTAAAAAACAAACAAACAAAAAAAACTCTTGATTTTGAATGTATGGGGGTTGGCAACATTGTAAACCCCCCACTGATTGCACCCCAAACCCACCCCATACAGAGCCTCTGCACCAATTGAACCCCAAACTCATCCAATACAGAGCCACACCATCCCCAACCATTGCACTCCAAACCCACTCCAAAGAGCCACTACACCCCACCCATTGCACCCCACACCCACCCCATACAGAGCCTTCTACCCCCACCCACTGCATCTGAAACCCAACCCATAAAAAGCCACCCAACCCCCACCAATTGCACCCCAAAGCCACCCCATACAGAGTGTCCTAACGCCCACCCATTACATTCCAAACCCACTGCATACAGAGCCACCCAACTGCCACCCAGTGCACCCCAAACCCACCCCATTTAGAGACACCGACCCCACCCATTGCACCCGAAATCCACCCCATACAGAGCCACCCAACCCAACTCATAGAGCCACACCCGCCCATGACACTACCCCATACACAGCCACCCACCCCCACCCATTGCATCCAAAACCCAACCCACTGCACCCTACCCAGAGCGACCCCACCTCAAACCATTGCACCCAAAACCCACCCCATACAGAGCCACCCACCCATTGCACCCCAAACTGACCCCAGAGCCGCCCAACCCCCAACCAATGCACCCAAACCCACCCCATATATCCCCACAAATTGCATTCCAAACCCACCCCATACAGAGCCCTGAACCCCCACCCCTTCCACCACAAAGCCACGCCACACAGAGCCACCCCACAGAACCCCAAACCATTGCACCTTAAATCCACCCTGTACAGAGCCACCCCACCCACTGTACCACAAACACACCCCATCTAGAGCTACCCCATCCCACTACACCTCAAATCCACCCTATTTAGAGCCACCCCACACCCATGCTAGAGCCACCTCACCCCACACACTGCACCCCAAACTCACCCCATTCATAGCTATCCCACCCCCCCATTGAACCCCAAACCCACCCCCTACAGAGCCACCCCACCCCCACCGTACCCAAAACCCACCCCATACAGAGGTACCAACACCCACCCAATTTACCCCAAACCTACCCCAGATAGAGCCACCTTAGCCCTCCCATTGCACCCCAAACCCACCCATACAGAGCCACCCAAACCCACCCCATAGAGAGCCACCCACACACTGCACCCCAAACCCATCCCACACAGAGCCACCCCACCCCCTGTCCATGGCAATACCCCATAAAGAGCCACCCACACTCACCCATTGCATCCAAAACCCAACCCATATAGAGCCACTGCACCCCACCCCAAATTCACCCCATAAAGAGCCATAAAGATTTTGGATGGGTAGATGCTACCACCACCCAAGTGCAGAACCCTCTTGAGAGCCCAGGAAGGAACACTTGTGGGGTACCTTCAAGCCCTTTCATCCCCACCCCCCTTCCAGGGAAGAGCTGAGAAAGAAAGAAAGAAAGAAAGAAAGAAAGAAATCAGCTGTTGCCACCAACTAATTAAACAACATGTGCACAAATCTCTTAAAACACAAAAATCCAATTTTGTTCTTAAAAAAGATAAATTTTATTAATAAAAAAAAGAAAGAAAATGCATCTGGAAGCTCAGGCTATTGTTAGATTAAAAGAGCAATTACAAGGATTAAGCACCACAAATAGCTTTCTTGAGGTCCAGTTTAAAGGTTACAAGGAAAACAACAGAGGGTCCTGTGGCACCTTTGAGACTAACAGAAGTATTGGGAGCCTAAGCTTTCGTGGGTAAGAACCTCACTTCTTCAGATGCAAGGAAAACAAAAGCATCTGGGGTTAGTACAGAGAAGTCCACAAGCCATACAGAACTAAAAAGAGATAAACCTAATCAAGTCTTCCAAGACATTGCCTGATCTACTTACATATCTGGTTTCATATGCTCTAATAAATTTGTTAGTCTCTAAGGTGCCACAAGTACTCCTGTTCTTTTTACATATCTGGGGCTTTAAATGAGTAGTTTCTAGGTATGATACTGAAGATTTTTCCCTACCTGGCCCAAGTTCTCACAGCATAGCTCTGTCTTGGCCGTCTCTCTCCCAGGGGAGAACAACAGACAGATAAAAGGGGAGTCTTTCTTTCAATTTTAAAAAGTTCTAGTCTTCCCATTGGCTCTTTTGGCCCGGTGCCCACTCACTTCCTTTTACCTATGCATAGCAGTGAGACTTTTTAACTCTTTACAGTAGTACAATTATAGAGCAGCTGCTAAGAGGGATTTTATAGCTGCTGGCACTCTGTAAAAGGGAGCTAACCCCTCTTCATTTCTCAAAACCACCTATTGCACCACAAACACACCCTATAAAGAGCCCCCACACCCACCCACTGCACCCAAACCATGCCACACAGAGCCTCCACACACCAAACCACTGCACCCCAAACCTACCCCATACAGAGCCACCCAATCCCCCACACCCTGCACCCCAAACCCACCCCAGTCAGCCCACCCCACTGCACCCCAAACATCACCACACAACCCCCACCCATTGCACTCCCAACCCATACAGAGCCACCCTATCCCCACCCACTGCACTCAAAACCCACCCCATACAGAGCCATTGCACCACAAACACACCCCATATAGAGCCCCCACCACATACAGAGCTCCCTAACCCCCACCCATTGCACTCCAAACCCAACCCATACACAGCCATCCCACCCACTGCACCCAAAACCCACCCCATACAGAACCATCACACCCCAAACCCACCCCTACAGAGCTTCCTAACCCCCACCCATTACACCCCAAACCTACCCTGTATAGAGCCACCCCACCCCTACTCATTGCACCCCAAGTCCACCCCATACAGCCCGACCCATTGCACCCCAAACCAATATAGCGCCACCCACCTAACCCCTTATACCCCAAACCCACCCCATTCATAGCTACCGCATCCCACCCCATATAGAGCGGCCCCGCCCTGCTACCGAAGGCCCCGCCCCACCCCGCCCCCGAGCCGGGCGGCCCTGGGCTCAGAGCGGCGGCGGCAGGCTGAGGGGACGCATCTCAGCGCCGCGCGACCAGCCCGACTCGGCCGGGATCCGCCTCACCCCGGCCCCGCAATGGGCTGCACCGTGAGCGCCGAGGACAAGGCGGCGGCCGAGCGCTCTAAGATGATCGACAAGAACCTGCGCGAAGACGGCGAGAAGGCGGCGCGGGAGGTCAAGCTGCTGTTGCTGGGTAAGCCCCGGCCCGCGGCCACCCGGTCCCGCCCAGCGACACCTCAGTGCCCCGGTCCGCCCAGTACCTCCTCGCCAGCCTCCCGCCCCGGCCCGTGTCACCTCCGCGGTACCGCCCCGCGCTGTGATCCCCCGGTACCATCCGGCCCGCCCTGCCCCTCCTGTACCGCCCCGCCCTGCGTCTTCCCGGTCCGCCCGGTACTGTCTCGCCAGCCGCCCCGCCCCGGTCCCTCCTAGTCTTGCCGCCCGCCCAGCGACACCGTCGCCCCCTGGTACCATCCTACCAACACCCTGCTTGGCCCACCTCGCCCCCACAGAACCCTAGCCACAACCCCGCCTTCCGGTACCACTCTGCTCGCTCCCTGCCGTGGGCTGCCTTGTCCCCACAGTACCACCCTGCCCTGCATCCCCCCAGTATCCAGGTCCCTCCTGATGACACCCCTGCCACCTGGTACCAGCCTCCTGCCCACCTTGCCCCTGTGGTACCACCCTACCCTGCAACCCCTGGTACTGCCTGATACACCCTGCCCTGTGACCCCATCCACCCTCTGTGCCTGGTGCCAGTGCCCAGTACCACCCGCCAGCCCCTTGTCTGGCCTGCCCTGTGACTCTCCCAGTCCCGTGGTGCTGCTCTCCATTCCACCAGTACCCTGGTCCCTCTCAATACCACCCTGTGCAGTGACACCCTGCCCTTGTACAGTCTGGGCCTGGCCCCGCCCAGCGATACCCCTGCTAGCTCCCTGGCTGCCTTGCCCCCATGATACCGCCCTGCCCTGTGTCCCCCCAGTACCCCGGTACTGTCTGTCCCAGTGACCCCCCCCGTCTGTCGGTATTGGTGAACCTCCTCCGGCCCTGCCCAGTGACACCCTCCTGCCCCGGTACCACCTGGCCCAGCGAGCTCCCCACCCCTAGTAGCCTCCTCTGGGGCCCACTGAGAGCCCCCAGCAACACTCCTGGGATCCCCCAGCATCTGAGAGCCTCCCCAGCCTGCTGCCTCCCACAGAACACTCCCCTCCATGGTTCTCAAGGGCCTTTTGCCCACACCCAGACCCTGCATACTTTTAGCCTGCCCTGCCTAGTGACCTGCATAGCAGACCCCAAGGCACCTACCCTAGTGGCTTCCTGTACTCCCCTGCGTTGCACCCCTGAGACACCCCAGGCCCTCCACACTGCATTCCCAGGCTGCCTAGGTACACCCCAGTGACCCTGTGATATACCCCCCCAGGTACAGCCTACACCCCATACATCTCCCCTAATACACCCCCTCGATAAACCCCACCCACTCAGACGCTCTCAATATACCCCTGCACAGACCATCCAGCCCATGACCCCCTTACATGCACTTACACCCCTTATGCAACAGTCCACACACCTTTTATATATCAGACTCCCTAGTAACACCCCCATATAATAGCCCCCACTAGATACAACTTCAGTCTCCACCCCCATACATGAGTCCTCCCAGATACCTCTACTTCCTCCTAGATACCATAGGCCCCACCCTAGATGAAAACCCTCAGTTCCAATCCTCAGATACCACAGGCCCCCACCTCTTTTTCAGCCCCATATACCATAGGCCCCTATGTATGGCATGTGGAGGCATGTACCTCAGCCCTACGTGTACCCCAACCACCAAGCTTCCCCACTACCCCTCAAATAAGCTCCCCACCTTCATTAAATACAAACTCCTATCCTTCCCTACAAATTTCTGTACAACCCTCTGTGAACACCTTCTCCCCATCTCCCCCCAGAGATCCCCTGAATGTAACCCTCCCATTCCTTCCCCAACTGCCTATTACCCCACTCCCTCCCTTCAGCTACCCTTTTCCTCTGGCAAGGCCAGCCTCTCATCTCCACAACCCCAGCTGTCCATGCGTCCCCAAAGAATACCCATTCCTCTGTCAGCCCAATAGTTCCACGTTCTGAAATACTCCATTCTGTCCAAACCCACCACTCTCCCTGAAGCCTTGTCCACATCCCAGCTACCACATCCCCTCCAAACTTTCGAATGCAACTCCCCAAATACCCCCTGCCAGTTACAGAACTCCACCCTTGTGCAGCTATACACCCTGCCTTGTGTTTTCCAGCCCCTCTGCGGAGTAAATGTGTGGAGGGGAAAGCTTTGAGTACGCATGCCCCCTCCCACACCGATGCGGATGATGTTGGAGAAGAGTTAGGATCCCTGTCAACTGTGGTTGGGGATGAACTGCTTGGGGGGAGAGTTGGAGACAGCGGCTGCTCAGGGTGATAGAACTTGTGGGGGGAAATTGGAAACACTTTCTTCCTGCTTGATTTGGGGGGCACTGTGAGGTGAACCCCTCTGCATTGAGCAGTGTTGCTCAGGGGGTGGAACTGCTTTTTGTTGATTCTTAGTTTCCCCTTTTTGAAACCCTTTGCAATCTGACTGAAACCAGATGGTGCGCTCATCCCCTTCCAGGAGATGCCCAGAGCGAGCTGGGCGGGTAGCTTTGTGTCTGTAGTCCCAGGTTACTGGCCAAAGGGCTCTGTCAGCTGCTTTATGCCTTTAGCATCCAGCAGTGTGCCGCACCATATCTCTCCCCTCCTTTCTCTGAGCTCATCATGGGGCCCCATAAGCTGGGAAAGTAAACACTGATTTCAAATCCTCAGACTTCCATGCTTTTCTTTTTCCCAGATAACCCCACTTTTTTTGGGAGGGGGGGAGGGAGTAAATTGCTCAGTGCCAAGGTAGCAGGTATTGAAAGAGTGTTTTCTGCAGCCCTTAGTGTAACTAGAATGGTGGAAAGCATACCCTTACAAGAAGCAGCAATGTGAATTCAGTATGTGTGGATACTGGCTGCTCTTATTTGCTTAGTTCAGTAGCAAACTTTGCATCAGTTCAGCTTGTGTTTACTGCTCCTCAAATATTTTTCCACTTGTTCTGTCTGTCTTTTAATGAAGCTCCAATCCAAATTGAAGATTTTTGCCCTAATGACTACTGCTGCTGAGAATGATAATGTATTTGCCTACCACTTTCTGTTTTCAAAGCACTTTACTGACATTAAACTCAGACATCTCCGCTCTCTGTCCTTTGGCTTTGGGGAAGAAAGCAGATTTTTAAATTTTTTAAATGGTCTCCTAATTGGATTTTATTCTGCTTCTGAAATTCCCAGAAAGAGCGATTCCTCATTTAGCCTTTTAAATGCCATATTACGTGATACTCCCACACATTGTGGGGAAGCCCAGATGGGATGGCAAACTGGAAGTTGTGGGTTGGGTTGGGACAAGAGGTGATTAGGAGACATAGGATGGAAGGAGAGAAGCATGTGATGGCAAAGCTGTTTAGAAAATGTCTGTCTTGTGGATTTTTTTAAATAGAGGAAACAGTGGCAGGAAACAATGATGAAATCAGGCAGGCGCATTTCTTTAAACACAACCTTGCATTAGTAACTACATAATTAACATCTGAGCAGCTCTAGTCAATACAGCATTGTTGTTTTATCAACACAACAGTGACTTCTTGACTTATTTAATATTGGTTAAGTGCCAACAACGTATATACTCCCGCTAGGAGAGTCCATGTCTTATTTGAGGACTGTGGAGATACACTGATGCTTTTTAGAGAGATTTCAGTAAACAAATTAGATCTGATTCCTGTGTTGGTGCGATGTGCTGATGATATTAGGACCTACCAACTGGCATGCAAGATTTCTTAATGCCATTAATATTTTAGGCCCGAATCCTGCAATCAGGATCCATGTGGGTGGACACCACCATTGACTTAACTGGGGCTCTGTGCAGGTATGGGGATCTGTTTACAGGATTGGGGATTTAGGTGGGGAGAAGTCCTACACATGTTCACGTAACCTTATTTGTGGGCGTGATCCAGGCCTAGTCTTGCATCTTTTTTTTCCCTTTAGGAATAAATGGGTCAAGTAAAGCAGCAGCACTAAAACGTTGTTTCTTGTAGCCTCTTTTAACCCCCTGCTTTCCATAACTCCTAAATATTTAATAATAAAGCTGCAGAATGAGGTGCCTATAGTACTTTTAGTAGCAAAACAAAAACCCATGCTTGACTTTTTTTTTTTTTCAGTGAATTTTTTCTTGTATGAGTCTAGCATCTGTTGGCCTGCGTAATTTGTAAGATAAACATGCTTGTGATCGCCTGTGGATTTACAGCTGGCTAGGTGAATTCACTGGATAAATAAGGCAGAGGGCAGCAGCTTCACCCATAAACTAAAAATAACTTACAAGGTGGCAGACAGCTTTTGGATTTGGATTTCCACCTGTGTTAGAGTAAAGACAACAGGAAACCTGTTTGTAGAGTACTACTGTAGCATTTTTGCTAGCTTTGGTAAATTTCTCTAGCTGAAATGGATTCTCGCAGCAAATGTTTTTTTGGGATAATCACTTTTGCACTGAATATGAAATGTGAAACAAGGGCATGAGTTTTGCAAAATGCAAATGATGCACATGGTTAATTTACAGGTAATAATATTCCTCATGCTTCACTACTATGTTTTCTCAGTTTAAGCGGGGCTGTAGCCATGTCCTTTGCTGTAGCTGTTTACAATAACTCATTTACTAACACAGTCCTCCGTCCTGCAAGCACTTGCTTCACTTTATTCACACAATGACTGCTGTTGGAGTTAGTAGAACTACTGACATGCAAAGTTAAGCACAGGAGCACACATTGGTGTAAGGCAGGGGTCGGCAACCTTTCAGAAGTGATGTGCCGAGTCTTCATTTATTCACTCTCGTTTAAGGTTGCGTGTGCCAGTAATACATTTTAATGTTTTTAGAAGGTCTCTTTCTATAAGTCTATAATATACAACTAAACTGTTGTTGTATGTAAAGTAAATAAGGTTTTTAAAATGTTTAAGAAGCGTCATTAAAAATTAAATTAAAATGCAGAGCCTCCCGAACTGGTGGCTAGGACCCGGGCAGTGTGAGTGCCACTGAAAATCAACTTGCGTACCGCCTTTGGCACCCGTGCCATAGGTTGCCTACCCCTGGTGTAAGGGCTGGTCAGTGTGTTACAGGTCCCCCCCTCTGTGCCTGTCACTGAGGATCTGAGTTGTTGCAGCCCCAAGCTAGGTAGCCTTGGCTCTTTATCACAAGCTGTAAAATCTCCTGTTTTTAGCCCTGGAGGTACCCAGTTCAGTCCCTGGTGTGTTGGCCAAGATGGTGGATGTCACGTTTGCAGGATTGCTGCCAAAATGACCATCTGTTTTTGACTGCTACCTGTTGGCTACAAAATTAAAGGGAAGAAAATGTCTTGGCAGCTTTGATGAATTTGTGTATTTTGCCCTCGGTCATACAGTATGTACAGTGCTTGGTTTTGGATGTCCAGTGTGGAATGATTATTTATTCCCAAATTGTATCTTTATGTTGGAAAGGATTTGGGGGGGGGAGGGGAGAGAAGGAAAGGATCCAAATGATCCTTGCCTTCTGAAGTGGAGAGTATTTACAAAATATGATTCTGATCTTGGTGTGGGGCTCTAAATTCAAAAGTAGAGCAAGACCATTTTTCTTTCTAGCAGCTGTTCAAGTGTAAATAGTGCTGAAGACTTGAGTCATTATTGCCCTATATTTAAGCTGAGACGTGTCTGCAAAATACTTTCAAATTAACTTGAAGTCATTGCACAAACAGATTGCTCTTTATTGAGAATAGCAGTAAGTGACGCAGTCACAGAAGACATCTTACTGCCTAGATTGTGACTAATTGTAATGTTAACTTTGTAATTTCTGAGCACAGTTGTCAATTTTGGGTCAGTTACAGCAGGGTGAATCTCATCAGTAAATTCTTATAACACACACATATTTTAATAGACTTTTGAAGAGTGACTGTATAACTGAGGAGTCCCTGGGACTTAGCAAGCACTTTCAGGATGAAAACTGGCTTGACCTTGATGAAATGAGTGGTGAAGAGAATCTAACATTTGCTCTGTTAGTTGTGTGCCAGAAGATGTTCCTCATTGCAAGGCTGAAAGTATGCATGTCTAAGTGATGCTGGCAGATGGACTGTCCCAGGCAAGCTGGTAATGATAGATATATGTACATTAAAGATAAGTCAAGGAAAACTCCTGTGGCATGAGATCATTATTGTTAATTGTTTGAGGGGAAAATGTACGTAAGCCTTCTAATACCAGTGACTCTGAAGTCTGGATTGATTTTTTCACCAGGTCTGCTGTCGTTAGAAAGTGATGCTGGTATGGTTCTAATACTCAATTCACATACTTACTCCTTAGCATTCCAATTTTTAGATGGATTCTTCTCTCCCCCCCCCCCCCCCCCCAAAAAAAAAATCAAGTTGTATTGTGATGAAAGATCTTACTCTATCAAACTGCTGTGAGCTATTGCTTTGTGAGTCTCTGGAGCAGAGGGCAGTACCACTTTTTATCAGGACATTTGTCTGCTTTGGAGAGAGCAGCTGCAGTGATCAGAGAACCAACTTCTTGTACAAGCTCAAATTAATACTTTTCAGCGAACACGGTGGCTTTTGTGTGTTGTGGCTAAAGCCTGGACTGAGGTCTCAACAAATCCTCTGTCAAATCAGAACTCACTCTCTTCCTGCTCTTCATGTGCATTCAAAGAAGCTTAAAGGCTTCTCTTGTCTTGAATCTTTTGCACCAGAGCTTTGGCAAACTAGAATAGTCATGTAGCTAAGGGCTTGTCTACACTGGCAATTTACAGCGCTGCAACTTTCTTGCTCAGGGGTGTAAAAAAAACCCCTGGAGCGCAGCAAGTTACAGCGCTGTAAAGCGCCAGTGTAGACAGTGCACCAGTGCTGGGAGCTGCGCCCCTCGTGACGGTTGTGTTTTTTTTTTTTTTAAGAGTGCTGGGAGAACTCTCTCTCAGCGTTCTGCTGCGACCAGACAAGCTACGTTAAAGCGATGCCAGTATAGACTAGCTCTAAATCTCAGTGTGCATCACTTGCCTGGAAAATTTAATCTGCCATTTCAGCTCCAACAAACACGTTAGGGAGGCAGTAGGTAATGCTTTCTGATGGCTTGGTTTTAAACGGTGCCCTGTGATCTCCACCCTTCTTTCCTCTCTGAATCATGGATGTTTGCTTCGATTATTCACACAAACATTCATTAGAAGTAGGGCTGTCGATTAATCGCAGTTAACTCATGGGATTAACTCAAAAAACTAATTGTGATTTTAAAAAAAATTAATCACGATTAATCGCAGTTTTAATCACACTGTTAATAGAATACCAATTGAAGTAAATTAAATATTTTTGATTTTGTACATTTTCAAATATATTTATTTAAATTACAACACAGTATAGAAAGTGTACAGTGCTCACTTTATTATATTATATTTTATTACAAATATTTACACTGTAAAAATGATAAAATAAATAGTATATTTCAGTTCCTCATACAAGTACTGTAGTGCAATCTCTTTATCGCGAAAGTGCAAGTTACAAACATATATTGTCTTGTTTTTAGTGCAGTTATGTAACAAAAACAATGGAAACTTTAGAGTCTACAAGTCCACTCAGTCCTATTTCTTAGTCAGTCAATCACTCAAACAAGTTTGTTTACATTTATGAGAGATAATGCTGCCCATTTATTCACAATGTCTCCTGAAAGTGAGAACAGGCATTTGCATGGCACTTTTGTAGCTAGCATTTTAAGGTATTTACGTGCCAGATATGCTGAATATTTGTATGCTCCTTCATGCTTCAGCCACCATTCCAGAGGACATGCTTCCATGCTGATGACACTCGTTAAAAAAATAATGCGTTAATTAAATTTGTGACCGAAGTCCTTGGGCGAAGAATTGTATGTCTCCTGCTCTGTTCTACCCGCATTCTGCCATATTTTTCATGTTATAGCAGTCTCAGATGATGACCCAGCACATGTTTGTTTTAAGAATGCTTTCACTGCAGATTTGACAAAACACAAAGAAGGTACCAATGTGAGATTTCTAAAGAGCTCAGCACTCGACCCAAGGTTTAAGAATCTGAAGTGCCATCCAAAATCTGATGGGGACAGGGTGTGGAGCATGCTTTCAGAAGTCTTAAAAGAGCGACACTCCAATGTGGAACCTACAGAACCCGAACCACCAAAAAAAAAAAAAAATCAACCTTCTGCTGGTGGCATCTGACTTGGATGATGAAAATGAACATGCGCTGGTCTGCTCTGCTTTGGATCGTTATCGAGCAGAACCCATCATCAGCATGGATGCATGTTCTCTGGAGTGGTGGTTGAAGCATGAAGGAGCATACAAATGTTTAGCATATCTGGCATGTAAATACCTTAAAATGCTAGCTACAAAAAGTGCCATGCAAATGCCTGTTCTCACTTTCCGGAGACTTTGTGAATAAGAAATGGGCAGCATTATCTCCCATAAATGTAAACCAACTTGTTTGTCTGAGCGATTGGCTGACCAAGAAATAGGACTGAGTGGACTTGTAGACTCTAAAGTTTCCGTTTTATTTTTGAATGCAGTTTTTTGTACATAATTCTACATTTGTAAGTTCAACTTTCATGATAAAAGTACTTGTATTCAGTGAACTGAAAAATACTGTTTCTTTGCTTTTTTACAGTGCAAATATTTGTGAAAAATAAATATCAAGTGAGCACTGTACACTTTGTATTCTGTGTTGTAATTGAAATCAATATATTTTGAATGTAGAAAACATCAAAAATTAAATAAGTGGTATTTTATTGTTTAACAGTGAGATTAATCACAATTTTTTAAATTGCTTGACAGCCCTAATTAGAAGTTTATTAGTGTTTTAATGGTTTATTCCAGTGGGCCATAAATTACCAAAACAAAACTTGTGGCCGCTTTGAAATCAAGCGTGCTCCATCCCAGAAGCTTCCTTTGGTGGGGTTCACCCTTGAATTTGCCCATCATTCAGTGTCAAAAATAGACTGCTGCACAAGGGGAAAAATGTTTTAAAAAAAGGCAGACTTTGTTAGTAATTCAAAATTATTATAAGACTTTCCATCTCTCTCCTTAAGGAATGTTAGCATTATAAAAAAAATGGCTATGCAGCTTTGTTCCAAGGTTTAGTCTTTAGCTAAAAATAAATACAACCAAAGACTGTTCAGTTGGCTTTGGAAACGATCTCCAAAGCCAATGAGAAATACCCTCCTGTTACCAAAGAGAAAAGCGTTGCTGAATTTTGCTGACACGAAAGTAGGGTGGAGAGTTTCACTTGTGCTATTGCGTGCTGCAGATCTGGATGCATTCTCTTGTTAAATTTCCATTCTCAGAAAACCAGCCCTTGACACTGACAAGCAGCTCTCCCTGTAGGGCAATCCCTTTTGTGTCTGAGCAGTCTGAGTTATTTTAATTGAGATCTAAGCTCTGCCTCTGGGGAGGAGTGATGGAAATAATTCCTTTCTCTTAATGGCTTCTTTATAATTAGTTTAGTAACTCTGATTGTGCCCAGAAGTTTTTGATATCTCTGTGGATGAAGGGTTTTTTATCAGTTCAGATGTGGAAGTTGGCTTCATTTACTAGAGAAAATTAAAAAAAAAAAAAAAAAAATACACCTTGCTGACGAGGAGTTGAAGAAAGCAAAGGCCCTAGCTATTCATCTCAGCCCAAGTATGCTTTCCAGAAGCATGGGAGACATTATTTCTCCAGCAACTGTGAAGGTAGTGGAATATTGTAGCAGAATTAACATTTTGGAGCAGCGATAGTAATTTGGGGTTACCATATTTAACAAATAAAAAAAGAGGACCCTCCACGGGGCCCTGGCCCCGCCCATTTCCCACCCCAGTCCCGCCCCAACTCCGCCCCCTCCTCCCTCCCACTCCCAGCCACGCAAAAAGGGCTGCCCGAGCGCTACCGGCTTCATGGTTTGCCGGGCAGCCCCCAGACCCTGCGCCCCCGGCCAGCGCTTTCCCGGCGCAGCTGGAGCCCGAGAGGGGAAGCGCCCAGCCGGGGGCATAGGGTCTGGAGGCTGCCTGGCAAACCGTGAAGCCGGTAGCGCTTGGGCTTTGGGCAGCCCTTATGCCTCTGGATCCTGCGCCCCCGGCTGGGCACTTCCCCTCCCGGGCTCCGGCGGCGCAGGGTCCGGAGGCATGGGGGCTGCCCGAAGCCGGTAGCGCTCGGGCAGCTCGGCTCTTAAACAGAGCCGAAGAGTCAGGGGAGGAGCAGAGCAGCCGCGGGAGGGGAAGTGCCCGGCCAGCATTTTCCCAGACATGTTCGGCTTTTTGGCAATTCCCCCCGGACGGGGGTTTGATTGCCGAAAAGCCGGACATGTCCGGGAAAAACTGGACGTATGGTAACCCTATAGTAATTGCTGTCTTATAACAAAACTGGGAAAAATCTGGAACCACCAGGACCTCTGGAGTTCAACAGTTCATCAAGGCTAATTTCTGTGGCAGTGCACCAAACTGTGTGCCAAACAGTTTTCTAAATTTTACTGCAAGGATAACTAAATTCTTTGGCACATTTACCCAGTGGGAGAACATAATTAGTTTTAGCAGAAAAGAACAGGAGTACTTGTGGTACCTTAGAGACTAACAAATTTATTTGAGCATAAGCTTTCGTGGGCTACAGCCCGCTTCTTCGGATGCATAGAATGGAATATATTGTGATAGACCCAGACCGGTTGGGAACAGCAGAGTAGCAGAAGGGAGATGTACTGGCCACTAGTAAAGTAGTTTTCTGTTCCCTGAGTGACCAGAGCAGGGGCTGCTCCAGGCTAATAGGCCACCTGACTCCAATTAACCTGCTAAGAGTCAGGTGAGGCAGTTAAGCACCTGACTCTAATTAAGGCCCCTCTTTGATGCTATAAAAGGGCTCACTCCAGTCAAGCCAGGGGGAGTGGAAGTGTGTGTGAGGAACTGGGAGCAAGAGGTTTGCAAGAAGCTGAGCGTGAGTAGGCGTACTGCTGGAGGACTGAGAAGTACAAGCGTTATCAGACATCAGGTGGAAGGTCTGGTGGTGAGGACAAAGAAGGTGTTGGGAGGAGGCCATGGGGAAGTAGCCCAGGGAGTTGTAGGTGTCGTGCAACTGTACCAGGAGGCAGTCTAAACGGCTGCAGTCCACAGGGCCCTGGGCTGGAACCCGGAGTAGAGGGTGGGCCTGGGTTCCCCCCATACCTCCCAACTCCTGATCAAATACAGGAGGAATTGACCTGGAATATAGCTTCTACCAGAGGGGAAGGTCTCTGGACTGTTTCCTGACCCACAGGATGAATCTGTGAAGTGAGCAAATCCGCCAATAAGCGCGGGACCCACCAAGGTAGAGGAGGAACTTTGTCACAACTTATATACACACACACCTACAGAGAGCATGAAAAGGTGGGAGTTGTCTTACCAACTCTGAGAGGCCAATTAAGTAAGAGAGAAAACTTTTGAAGTGATAGCCCAGTACAGACAGTTTGATAAGAAGTGTGAGAATATTTACATGGGGAGATAGATTCAATGTTTGTAATGGCTCAGCAGAGCAGCTTCAAACAGACACAGTGCTACTCATGGACTTAATCACTTTAAAGAACATATGCTTCTGTTTGAATAGGTGTTGATCTCCATCTTGCTGGAGGCAGTGGTGTTGCTAGAACATTGTTTTTTATCAGATTTTTGTGTCTGCTTATTTTGGAAAAAAAAAAATCTTTGGCCTGTAGACACAGTTAATGAGTGGGTGTGTGTATACAATATATATACTTCCTACAGCTGAGTAAGGCATGAACATATGCAAAATAGAGTTAAATAATATTGTCTCTATCAGATGGTCTGAGATCTACAGTTCCACAAATGGAGAATGATTAATGAATTGGAAAACATGCCTTCTAATATGCAGTGCTTATAGCCGTGTCGGTCCCAGGATATTAGAGACACAACAGGGGTGAGGTAATATCTTTTATTGGACCAAGCTTTCAAGCCACACACAGCTGCTCTTCAGGTCTCTTCCTGAGGAAGAGCTCTGTGTGGCTTAAAAGCTTGTCTCTCTCACCAACGGAAGTTGGTCCAATAAAAGATATTACTCCACCCACCATGCCTTAAAGTGGTGGACTCCCAGAGCTCAATCTATTTAGCCTAACAAAGGGGTGTGACTTGATCACAGTCTGCAAGTACCTACATGGGGAATGTATTTCATAATGGGCTTTTT
Source organism: Malaclemys terrapin pileata (assembly GCF_027887155.1). Lineage (NCBI taxonomy): Eukaryota > Metazoa > Chordata > Testudines > Emydidae > Malaclemys > Malaclemys terrapin. The sequence goes on from NC_071511.1 coordinate 50,023,115, forward strand.
GGTCTAGCATACAAAGATGTAACAAGATCATAGAATCATATCATAGAATATCAGGGTTGGAAGGGACCTCAGGAGGTCATCTAGTCCAACCCCCTGCTCAAAGCAGGACCTAATCCCAACTAAATCATCCCAGCCAGGGCTTTGTCAAGCCTGACCTTAAAAACCTCTAAGGAAGGAGATTCCACCACCTCCCTAGGTAACCCATTCCAGTGCTTCACCACCCTTCTAGTGAAAAAGTTTTTCCTAATATCCAACCTAAACCTCCCCCACTGCAACTTGAGACCATTACTCCTTGTTCTGTCATCTGGTACCACTGAAGAATCTAGATTCATCCTCTTTGGAACCCCCTTTCAGGTAGTTGAAAGCAGCTATTAAATCCCCCCTCATTCTTCTCTTCTGCAGACTAAACAATCCCAGTTCCATCAGCCTCTCCTCATAAGTCATGTGCTCCAGCCCCCTAATCATTTTTGTTGCCCTCCGCTGGACTCTTTCCAATTTTTCCACATCCTTCTTGTAGTGTGGGGCCCAAAACTGGACACAGTACTCCAGGTGAGGCCTCACCAATATCGAATAGAGGGGAACGATCACGTCCCTCGATCTGCTGGCAATGCCCCTACTTATACAGCCCAAAATGCTGTTAGCCTTCTTGGCAACAAGGGCACACTGACTCATATCCAGCTTCTCGTTCACCGTAACCCCTAGGTCCTTTTCTGCAGAACTGCTGCCTAGCCACTCGGTCCCTAGTCTGTAGCAGTGCATGGGATTCTTCCATACTAAGTGCAGGACTCTGCACTTGTCCTTGTTGAACCTCATCAGGTTTCTTTTGGCCCAATCCTCTAATTTGTCTAGGTCCCTCCGTATCCTATCCCTACCCTCCAGTGTATCAACCACTCCTCCCAGTTTAGTGTAATCTGCAAACTTCCATTGGCTGGAAGATGAAGCTAGACAAATTCAGACTGGAAATAGTGTAAATTTTTAACAGGGAGAGTAATTAACCTCTGGAACAAGTTATCCTGGGCTGTGGTGGATTCTCCATCACTGGAAATTTGTAAATCAAGGGCAGGAGTACATTTAAAACACTGCAGCAGCATAGCTCTTCAGTGAAGATACTATACCACCAATGGAAGAGCGTCTCCCATAAACATAATTAATCCACCTCCATGAGAGGAGGTAGCTATGTCACGGGGAGGAGCCATTCTGTCAACATAGTGCTGTCTACACCAGGGGTTAGGTCGGTATAACCGCACCACTCGGGTGGATTTTTCACACCCCTGAGTGATGTATAGTGATACCGATGTAAGTGTATAGTGTACATCTGGCCCAAGATTGGATATTTTTCTAAAAGATCTGCTTTAGTTCTAACAGGAATTATTTGGGGGCAGTTCTCTGACCTGTGTCTCACAGGAGGTCAGACTGGATGATCACAGTGGTCCTTTCTGGCCTTAGAATGCAATTCTGATGGCCATTAAGGTTACTGGATGACTGATAGCCACTAGTAAGTTTGAATTCTTCTTGCCATTCAGAAATTTGCCTGTTCAAAAAGTATAGTATACTTAAAAGTTTTGTTTAATGGTCTTTGGTTTAGACATGGCTGGACATGTGACTAAACAAATCTGAGTGTAACTATTCCATAATGTCAAGTATCAGAGGGGTAGCTGTGTTAGTCTGAATCTGTAAAAAGCAACAGAGGGTCCCTGTGGCACCTTAGAGACTAACAGAAGTATAGGGAGCATAAGCTTGCATCTTGCAAGGCATCTGAAGAAGTGAGGTTCTTACCCACGAAAGCTTATGCTCCCTATACTTCTGTTAGTCTCTAAGGTGCCACAGGACCCTTTATTCCATAATGATACAGTAGGAAAAACTTCCCTTCACTGTTCCAGCATCCCTCAGGCAAATAATTGTATCTTCATCAATCATTTGGAATACCAGAATTCGAGTAATTGAAACTGAACATATTAGTGCAGCATATCTGTCTCCTGCGTGTGTGTGTGTGTGTGTGTGTGTGTGTAAAAAACCAAACAAACAAAACAAAACAAAAAAAAAAAACCAAAAAAACCCTTGGCTATGTCTCAACCTTTCGCTCAAATAAATGAATCGTCCTTTCTCTAGCAGTAGCAGACCACTGCCCTGTGTCATTTGTTCTGTTTTGTTGACATAGTCTTTAGTGATTTAAAAAAAAAAAAAATGAACAAGTGATTTAATTTTGGTTGATCCCTGACTGAAGAGTTCTTGTTTTTTTTAAACTATTACCTTTTAAATGGTCTCGATCCAGTATAGTTCTTGTAGTCAAGTGATTTATGTAGATGATATCATACCTCATAGGCATAATTGGGGCTCAGAGCTATTGTCTTAGGCTCTTTGCAACCTCAGGCATGTGTTGCTGCGCTGGTTACGCCCAGGGGAGCTTGACCCCTTTAAGGGTTTGACTTTACTGCTTAGTGAACTCCAGTGTTGCCCATCATTTGCAAGCATGCTGAATCATGTTGCTGGCCTGAGAGGGGATATAGGCCAAAATCGAGTGAACACATCTTGTCGGCTGCTGATTGACGACTCTGTAGTGTGGATTCAGGCTAGTGCCAACTGAGCACTTCTAGTGCTGCAGTGCCTTCCCACAATTTTCCCAGTGTGCCCAGAAAAGACAGACAGGTTCTCCCACACTTACTTCTGTGCAAAGAACCATGGGATGTGCTCTCAGACGTCGTAATGCCACCCATGAGTGAGTGCACCGCCTGTGTAGACACAGCAAGTCACTGCTTAGTTTGCAGGGTTGCAGCTTTCACTTGAACTCTGCTAACTTGGGTGTAGGTAACTGGAGTTAACTCTGCAGTGAAGACGTATGCAATTTAGAGCTGTTGTCTCAGGCTCTCTGCAGACTCAGGCAAACACCACTGCATCTGTTACACCCTCTCAGAGTTATTGTTTTTCATGTTAAATTTTATCAGTGCCTGAAAAATCCCCATTTTAATAAAAAAAAAAACTTTTCTGGGTGTGTTTGTTGCCTTCCTCAGTCTGCAGACAGCTCCAGTACTTTTGCTATGGCTCAGAGCTTTGCCAAGCTGCATCAGGCTGAAGTTAACATGATTCAGGACAGTTTAGCTGCTTCAGCTCAGAACCCTGTGGGCAGAAATGAAACTATTGGTCACATCAGTTTCATGCAGCTTCTTGGGAAGGTCATGAGGAACGTCAGAGGACGGGATTGGAGTTTCTTCTTATGGGGAGGAGGACCCAGAAAATAGTCTGAGGAAGGTGTGGGGCAAAGAACAGCCCCTGATCTCCTTTGTGGCAGCTGGGATCCTCTCTGGGATAGAAGAGTTGGCTGGCACATGCTTCTGTCCAGCTGCATGTTAGGGAGTGGAGCTACTGTTATAACACCACCTAAGATACTGGAACTGATGCGCTGTTCTCTCCCTTTCCAGTTTTGCAGATATTTTTTTTTTTACGTAGTGAAACAGACTAGATGCAAACTGTCAAGTGCAGAGCTGTATAGTCAGTTGTTTGTGTGGCTCTTTTCCACAGCAACTGGGAGAGGAACATTTTTTTAAAAATAGGAAAATATGCTTGTAAATCCACAATAACTGACAGGGGACTTCTGGGGTAAAGTGCAGTACCTGAAACTACTTTTTAAGTCTCTCTCCTTTTTTTTTTTTTTTTTTCCCCCTCCAGTTGACTAAATTTCAAATTAGTGATGTCCCTCTAAGCTTCCTGGCAGCTTCATTCCCCGAGCTACTGAAGCCTCCTTAAACTTCCCACTTAGGATTTTTAATAGATTTTTCTATTTATCCCTCCGCAAAGTATAACTCTTTATTATTGTAAAGCAGCAAGTATATTTTTCCAGGAACAGATTTTAGCACTCAACTAGAAAAATTCTCTGCAGCATTTGCTATTTCCATTAAAACTAGTCCTTTTGGGGTCCCCAAGTAATACAATACCTTTCTCTCTCCCTCCGCAACCCACATGAAGCTCCATCATTTAAAATAAAACATCATATTGAGTTGAGAATAGGAAAATTCCAGCCCAGCTGCTAAAGTTCAGTTACCTCTGGAGTTCTGAGTTGTCTTTGGTCCATTTTGTTTACAGATGACAGTGAACCTAAGTAAGTGGATATTGGCTTTCTCCCAAGTTATTTTTAGATTGTGAAGGGTTTTTTTTGTTGTAGCATCTGGTGAGGCAAGTGATTCTATGTTTGGGTGGGGGAAAAAAGTATTGTGCAGTAATATATTACTTAGATTAATTTCGCATCCACCCTACAATTTTCTGTAGAATTTTGCCTGTTAAAATTATAATTTGCTTCCTTATGTTGTATTGGACTTGATTGTCTGAATGCATGCCAAAATAACTTTTTAAAAAAACAATCCTGTTCTTAGGATGTTATCACTCTGCTAACTTGGCTGAGATGTCGTGTCCTACCAAAAATAAGAATGAACTCTTAGGCAGTTAGTTGCATAACTTTTCGGGGGGAGGTAAAAGTGAGGGATGGGAGAAATTGACATAGTTGCTGAATTAGATGTACAAATAAGCCATCTTCAGTATATGGAGTTTGATCTTATTTTTATATACGATTTTTATACTTGTTAAGAATCTGAAATGTCAGCTATCTTGTTACTTCAGAACATTTTTTGGAATTGTATTCAGTGGCTGCTTTTGTTTGCTGTCTACTTGGACAGTTACAAGCTCTGTGGGTGTGTCTTAAAAAACAGATCCCCCACCAATAATCTCATTGGGTCACAGTAAATGACATGTAACAGCTCCTTCCCAGTGCCTGGATCAAGGGGGCTACAAGTGGGTTGTGTGTGGCTTTTATTTTTGTTTGTAACTGACCTTTTTGGAGGCCCCTCCCCCACCCCTTGTGAACTGGCCTCTTGCAGGAAAAATTTACTGGGGCAGGGCTCAGCAACTTTTTCTTCTGTTTTCGAGGGTTGCATAAAAATAGAGGAAGGGAGGGACCGGCTGCAACTCTCTGAGGCTTCATTTTCCCAGTGCAGTAGGTGGAGCTAGGGTGGTTTTTTTTTTTTTGTGTGTGTTGCTACCCATTTGTGGCATTTCACTTGAGTGACTTTCAGCTATAGTTAACGGACTGTGGTGCCCCCTCCCCTGCTCTGAGCCTCATCAGTAGTAGTAGTAGAGTAAAATGTTTCCAAATTTAGGTGTTTGCCCTGAAGCACCTAAATCCATAGGGAGGCACATAATTGGTCCTAACTCCTCCACCCCTCTCCAGACTGCTGAGCACTCGCAGCTGCCGTATTTTCCACTGGGGCTTGGAAGCCCTCAACTGTTCTGAAAAGCAGGTCACCTACTCTGGTTGCCTAACCTGAGGCCACTGAGGTTTGCAATCTTTGACTGAAGTTTCTTCCTCCCCTCCCACCCAGCCAAGCAACCTAATATACTTGAAATTCTTTTTTAAACATGGATTTTGTTGCACTGTTAAAGGCTTCTTGCCAGGCTCTGAGATCAGAGCCTAAGTGAGGGCTCCAGGCATCCCTCCCATCCTGCTGCCAGTCCCCTCTCAGTAGCTGTTATCAAAGGAGGAAATTCTGAAGCATTGAGGGTTGGTTGATGTACTCCCAACATTATCCAGGATGCTTCTCCAGCTTGCAGCTATGTTGTTGTTTCACTCAGAGTCTGATCCCTGAGAACACAGTGAAGGTTTAACCTGTGCTTTTGTTGTGTGTTGAATCCAGATGTTACAGGGACATCTGTCAGGTCAGATTTAGGGAACCTAACTGAGGAGCCAAAACTAAGCATATATAGAACCTTAAAAAACCAACAGAAATGTTTCCATTAGAAACTTGTGGAAAGTTCTCTCTCCACCCTCCCCTCCCTCCCCCTTGCAATGTTTGTAAGCTAACCTTGGTTGCTTTATGCTGGTGACCCAGGAAGTGAAATTGACAAGAAACTGAGTAGTCTATTTTCCGTGTAGTGAGCTGAGAAAAATGCCTAACTGTCAAAAATACAGCTGGTGAAAAGTAAATGAGAACATACAACATTAATAAGCTGTGGTGTTTGACAATGGTAAACAAACTGCTTTCTTAATGAGATTTTTAACCCTGCAGTGTCACTTTAAAAGTAAGCTTGGTCATGATCAGTGGGGGGTTTTCAACTCTAGGATAAAGGTGGATTTGGAAGAAATGGGAGGCAGCCTAAAAAGACTTTTAGGATTTAGAACCTGAAGGAATCCTTGATATGAAATTCCCAGCAAACTGAGAATAACAACCATTGAGTTTGTTTCTGTGCTTACTTTGCAAGAGTTAGAGCCTCGCTAATGCTTACAGTGGTGCAGGGAGCTGTATGCCTAGCAGGGCTTTGGAATCTAACAATGCAGGAAATGCAGAACTGTGAACTTGGATCTTGGCAAGTGTATCAAAATGAATTAGTAAATGTTAAGTCTAAATAGACCACATTAGGACCTATGTGTTTTGCCATTTTAAAAAAATAAATGGCAGCTGGCTCACTTTTGTTTCCCACTAGAAGCTCAGCTGGAAGAGCTCTGCTCATCATGGACATGTTTTTAAAAATAAAAAGGTGCATCTCTGACGCTCCTGAACCTAAGGACTTGCCTACACTAGAAAGATGGGCCTTTTAAGTATACTGATATAGGCCTGGTCTACACTAGAAAATTAATTTGGCTTAACTATGTCAGTCAGGTGTGAAAAATCCACACCACTAGGTAATCCACCTCCCCAAGAGGCAGTAGTATTCTTCTGTTGATCTAGTGTTGTCTACACAGAGACTTAACAGTAAAATCTTCCCCTAGTATGGGAGCAGTTCCATCACTAGAAAGGTGCTTTCTGCTGGTGTAGCTATTGGGAAGGGGTCTAAGTGCATCCACAACTGGGATTGTCCCAGTATTGGTAAAAAATCACCCCCTAACTGATAGTTACCCAATACAAAATGTGTGTGTGGAGCAGGCCGAAGATGGAATGTGCCACCTTGATGAAAAGTGATATTGTCCCACCCTCACTTGGTAACTTGTACACCCACCTCCACGTAGCTTTAATGTATTAAACAAAGGGTTAAGCTGTCTGGCCCTTCAGGCAGGGTATTTGGGAGATTGGAAGGCCTGGCAGTCTCCTCACTGCTAGGTTGTGATGGGATGTAGTGAGCTTAGCACTTCCTTCTAGTGGGGTCTTTTATAGTTCTCAGGACAGTGTAAAGCTGCCCTCCTCTGGTGAGAAATCCCAGTGGATTGGGAGTGGGGGGACCACTGACAGCCTTCCCCACAATTTTGGGTGTTGTCCGGTGCAGATGGAGTGAGTGTGTGTGTGTGTGTGTGTGTGTTGATGCCTCTCTGTGCCAGCTGAGGTAAATCAGGTCCATTGTGTTTAATTGTTAACCCTGATTTGGAAGAGGATGCATTTGTGTACAAGGGGGAATGTAGAGCAGGCCCAGGCTGCTCATTAGAGAGGAGAATCACCTGTCAAGTGCTCAGTCACTTCCCTCTGTCCGGTACAGTGCTTCTCTAGTGACTCGGTGGTTTACCGCAGCCTGGGCGCTGGAGTGCAGGGCTGGTGACGTTGCCTAACTTCAAGTACCATGTGCAGTTTGTCCTTGGTTCCAGAGTTCCTCCTCTTCTGGCGAATGTTTAAGGTCCTGCACAGGGCAAAACCTGTGCCCGTCTGTCTTCTCCAGCTTCAAGAACATTGTCTTCTGGTGGCTCATCTTGTGATGTCAGCTTGAGAGGGCGGAGCTACTTTGCTTGTGAAAATCCTGGGGAGCCATTGACCTTGCTTTCTGTGAACGGCTAGAACTTTATCTGAGGAATGGCATTTTAAACATTGAATTACTGAATATAAAATTGTGCGCTAACCACACTGTGAACATTCTGTTCTGACTCCAATTTAGCTCTTTTCCTGGGATGTTAAATTCCATTTTTTCCAATGTATGAAAACTGGCCTGCCAATGCCTGTTCTCCAAGATTTCCCTGTGGCGTGGGGAGGGCTGGGTAGACATTGCCATTCTAGAGTCTGTTGTAGTAGACTCAGATGGGGATTTGCTCTCTGTGCTTGGCACAGAGGGGTGGACTCTGGAGCTAGGAGGATATGGGTTCTACTCCTGGCTCTGCTACAGGCTTGCTCCATGTCCTTGTGCCTCTATTTCTCAGTTTGTACAATAGAGATGATGCTAACCCATCTCTAAAATGCTTTGAGATCTATTGAGGAAGAGCTGTTCTTGACAGGAATCTTTTATTCCTTGCATTGAACTCCAGGAGTCCTGCTTGAGAGAGCTCCATGGCTGGGATCTAGCCAGCAGGTCCATCTGAATGCTCTGTACCATGCTCAGTTGCGCTTGGCGGCATTCTCTGGAACCCTTTCATGCTTGTGCTGCCTGGTGTATTAGCTAGATCTCCCATTCTTTAGTTCAGGGGTTTGTATTGGTGACTCCTTTCAAACAGCAAGCCTCCAAGTGCGACTGCCCTTATAAATTAAATACACAATTTTTTATATTAAACACTATTATGCTGGAGGTGAAGTGGAGTTTGGGGGTGAAGGCTGAGAGCTCAAGACCCCCAGTTTGAGAACACCTGCTTTAGTTACACTCCCTGTGGGTTACCCTGAACCCACCTCAGAGCTGCAGCTGAAAAGCACCCAGAGTTTCCAGTGCTGTGATTGTCTGGTGCTGTGATTGAATCATTGTGGCTATGCTAAGCGAGAAGGTGACTAAGCTACCGCCCTAGCAGTGTAATGTCAGCAGCCTCCTCCTTGTTCCCAGAGCTGTGTGTGTCAAGTTTTTTTCATTTGCGCTGTATCCCAGAGCATGCTACAGATGGAGAACTGGGTGCTGACAAACGCTGGCTCCAGTGAGTTTTGGCAGTGGTTCAGTGTAGGGTGATAGTGCTCACGCAGCCTTCAATGTGAGAACACGCTCTGTCCAGCATAAGATGTTGGCTGGGACACTGGGGTTATCCTTGTCTCCTTTGGGGAAAAGCACTGTAACATGCACCAGCAATGATGTCCAGGAAGGATCTCTGGTTTTTTACCTGCTCATCTGATAGCCAGCACTTTTCCTCTGTGAGCTCTGTGGGGCTTGCAGCCATGTACTTTTGGCCTTGAGACAAGAGTCAGAGTTGTAATATGCAACTGTCATTAAATGACCACACTGCCCTACCTTCCTTTCAGGGCACTGGTGGACCTTTATAATGCAACAGAGCTACTGTCATTTAAGTTTAGGCCTTCAGATTAGTAGTGGGTTGAGGGAAGTAGAAGCTAGTCAGGTACCTTTTGAACCGTAAAAATGGAACCTCACCAGCCTGGCTGAATGCTCCTCTCTGACTTCACATCATGTGTGCTTCTTTAGCTCTATCCAGCCATCTAAAGATCTCAAAGCCCTGGATAGGCATAATGAATGTAGATCCTGTCAGAATGCCTGTCCTGAACCGCTGAGTATTGGGGGAGCTTCTCTGGCTACAGTCTTTCTGTGCCATGGAGGTTCTTCAAACCTGCATTCAGTGCTTTGGGGAGGGAACATGCTGCCTTCACTCTTCCAGGGTGTGGTTTGCGAAGCAAAATGGTATCTGTAGAGGGGTCTGTTAAACCATTTACATGGAAAAGAGAGGGGTTGCTAATTAAGGATAATGCATCATTAATGTTGAAAGCTAGGCCCGTCATAAATTGCAACCTGGAAGTGCTCAGTCTCCTGGAGGGGGCTGGGAGAGTTCCCTTGAGTGCATTTCCTCTTGAGGAAAAGTTTGTTCTGCCACAGGGATTGCAAAGGCAGTGTTCCTTAGCAGTAGCCTCCCTCTAGATTCTCTATAGATTCTTCACCTAGGCCTTTATTTCATCCTGAGAAGAGTCATGTGCTAAAGTGTTGAAGCATCAGGGAGCTAATTTCATAACAAGTGAAGAAAATACAGTTTTTCCTGGCTATTCATCAGGCAACACCATCCCAAAGGAAATACTTCTGCCATTGCAAACAGGGTTTATTTCTTTAAAGGTTGAGGCTAGCCTTTTGTTTCCTGATAAACCTCATTTGGTCATTAGCAAACTAGGAGAATTAGTGAGTTATGACACTGCTAGGCTTTTACTGGGGCAATCTAAATGCCAAGACCAGGAAAAGAGACCCTTGCGCATGACTCAGATGAAGACTTAGTAGAACTCTATTGTTGCTGATTCTAATCAGGAGCTAGCATTAATTTGTCTGCATCTGGATTTGGCTGGCAAGTGTTTTTCTGAATTAGAATATATGTCTGCACATTATATGTAGAATCCTCAGATAACAGCTTTTCTTGTGCTTGCTCTGCATTATGAGCAGGAGGATCAATTCTGCTTCATGAGTCCAATTAATCTTCCTCATTAATTCCCCTCCCCCCATTTTTGGTTCAGCTTCTTGTGTGATGAGGCTTCTCTGGAAGGTGGAGTTTCTAGTTAAATTTGTGCTGTTTGTGTTTTCCTGTTGCGTCCATGTTGCACTGGCTGTTGAATCAACATACCTGGTGAGGTTATTTTTCTTCCGTTCACTTTTGTAGCCACTAGGCCAAGCTCCCCTTTACTAGCTCTTGTTAGCTGGGGCTCTAGCTGATTGTGTTTGTTCAGGCATGAGATATGGAAGGGGAAGCATTAGTAACAAGCTGTGCTGTTGTGACAAAGCCTGCTTCCTCCATTTGAGTGAAATGATGGGGGATGGAGTGACTGGTTCATTTCACCTCTTACCACCCAGCTCTTTTAATCTCCTTTGTTTCTGCTTCTTTGTCAAATGGCCACTGAATGTGGAGGATTTTCAGATCAGAGGAGCAGCCTGGTTGGCACATGGGACTGGACTGGGTGCCCTGGGTTCTGTTCCTGGGTCTGTCTGAACTTGCTGTGTGAGGCTTAATGCAGGCACGTTTGCGAGACACTCAAATACTACTGTGACTAATGCCAGTAAATAAGGAACTGTGCGGACGGTACTGCTGGGGTGCATCATGAGGAACAAGGGCTGTGCTGTCAGAGGTGTCCAAGGGTATGCATGGGTTAAAGCACCTGTTTCAGGACAGCTGTAGGGGTTAGTAAGGACCAGCCTCTGACAGGTGTTTAGGTACCTAATTCCCATTGATTTCAGGTGCCTGAATACCTTTGGGGACCTGGGCCCAGGCTAGCAAGCTGAATGCATGTGGCCTTTAGCCCCACAGAAAAATTGGAGTTGGGCAGCACCAATGAGCACTACTGCTCCCAAGAGAAGGAAGCACTCGGTCTGTCCTGTCCATCCCACTATAAGGTGCCCATTACCGTCGTATCTGAGCCGAGTCAAAATGAAGGTTCTTCTGGAAACAAGTAGAACTTGTTTGTGTGTAACTTCTTATTCCCTGTTTGACAGCTGCCTCAGGCTGCCTGTGTGCTCTATCAGGATCCCACCCACAGCAATTTTATGTTCCCTTCCAAATGGAAAGTAATATTTTACCCCAACTGGGAGCCTTGAAATGTCATGAATATGATAAAGGCCATTAGCGGCGACCAGAGGCCAAGCCTGCTGTAAAATCACTGCTTGTGCTTTGAATGTGACAGTGCTGCTCTCATACAAAGCTGTGTTGAGAGTTGAGCCTGCCATGCAAGTCTGAATGGATTCCTTCCATCAGCCAGCTCATTATAATCCTCTCACCAGTGGCTGAATTGGACTACCAGGGCAGTAGGCATTCAGATGCATAGTAATTTTGCACCTTAAACTGAGCTGTTCTTCAGTGCAGCTAGTTCTTTCTTTAACATTTTGTGTAGTTCAGCTGGATACCAACATTCCTTGTAAGTCATTGCACTGAATTTTTACTGCCATGTATCATTTACCAAATCAGTTTCACTTAATTCCTATGATTCAGTCTATTTTTATGTCTCCGATCAATCACCTGCACTTAACGTACAATTCATCCGCTCTGAAAGTGTGATTTGCATCATCGCATCGGAGTTCAGATCTGCTCAGTTGAGAGCAGCCTCTTCTGTAGTGTAGCTTTGCTGACTGTGCCTAAGAGAAGGCACAAGTTCTCTTCCTTTGTGACGTGAACATCAAATTGGTCCCCAAACCCTCCTTGATCTGCTCTAATGATCATCTCTGGGGAGGTCTCTGAACTCCACTCTTCCACTCCACTGCATCTCTGCTATTCAGTGCTATTAGTGATGGAGTGCTATTACAGGAGGGTCAGTGGTGACCTTCTTTTGTACAGAATACAAGCTATCACTGTGTGCTCTACAGTATGAGTGGTGACAAGTGTTAACTTGGAGGAAGGATGGTCCAGTGGTTAGAGCACTAGCCTAGGACTTGGGAGACCTGGGTGCAAGTCCCAGCTCTGTCACACGTTTTCTTTATGACTTTGGCTAGTCACTGCCTCAGTTCCTTATCTGTACAATGGGGATAATGTCATTGCCCTCCCTCTGTGAGAACCAATACATTAAAGATTGTGATGTGCTCAGATACTGCAGTGATGGGGGAGCCTGATAAAGATCTCTAAAAGAAATCAATTGCATGATATACCATAATAACCCTAGAGGTCACCTGGTGTGATGTAAGGTGTGGTTCTGGAGCCAGCCTAATTGTGTTAGTTGTGGTGGCCAACAACAGAATCTAAAATATGTGGCCGAGCTAATCTGCCCACATCAAATGAAATGTTAAGTGTGAGACCCAGGGCCTCCTTTTGTGCCTTGATAAAGTTGATCATTAATTGGTACATGTGTCAGGGTGACATACTGAAATGTACACAAGGCACTGGAGTAGATAATTCTTTGTTTAAAAACTCAACTGATCTTCTGTAGCCAGCATAAATGCAAGCTCTTCAAACTGTAAACCCTACTTGTTGCATATGCTTTATTAGTGGTATTAAGTGCTGAGAAATCTGTAACAGCTGAAACCAAGCATTGGCAAATTGCTGCTAACAGATGCAATTTTAATACCTAATTATGCAGGGTAAATGGAGGCATGATAGAAAGTGCACTGGATTGGTAACACAAAGTACACCCAGTCTACAGATCCCCTTGACTAATTCTGCTGATTACATATTCACCTATTTCTAGCAACTGCCTGAAAATCTCAGTACCAAGCTCATAAAAGTTGGGACAACAGAAACCGTAGCCTTGGTGCATACTTAGCAAAATAGTATGGTCCTGATTTGGGCTTCAGAGCACTGGGTTGACGGTGCTCGTGTGTGATTGGTCTCCCTTCCCCTGCTCCTTTACTACAGGAGGCTGGGAATGTCCTGGTTACTGAATATGCAAAAACCTTTGTTTCCAGCACAGCAGTACAATTTATGTATGCTGAGCCACCAGCAGAACTGCCTTCCCCTTTTGTGTGGCTGTAAGGAGTCTAGGGGCTGGGATTGGCATATGGCATGTTGAGTTTGCTTCCGTGCTTTGTTTGTTCTGTGGGCTTTCTTTGTATGACTTTCCAGTTATTTCCCATGTTGTAAAAGTATATGGTGGAGATGTAATTCAAATCTGCCATTTCTCACCATTAACATGCCATATTCATGGTGGAAGAGAATCTATTACTTGGGGAATGAATTTAGGGGTCTCAACAAACCTCTCCTGCTTTGAAGATGAAGTGCACTGGGCCATGAAGGCCTCATTCGATTACTGCTCCAGAATGCCCCTTTTGGTCAGAAATGTGTCTGACCTATGCAGCTGGTTGATCAGGCACAGCCTGATGTGCTATTAAAACACCTGCTCATGTACTTGGGCTGCTCAGAAGCCACAAAATGATTTTAATACAGGGCAGACTCTTCTGTTCTGAATTTAAACCAAACACATTGATTGGTTGGTTTCACTTATGCAGCCCTGACCCCATGACTTTTGGAGCCATATTAGCATTTGCCAGTGATGTCTTTTCGGGCTTCGTCATCCGTTGAAGCAGGGAGCCCTTTAGCCTTGCATTTTTTGAGGCTGTCTTTAACATGTAGCTAAGGCTGGCAGGGGGAATCTGATTCTCAGTGAGTTGGCCCTGAGTCACTTTGGTGTGAGTATCTGACCTTGTAGCAACAGAACTGCAGGCAGTATACCCTTTTTTTCTCGAGATCTTGGAAATGGGTTGCTGCATCCATCCTGTCTGCTGAAAGCTCTGTTTAGGAAGGTCTAACTCTTATGACCCTTTACACTAGAGGTTTCCAATAAATATGGATGGAATGACAATAATTGGAATATTTTGGCGGAACATTAAAGTGGTGCCATTAACAATAGTCTCCTAAAAGATGGCGCCTTATTAGCAGGCACTGAAATTATACCTTTGAAGGACTGAGTGTTGGATGGCTCAGCTAATGCGGGAGAGAGCCTTTCGCCTCAAGGCTGCTGGTTCAAATTCTGTCCCAGTTGGTAACGACCAAAATTTGTTCCTATGGGAAGGCTGTTAGCTGGCCTCTGTGAAGTGAGATGATGGTCTCTGTCCGGTTCCAGGTGTCCAAGTCTCAATTTGTCTTTTGTGTAGTTGCTGTTGCAGATATTTGTTTGTAGTGGCTAGAGACCTCACAAAAGAAAGGCCTGCCCTCACGAGCTTACAGTCAAGGCTGACTGAGGGTGGGAGGGAAAGTGACTGGGCCGGTATAGCATAGCACGTCAGTGGCAGAGCCATGGAAGAACACAAGTCTTCCGATTGCCAGTCTGATTCCCACTGGACCACATTTCCCCCCCTCTCTTTCTGCTCTGAAGACCTAAGTCTTCTGCTTATAGGGCCTCCCTTGTCATGGATTACACATCTCGCTTGGATTTCCCTGTGGGGTCAATCAATAAGGAAAACGAAGATGGAGAGAAGCCTTTTATTTAAAGGTTTCAGAGTAGCAGCCGTGTTAGTCTGTATCCGCAAAAAGAACAGGAGTACTTGTGGCACCTTAGAGACTAACAAATTTATTAGAGCATAAGCTTTCATGGGCTACAGCCCACTTCTTCGGATGCATATAGAATGGAACATATATTGAGTGTGTGTGTGTGTGTATATATATATATATATATATATACACACATACATACAGAGAGCATAAACAGGTGGGAGTTGTCTTAACAACTCTGAGAGGCCAATTAATTAAGAGAAAAAAAACTTTTGAAGTGATAATCAAGCTAGCCCAGTACAGACAGTGTGATAAGAAGTGTGAGAGTACTTACAAGGGGAGATAGAGTCAACGTTTGTAATGGCTCAGCCATTCCCAGTCCTTATTCAAACCGGAGTTGATTGTGTCTAGTTTGCATATCAATTCTAGCTCTGCAGTCTCTCGTTGGAGTCTGTTTTTGAAGTTTTTCTGTTGTAATATAGCCACCCGCAGGTCTGTCACTGAATGACCAGACAGGTTAAAGTGTTCTCCCACTGGTTTTTGAGTATTTTGATTCCTGATGTCAGATTTGTGTCCATTAATTCTTTTGCGTAGAGACTGTCCGGTTTGGCCAACGCACATGGCAGAGGGGCATTGCTGGCACATGATGGCATATATCACATTGGTAGATGTGCAGGTAGTGGCTGTAGTCCACGAAAGCTTATGCTCTAATAAATTTGTTAGTCTCTAAGGTGCCACAAGTACTCCTGTTCTTCTTTTATTTAAAGGTGACCTGTAAAAGGGTAAATAGGTGTGTGCTCTCTTGCTGCTTTAGGGTGTATGAAGGTGTTGGAAAACCGAGAAGAATGGTACAGTTGCATTTAGGCTAAAACTTTTGTTATTCAGAAGTGTGAAAAAACATCCCCTGGAGCGCCAAAAGTGCCAAATACAGTGCTTTGTTGCAGGGAGCCATGCTCCTGGCGATAAAGCTACTACCGCTTGTTGGGGTGGCTTTTTTTTTTTTAATCGCTGGGAGAGCTCTCCCCTGACGATAAATGTGTCTACTCTGTCCACGTCACAGCGTGGCCGCAGCAGTGCTGTAACGTGGGTCGTTTAGATATACCCTTAGATTCAGGCTGTTGGAGGTTTATGGTCCTGGGGGTGGTAACTGCAGGGGTCCTGGGTGAAGCAAGGTGTCACTTTCTGCCCCAGGAAGAGCCAGTTCAGAGCACTGCCACCTCAAATATTAAATCATGAGTCAGGTGCCAAAAGATCATCAGATTGACGCAATTGCATATTTGGGGTTTTTTACTTGCTTTCTAGGTTCTGAGCCCTCAGAGCACACTCAGGTCCTTTTCTCCAAGCACCAGCTGGGAGTCTTTTTCAGTGCAAGCTGAGAGTCTCAAGTAATTACCTGGCTCCTGGAACTGGGGCTTTAAAACACCAAATGCTGCAAGACTTGTGATGAAATTACAGGAGTTGGCAACATGGAATCTAGCTGCCTCTGCTAGTGATTGCTGCTGCATAGGAGGAGATGAGGAAATAGAAGCTTCCCTTATGAGCCAGCACTGTTAGAAGAGAATACTTACCCAGTATGACTTTTCCATATAACCTCTCACTAAGTTGCCACAGGGAGATTGCGCAAATGGAAGGGGCGGTGGCTCATAATTGCAAGTTGGTTGGGGAGCTGTGGTTGAGATAAGCTCTCTGAAACCTTGCTTGCCATTAGAAAGGGTTTGGTTGTATAGCCCTATCGGCAAACCTTCCCAGTAGGGACATAGCTCATACCAGCAAGAGTGCTTAGGGTCTAGTAGAGCACTGGACTGGGACTCAGGAGATCTGGGTTCTATTCCTGGATTTGCCACTTATCACGATTGAACTTGGGCAACTTACTTCAGCTCCCCATGCCTCAGTTTCCCCATCTTCAAAATGGGGATGATACTTGCCTCTTTGTAAAGTGCTTTGAGATTAAAAGTGCTAGGTAAGAGTTGGGGGTAGGATGTTGTTATACTGGCAAAGGCACTTTTTTGCTGGTATAATTGCATCTACACTTTGGGATGTACACTTTTTGCATCCCTCACTCCCATTCAGCAGGCCAGGTTTTGCTGCTCTATTAATACTTTACCAACCACAGTTTTTCATGTAGACCAGACACTATGGACCCATGTTTGAGGACCCACCTGGGCTGGAGTTTAGTGCAGCTCTTTCAGGATAGTCTTGGATCATTACTTTGCAAGTTCAAAATTGTTCCCTTCCTGTGTGATACTTGCTTCCCGTTGCTGTTTTTAAAAGAGACAAAGGAAGAGATGAACAAAAATACCTTGAACTGGGGGAGGAAGCACTCGGCATCTGTGCGATAAACAATGATCTGGCTGAGTTGGGTTTTCTTTTAGCGGTAATTTATAGACTTCCTTTTTTGGGGGGGGGGGGAAAGCAGAATTTTTCTTCTCTTCAAAACTCGTTCCTAGAATTGGGCATATGCAATGCTCCTAAAACAGTGCTAATTTGTGCCCCTACTCTGCCTGATTGGGACTCCCCCAAACAGTCTGTCGTGCAGGTTACTCCTGTCAGGACTACAAGTGACCTGAATGGATGAGACTGCCCAGTGACTTCAGTGGATGAGGGACTCTGGGTTAAAACAAATGAGTCTGGCTTTAGATTTCCCAGCCACACTTCAGAGTGCCTGTCAGCAGGTCAGTGTCTGCTTCTGTTGGAAGTGAGCTAGAACCGAGGTGAGCTCTGCAGCAATTCAGGGCTCCATGGAAGCCAAAGCCTGGATTTGGTCCTCTGCACTCTCAATGCAGAGAGAGCAGTGCCGGCTTTAGGAAGTGCGGGGTCCAATTCGAACGTTTTCGGCGGGGCCCTGGCAGAGGTGACTTTAAAAAAAAAAAAAAGCCTTTCATTTCTTCCATGTATTTACTTTCTATAACTATATAAATAATAAAATTTGTATATTCTGTACATTGCATCATATATGCTGTTGATCGGATATTAATGAGCTCCTTTTCACACGTGTGGGTCCCTGCCACTCCCTGGGGGTAGTGTGCACATGTGTGGGTCCCAGGTGCTCCCTGCCCCACTCATTGAAGCAGGGGTGCAGGGTTACTGCCCTGGGAACTGCAGGGCTCCAGTGGACATAGGGCTGACTGGAGGTAGGGGCTGGCTGCAGGCAGGGCAAGGGGTGCGGGGCTGGCTGGCTTCAGGCAGGGCCGCGGGAGGGTGCGGCATGGGTTGGCTGGAGACAGAGCAGGGGGTGCAGGGCTGGTGCAGGCAGCGGTGTGTGTGGGGCTGGCTGGCTTCGGGCAGGGCCTGAGGGGGCTGCGGCAGGGGTGCAGGGCTGGCTGCAGGCAGGGCATGGGGGCGGGGCTGGTGCGGGCAGGCGCTGGCTGCGGGCAGGTGGTGCAGGGCTGGCTGGAGACGGGCTGGCTGCGGGCAGGGCAGGGGGTGCGGGGCTGGTGCGGGCAGAGGGTGCAGCAGAGGCAGCTGGAGGCCCCCACCCTTTAAATAGCCCCTGGAGCCCCCCCCGCTATCCCAGGGCTCTGGGGGTTATTTAAGGGGCCCGCGGCTCCCCTGCTTCTACCGCCCTGGCCCTTTAAATAGCCGAGGCTATTTAAAGGACTGGGGCGGCAGTGGCAGCTGGAGCCCCGGACTTTTTAAATAGCCCCCAGAACCTTGCAGCCCTACCCCAGGGCTCCAGCAGTGGGGCTCTGGTGGCAATTTAAAGGGCCTGGGGCTCCAGCCCCTGCTGGGAGCCCCAGGCCCTTTAAATTGCCCCCTGGGGAAGCCGGGCCACCCCAGTACAGCGCACTGGCTCTTGCCAGTACGCCCTACCAGGGTTTGGGCGCGGGGCCCTCTTAGGCACAGGGCCTGATTCAGGGTGAATCAGTTGAATCGGCCTAAAGCCGGCCCTGAGAGAGAGAGAGAGAGAGAGTACAAAATATTCAGCTCTCAGAATTCACCTTGATGTTGAAAGGACTTCATAGACAATCCCAGAAGGCCGGTGTCACCTTTCCCAGGGCAGCTGCAGCCCAAGGTTCCCCCATGCTGCCCTGCCAGTGTGGACAAACCGTCCCTGGGGGCAACAGGGGAGTTCAGTCTCCATGGCTGAGTCTCTATGGGCTCTCTGCTGAGAGCGCCCGCGAGATGACTAAAGATGGGAGAGAGGCTTCCGTTCCTAGTGGGCAGGTGTCTGCTTTATACACACATTCAGGGCCGTCCTTACCCATACGCAAAGTACGCAGCTGCGTAGGGCACCAGGAAATTTTGGGGCACCAAATTTCCTGGTGCCCTGCACAGCTGCATGCTGCTCCAGCCCCTGCTCCGGCTCTTCCCCAGGGCCCCTGTCCCGCCCCTTCCCCACTCCCCTGAGCTCTGCAGCCGGGCCGGGCCCGCACTCACCAGTGGTGAAGTGCAGACCTGGCCCCAAGCTGTGCCGCCGGTGAGTGCTGGAGGGTGGTTCGCCACTGCTCCCCACCTCCCCCCCAAGCCAGCCCCAGTAAAGTACAGTAGGCCTGCAGAGGCCACCTGGGGACAGCCCCAGACGTGCTGCTGGTGAGTGCTGGGGGGTGGTTCCCCCCCAAGCCAGCCCTGCCCCTGCCCCGTGGAGGCCTAGGGTCCCACACCCCTCCCCCTGGAGGGGAGAGCAGGGGCTGCGTAGAGCCCCAGAATAGCTAGGGACTGCCCTGCACATATGCAGTCATTTCACAGAAGCAGCCTCACAGCCATCTGATCTAGGGCTTGAGCCATCTGTCAGCAGTGGAAATAAAAGGGTTAGTGCGTGGGGATGTTGCCCCTGAAATCCAGGCAGGGTATTTTGAGCTGCTGGGCTTTGTGTCTACAACAGTGCAGTTGAATAACAGTTTGCATCAAATCCAAGGACATGAGTTGTGGCCCTTAATTGTGCCCTTTTGACTCCCTGTGGCGGCACCTGATCTGCACACATCCATGTGCAAAATCCCAGCCATGCTCAATCCTTTCCCATTTAATCAGAATCTAAGCCTGCGCTCTTGAAGTGAGAGACTCCAGTTCCCGAGACAAGCCCATCAGTGTTCTAGTGCTTTCATGCATCTGTTACTTCCTTCTCCCTGCTGCTACTGGGACTGTATCTTTCAGCTTTAATGGACTATGCTTGATTGAACGGAACCAGTCTCTTTCTGGGGGCATGTCACGTCCTGTGCTGCAGGAGTGAGGAGGTTGAACTGAGACAGCTTCTCTTCCTTTTTCAAGCAGCAGCGCTGTTATTTCAGTTCTGGAATTATGAAAAAAGGCAACGACTGACCTTTTAATTAACACCGCCCCCCCCCCCCCCCCCCCGCTTAAAGTCCTGATTGCGTCCCTCACTCCCACTTAGCAGGTCAGTAAACACACGGCCTCTCAAGCTGTTTCTCTGAGATAGAAATATCTTGGGAAATTAATTCTTGTCTCCTCTCTGCCAAGCATGTCTGGTGTCTGCTCACTTAAAGGAAGGCATGTACCATTCTTCCTTACAGTAAAGTACAGTAGGATGGAGTGCAACACTGGATGGGAATCATGCCAAGGGGTGTGCCATGGTGGGTGAGGAACTCCATATCAGCCACTGAGTCGTGCTTGTCCCCCGGGGAAGGGCTCCTGCTTCCTGAGGTGATGAGTAGGTAGGCTTGATGCGATGAGGCTGCCAGTTACTTCTAATTACACTGGTGGCTTCTCCTAATTTAATCCATTGGCAGCAGCAGGATGACTGCAGCTTTGTCTGCAGCGCTGTGAAATCAGTGCCTCTTCCGTTAGCGTGCTGCCCAGTGCTCAGCACCACAGCAAGGGCCTTGGGCGTGCTGAAGTGTAGGCACCATGGGGCTCGTGGTCTGCACTCTGACCAGCTCTGTTCTCTCTGTGGCAAGCAGACGAGGGGAGAGACTAACCTGTGGTACAGAAGTGAGTGGATTTAAATTGACAAGAGGAGTCTGTTGTTTGATGCTTGTTTCATTTGTGCATCCTGGTCTAGTACAAGGCTTGAGAAAATCCTGGCTGCTTCTCTGGGGTGGAGGGTGGGGACAGGGCCTGCTTTTCTACATCTCTCTTGCAAGGCATGGTCTCTCTTTCTCTACCCCCCCCCCCTTTATTCTTTGGGTTTCCTCA
Organism: Malaclemys terrapin pileata; assembly: GCF_027887155.1. Lineage (NCBI taxonomy): Eukaryota > Metazoa > Chordata > Testudines > Emydidae > Malaclemys > Malaclemys terrapin. Next base: position 50,043,909 of record NC_071511.1, read on the forward strand.
GCTCTGTGAATAGCCCCAGTACCTCCTATGGCTGCTGTTCTGCACTTCCCCAAGCAGCAGCAGCAGCCACAGAGTGAAGTTGACCTGATTCTTGTCAGTTTCACTGCTTCTATTCAGAATCTTGTGGGCAGCCATGAAATTGACATGAATCATGTCAACTTCCCTTATCTGTGTGGGAGAAGGTGCTAGAAACATTTATTGAAATGAGTGCTTATGTGTCCAGCAGCTCTTGGATTTGCTTAAATAAGGTTGTAGGAGCCAAAGATCCCCAGCAATATTCCCAAGTCAAAAGTTAACTGAAATAGGCTTTTATGATCACAGTTTTGGTGCCGTGCCCTAGATCTGTGCTTGGAGTCCAGGAAACTAACCTTAATTTCTCTCTTGCTTTGTGTGCACACACGTGAGGCAGATCATGCTAAAAAGTACCCTACAAAGTTACTTTTTGAAACCTGGTGGCCACCTCTATTTTTGGGGTGTCCTAATTCAAGAAACCCTTCTTCATCTCACTTCAGATTTTATAGAAAAACTCTGTCTCAGCATCCAGGTCTAGGATGCTAATTTGAGGCCAATCTGACTTTAATTTTAGATCTGGAATTCCAAATCAGGGTTGTTATGGAAACCTAGGTGGAAACCTTAACTATAAAGTGGCTGCTGTCTGTAATATTTCACTCCAAGGTGCCTAACCCATTTGCTTTAAAAACGTGTATCTGCTTTCATATCAGTAGATTTTGCACGTAACGTTAGTTTGTGGTAGCACCTCAAGACTTCCAAACAGGGATCAGGGCCTGGCAAGCAGTGGTGGGTTCCAAGTTACAGTAAAGATAGGAGTGTTTATATATGTAAGTCATCTCGGTGGTGATGAGTCTCAGAGATGGTCACCAGCTGAGCCAGATGCTTGTGATTTTTAGGCCTTGCGGCAGATTTAGGTTTCAATGGTAGAAAGATCTGAATCCTGATATAACCCAGACTTCACTGACAGTTGTGGTTTGTATTTCTCTTCCTCGCCCCCCCCCACCCCCCATTAGCAAAGCATGTTTTCTATCGGTGGCATAGGGCTATCCACAGTGAATCGCTGAGTATCATTCGTAGGGAGTTAAGTAATGTTTCCGCAGAGGATGCAAAAACTATAGTACAATTAGTCAGCTTTTCAATCCACTGGCTGAAGCAGAGTTTGGTGTTCCCATTTCAAGTGGTTTCAGAGTAGCAGCCGTGTTAGTCTGTATCCGCAAAAAGAAGAACAGGAGTACTTGTGGCACTTTAGAGACTAACAAATTTATTAGAGCATAAGCTTTCGTGGACTACAGCCCACTTCTTGCATTTCAAGTGGGTGACCCAATAAATATTGAACAACAAAATTGGAGTCTACAGAGCATTTGAATAGATTTTCATCTTTATGCTATTTAGTATCAGTAATGTATTAATTTTGTTACCATAGCTTCTAGGAGCCCCAGTCATGGAGCAGCACCATTGTGCGAGGTCCTACACAAACTCAGAACAAAGGGTGTCCCTTCCCAGAGAGCTTACAATCTAAGTCATTATTTTGGCTTATTTTGTTTTACCTACTTTTTGCTTGGGGGTGGATTTCAGAATGGGGTGGTGGTAGTGGAAATCTCATTAGTTCCTCCCGCCCCAACTCACTGCCTGTCTCTCAAGCATACTGGGACAGCTGATTAGCTTGTAGGAGTGAGCAATCCAATTGGAAGTTAGGACAGAAGCTGTGGTGCAACATATTATATATTATCCCCTTTTCCAGTAGGGAAAAAGCATTTCTGGGAGGGTGTAGCTTCTCATGGCAGTAAAGAGAAGCATTTGGGATTGACTTGGTTAGTCCTCCTTTTCTAGAGAGTTATGTGACAGCTATGTTTGTGCCTGG